>NC_056728.1:1491779093-1492097426 GCF_019279795.1 Protopterus annectens | reverse complement strand
TTTTCAAGCACTCTTTAATCCATGAATGTGGGATACCATCAAATGCTTTTTTGCAGTCTGTCCATGCCATACTCTTATTCTTCAGTTTTTTTACAGTTCTCCATTATAACTTACTTAACAGCAAATGATTCTTTGTTCCATATGACTTTCTTTTATTACCATTTTGTTCTATTGCCATGATTGAGTATTCTTATAAATGACTATAAACTCTGTTGGAATCAATTCTAGCATATAGTTTATGTCACCACAAGGCAATTTATTGGTCTATAGTTTTTAGGATAGCTTGCAGATTCACTTTTAAGTAGGAGTATTGTTTTTCCTGTTGTTAACCAGGCTGGTGTTGGTTCAATATGGCATGGCCAACTCAGTAAGATGGAATATTTCTCTGTGGTAGTAGCCTTGGAAATATGGGGGGGGGCGACAGATGAAGGACATGTTGGTTAGGCTTCATTCTGATAACAGCATATGGCATATAGTGAACAATTAACTATATGCAAAGCGGTGTTAGGTGGATTGACAAGGTATTTTACTTTAATGTGCTTAACACTGAATGTGACAGCTAAGGCACAATACATACCAGGCATTCATAACTCATTGGCAGATTCCTTTCTTGTTTAAAGTAGCTGCAGTTCATGTTGCTCTCTCCAAAAGAAAATCCAACCACAGACTGAGTGCCAGATCAATTGTGGGACTTATGGGTGGATGAGAATGGTGGATGATGTGTAATGCCCTCAATAGGAGAAGAAGAAGAAGAAGAAGAAGAAGAAGAAGAAGAAGAAGAAGAAGAAGAAGAAGAAGAAGAAGAAGAAGGGTAAGGTATAATAAATACATACAGCAATGTATGCAGACTAGACTATCCAGGGGTTGGAAGCCAACATGGCCAATCCCATCTCACCATATTAAGGCTTACATTTTGGTAATGAAGGAAAAAGGTTGGAGTTTAGGGCTAGCAAGAAGCACATTGCCAGTCCTGAATTGGTTTCATCAGGATCTATGACTAAGTGACTTATTTATTTTTATTTATTTTACATTTGTTGGCCTTGATAGTCCGACTGAGCCGAGTAGCCCTTTTTCAGCAGAGGTCTGGGGAGAAAAGCTCCACAATTATACATTAAATACTGAAATAGAGACAGATGACAAAAATAGATTTTATAGAGAATAGTCAACACAGTGACAATTAGAGAAAGTACAATCTGGGGAATCTCATTATAAATGAAGGTCAACCTAAGACCAGTTATGCAAATATCACAATTTCATTTTACTACAGTTTTATGTTATACAATAGGAGAAAAAGTTCTGGTTAGTGACAATTATGATATAAAAGTTAAAGCTGTTGAGGTATGCGAGGGCCCTAGTAGGACTGTCCTGGATTTAAGGAGAAAGGACCATTGAGTTTTTAGATATTCTCTTGCTGCAGGTTTGAATTGCTTAGAGTTTTCTGGGATTTGATTTCAAGTGGAAGTTTGTTCCAAGAAATAGAAGGGTGGTAACTATAGAGGTTTTGACCAATTTTTTTTTGTTGGATTAGTGTATTTTTAGCAGGTCTTCCTGGAGCTTTGCAGTGGCCTGGAAAGGTTATAATGTGAGATGAGAGGAGATAGGTTGGGACAGTAAGATTTCTGGTAGAGGATGGAGTGGACTAAAAGGAGTAGAGAGAGAAGTAGCTGGTGGGAAGCTCTAGCCAGTTTAGGTGTTTTAGGGGAAGGCAATGGTGAGATTTATAGGTGTGTTGTGCTGAAAATCTTGCTACCTTATTGTAAGTTGTCTCTATCTTGGCTAGTAATGTAGAGTTTCAATTTGTAAGGATTTGGGAGCTATATAATAGGCTAGGTAGGAGGTAGGCATGAAAGAGGGTTTTGGCTTTGGTGGTGAGGAACTTTTTGTTTCAATAGAGAAGCTCTAGTTTCTGGTGAGTTTTTTTGATGCAGTTGTTTATTTGTAAGTCAAATTTAAGTCGATCGTCAATTATGAGTCCTAAGAGTTTTGTGTTGTTTTCAACAGTAATGGAGGTGTTGTCAGGGGATAGTACTGAAAATCGGTTTTAAGGCAGGTGAGGTTTTTAGGAAGAAAAGGGAGGAGTTTTTGTTTTTTTTAGGGTTGAGAATAAGAAAATTTTGAGACAGCCAGGATACAACAGAGTTAAAGGATTGTTGGGTAGCAGTGATAAGCTCTGAGGGGGTTTCTGAGATGGTGATGACAGTAGAGTCATCAGCATATTGTATGAGGGAAGATTGAGGGCAGGAGGAGTAAAGAAGATTAAATGTAAAAGTGAAAAGGACCAAGAATGAACTCTTGCAAAACACCCATTGTAACTGGGAGTGGAGAAAAGAGTGCTGAGAACCATCTTACCAATTGCTTACGCTCAGAGAGATAACTGGAAAACCAGTCAACAGTAGCAGTTGAAAGGTGGAGGTCAGATAGTTTGGTAAGAAGGAGTGAGTGACAGACAGTATCAAAAGCTTTAGAGAGGTTAAGAAAAAGACAGGAGACTAGTTTATTGTTATATCTTGCCAGAGAGATGGCATGGATGAAGGATAGTAGAGCAGTTGTAGTGCTGTGTTGTGGGCGAAAACCATGCTGTGTGGGAGTGAGCAAGTTTGCCTGCAATAGGTTTTGCATGACCTGCTTGTGAATGCATTTTTCTAATATTTTAGAGAAAGGAGAGAGTATAGCAATAGGTATGAAGTTAAAAATTTCAGTAGCGTTACCTCCTTTATGTATGGGTAATGTATAGAGTAACTTTAGATTCAGAGATGGAGCAGTTAATTAAGATAGATACTGGGATGGCAATGGATTCTGCAGCTAACTGTAGGAAATAAGGTAGGAGGTTATCAGCAGAAGGAGAGCAAGGTTTGAGTTTGAAGAGTAGAGACTTTATATAGTTAGTGGGAACAAGTTCAAGTGAGAGAGAGTTAGTAGATTTTAGGTTACAGGGTGATGATAAGAAGTTGTTGGTGCTGGATGAGGAGGGAATGGGGTTTACCATCTTTGATATGGATTCAATGAAGTAGGTGTTGAAAATGGAGGTGGTTTCTGCAGGTGTGTTATCCGGGTATGGGTTGGGAGGAGGGGGATGACCTGGGTGCAGAATCTGATTTACTGAGTTCCAGAATTTTTTGGGTTTGGAGTTTTGAGAGATAGGGGGGTAGAGGTAGTAGTGCTTCTTGTCTTTGATTATGTGCTTTTTGGACAGGTTTCTAAGTTCTTTATATTTTGTCAAGTGGACTAGAAGTTTAGTTTCTACCCATAGTTTCTATGTCTTGTCCCTATTTTTCATTATTGTGCGAGTATCATAAGTTAGCCATGGGGCTGTAGTAGATCTAATTTAGGCTGTGTGGAGAAGAGGAAGTGAATTAAGGAAGTTGAGGAAGATAGAGTTAAAATAGTGGATGGCTTAATCTAATGTGTTAGTGGTTAGGGGTGAACAGTCGATTCTAGAGAGGAGGTCATTAAAAGTGGTTGGGCAGAAGTTTGCAAGTAATTGGCAAGTGATGCATCTGTGTGGCTTTGAGAAATGAGGTGTGCATTTTAGGACTCTTATGAGGGAGTGATCACTTAGAGAGTTTGGTAAACCTTGTCAGTTGTGGTACGTTAGTGGATTGGAGACTAGAATCCAATCTAAAAGAGTACTAGGATTTTGTGATCTGTTAGTGCGGGTAGGAGCTGAGACTAGTTGTGTGAAGCCGTATAACTTAATACAAGAGGTAAGGTTAGGAGTCTGTAGGTATCACCAGTTTATGTTAACATCTCCTAAGAGGATGGCCTCATTATGGATGTGCTGGGAGAGGTATGAGAGAATGTTTTCTAGTAGGGTGATGTTATTGCCTGGGAGAATATATATAGCTGCCACAGTGATGTTTGTGAAGGTGTTTAGTTGCAGATTAGCTAACAGAAGTTCAGCAGGTGAGAAAGATGGAGTGGGTCTGTTGAGTTTGGTGAGAGTAAGATGGTTTGCATAGACAATGGCTACTCCATTCCCTTTTTTTGAAGGTCCTGTCTTACAATATTGTATTCTAGGGGGAGGATATCACTGTCTGGGTTAGGAGGTTTTAGCCAGGTTTCTATCATAGAGACAATATCAAGGATGTAGTTAGCCATCCAGGTGTGGAATTCACTAATTTTATTAACTACACTCCTGGTGTACATGGAGTAAAAAGATATATTTTTTGGGGGGGAGCTGAGCTGTTTAGAGTAAAGAGTTTGGGGATGGTTGGAGCAGGGAGGGGATCTGGAACTTAGCAAATTCATTTCAAGTCCAGTCACTGCTTAAAGGTTAGGGAAGGCAAACACCTATGAAGCAATAAAAAAGGTACTCCATAGGACCAGTAGTATTACAGAAATTGTGGTCTCCCATCCTCAAAGTGTGCTCTTCTATATATGAAATAGCATTATTTAGGGCTGACTTTCTTTTGGTGTTTATGGGGTTTTAGATGGTTGGAGATCATTCACCCAAACAGGAAGTAAGATCAGCTTATGGTATTGCCTTTGGTGCATGTATGTATGTTACTTTGGCTTAAATGGTTAAATCTAAATAGATCAGCAAAGGATAAGTCAGTGGATAACAGTTATTACCCCAAAAAGATTTGGAATGGAACTTGGCCACAGCCCTGTTGGAATATCGCAACCAGATGGGTATGTTAGACGGTCCATTCTTTGTCATCATCAAGGGCACCCTTGACCAAAAAATAATGGCCCAGAGTCCTGTGAGGATATTCCTGTGGGAAGCTGTGAAGTTGTCAGGCTTAGACACAGATGGATATACATTACATTCATTTCATATAGGGGCAGCTTTATATGCACACACACACACACACACACACACACACACACACACACACACACACACACACACACACACACACACACACGCACACACACACACACACGCACACACACACACACACACACACACACACACACACACACACACACACACGCACACACGCACTCACACACACACACACACACACACACACACACACACACACACACAGTAATAATATGGATAAGTTATTAATATACTTAAGTGGGGTGTACATTCCTCACTCTGGTATTTGAGTCAGGGGGCCAGATGGGTATGATGTGGATGAGGTTCATCTGTCATAGGAATGTATTCAGGTTTTTCTATAAGAGTTACAAATGGGTTAAGCATGAAAGGGCTTGCACTTAAAGGTGATATATGTGATGTGTTTGGAGAAGGGAGGAGTAATCCTCTGTTCTGTGATGGAAGGCAAGAAAGGTAAGGGAGGGCAACTTAAATGGATGCTTTAGCTGGACTTACCACAGACGAGACAGCCCCAAGGGATTGTTGTCAGGGGCTAACAAAATCAGCAATGGCTTCTTTACAGACTGTAAGGCAGCCCAGAGGAATTACGTGTTATGCTGTGGGCAAGATTAATCTGAAGATCCAGATATCGACAGTGCTGTCTGTTGCTCTATAGTGTTTAGGGAGGTGCTATGAATCAAAGAAATGGCCTCCCTGAAATTCCTGCCTTGTGCGCATCTCCAGATAATTGGCTTCAATTATTAAAGGTCATTGGCAGAAATCAGCAACTAACACATGGCTGTGTCCAGTTAACCAACCTGATATCTTTGTGTTTTAATTAAAATATGATGATGATACAAAATGATAATGATGGTAATAAAAATTATATGCAATGTGTTGAACTGGTCATATAAGTCTTGTTCATGATAAATACACTATTGTGCATCAACAGTTACAGGTAAAAGTGCTTTGACAAATAATGGAAAATGGTTGTCAGTTTAGTAAGGGACAATGAGGCCTGTACCAGTCTAGGACAAAAATAAAAACAACACCTAAATGGGGTGGCGGGAGGGGGGATTGGCAAATGTTTAAGTTCTTTACATTATAGACTCAAGGACCAGAGTTTTACTCTGGCCAGATGTTATTAGTTATTGGCTAGGCTTTAAATAGTTATCAGGGCAGTTAGCATAGTACTCTCAAAGAACCTATGGAAAAAAAAATAACTCCTGCTATCTCCATTTGATGTTAAGAAGAAAATAAGTCAAGGATTCAGATATAGTGATCCAAATATAGAACAGCACTTTTGAGTAATGCTTACACATCGTGAACCTTCTACATTACATTATGATAAAAAGTGTACCAGTGAACAATTGCTATAGACTCAGACAAGTACCAGAAGAATTATTATTATTTTTAGATGTCAAGTTATTGACTGAACCAGTCATTAATTGATTTTGACTGTTTACTGCTAGCTTGCAGTCCTTCTTGAAACCATCACTTGTTGAAAGATGTTCCCATCTGAGCCCATTTGCTAGACATTCCTCTTCTGTTCCTCTAGATGAAGACCAGAGACATTGTATTGCTGTATCAAACTATAGGCCTCCTCAGGAGTATTGTAACATTCCTCTGGTCATCTACAACCACTACATGGACCATTAGGTAGTATACTCAAGAAATCAGAGCCCTCTTTTTTTATTCCCTCCTGACATCCGAGAAAGCAGTGTATCTCAAATATAGGGCTCTTGAAATGTCCTGCTATGCCCAAATAGTAACACCTTCTACCAGGACTCCATGCAGGTAAAAGGTGTTCAGGACCCACTTTCATTCAGCCAGTATGATGAATTCAATCTACCTCCCAGTCAATGTCCATGGTTGCATTCAGTACCAGTAAAAATGTGGTACAAAAATTACCAAGCCAAGGCAGTACTGTTCTCTCTTTCAGATACCCCAGCCAGAAGACTATAGGCTCTCCTGTTTTGATTCTAAAGGTCATCCACTTTTGAGTGCAAGGGAGAAACTTCCATTTCTAGCTGTGAAATTTGTCTAGATTGTAGATACAAATACTTATTCTTAGCCTTGAATTATTTTTTAACATGATGTAATCATCTTGGTGATGCTGAATATTGTCTTGCTGCTGATTTGCCCATTCTTGAAACTCTTTGACTGAGATGGCTGGCACCATTTTCAGTATTTTATTTAATAATTGCTTGCCCTTGATGTCTCCTTTTTCACATGGAACAGCATTGATACACTTTTCATTTTTCTTCTCTCCTCTCCAGTCGAGCTGTTTAGCAAGCTGGGGAAAATTTATATAACATGCCACAAAAATGAAATATTAGAAACTACCAAAAAGGTAAGGAAAAAAAATACTGCAATAAATACCCTAGAAAATGAAAACACAGAATTACTTGTGAAGAGGTCTGCTTAATTTGATGAAAGTTCTCCACTATCATTAACATTCTGAGTTTTCATTTACTCCATTCGGCATTGCTAGGGTATTTATTACAGGAATATACAACAAGGGCAGATAGAGCTCATAAAACTTACTTCGTCATATTGGGTTGCCAACCACACCTGGGTCTATATCATATGTTCATTATTTGAAAACTTTGAATGTTAATTTATCGAAATTAAATGTTCGAAATTTCAAACATCGAACATATGAAAAAAAAAAAAAAAAAGGGAACTTACCTGACTGTGCCCCCACACCCCCCGCTCTTTAAATATACCAACTCAGAGACCGTACTATAATGTGGTAAAGGGAAAATTTGGTATATTACAAAAATTTGTTTTTGGTTTGTGTTCTTTTTTTTTTTTTACTACATATGTTCGAAGTTTTTTAACTTTAAACATTTAAATTCGATTTTATGATGTTCAAAGTTATAAAACTTTGAACATATAATATAGACCCCCACACCCTGCCAAATGTAGCATTGTATTATGGAGGAGTAGCTATAATTTTTGCCTGTGTGCACAGACTGTTTGTGGATGGAGATAGCTGACTGCTTTCATTCTCTCAATTATTCTGAGCAGCTTGGCAGGGCTAACGTGATTTGTGAGAAGCAAGATGGAAAAGAATACTTCACGGAGACTATTGTATGTGTGAAACAAAATTAAAGTAAATAATGTGGCCATTATTTTTATTATATTCATGTGTGTGTGTGTGTGTGTGTGTGTGTGTGTGTGTGTGTGTGTGTGTGTGTGTGTGTGTGTGTCTGCATGCATGTGTGGGTAACTAAGGAACTAAATGCCCACTAACTACAGAAAACTGCTAGTCTGATAGCATAAGTGTTAAGTCTTATATTTCAAGATCAAGTCTATAAGCTATGCTATGCTCTTGCTCCCATCCCTCATAGCTAATTTACTTGTAATTGTCATCTTCCTTCTTCGCCTTGATTCCTCTTGCATTTTATCTGATTATTTACTCATAACTAATATACATTATCATTTCACTTTATAGGGAAAACTGCACTAGCCCTCACCTCCTAAGTACTTCCTTCATAAATGTCTGTTATTTCTCTGAAACTTGATTCAGTATTTTGAATATAGTATAAACTCAAAATTTTCTTGCATTATTCTTTATAATCTATAATCTATTAATTTTATCTAATCTTCTGTCATAGCTATTTCTTTTGTGTTTATTTGAAATTGTTTGCTGGTGTCAAAATACTTTGGATTATTATATAATTTATAATGTGTTATAGTTTTTGTATAACTAGTATGAATCACTTTTTGTAACATACTTAGTTCTGGAGCTTTTCTCCCCAGGACTCCATTGAAAACGGGTTATTTGACCCAATGGACTATCCTGGTAAACCAACTGCAATAAATAAATAAATAAATAAATAAATAAGGTTTTTAAAATAAAATAAAAAAACCCTCTGAATTTTGAATATACAGCAGGTTTTTAAACTGAGTGTTCTGACTGCAGTTACATGTCTCTTATCTGTGTCAATGAAAGTGATTTCAATGTGCTTGTGCAGGCTCACACAAGCATGTTGGTGGGAAGATTTCAATTCATTCTTCACTCCTTTTTGGTCACTAAACTGAAAACAAGAAGAAAAAAGCAATTCTTTCACTCACTGTGTCACTGCAGCCTCACAGACCCTTCCAACAGACCCACACTCATGCATGTACCTACATAAAAATAGGCACAAGCACAGCACGAGGGTGCACAGACATGCACTTGTACACATGTACACACACACACACACACACACACACACACACACACACACACACACACACACACAAATGTACATATCTTAAACACTTCTATGGTTCTATTCAGTCCCATTCCTGTCCTAGTATGAAGCTAAACATAATATTATCGGATAACTACAAAACCCAGGGATAATGCCAAAAGATAATGAAGAACAACTCCACAAATTCAGGGAGAGATTTTAAATATTGTTCTTATATAGCTAAAAAGTTGCTAGAATAATTTTGGCATGTATTTTCTGAAGGATATGAAGTCTGAAAGCCATATATCTGTCATTACATAGTGACAGCAACCCTAATTGATTTCCTAAAAAAAATAAAAACATTTGAAGAAGAAAAGAACTAATATGAGATAAAAGTCAAGAACGTTCTACAAAATCAAGGACATTTCCAACTTTGTTTCATCTAAACAATCACCAGACGGACAGAAGGAGCAAATATTTCATCTTATTTAAGAAAACAGTACACTTGCCTCATAAATCCAGACTAATTAAATTGAGGAAATGACAAGAGGACCAGTTACTTTCATCCATAGCCAGGATTTTGGGGTTGTCATAATGGTCAAGATGTTTACCTTATGGCGTCCTACCCTTTGTCACTGTCTGGTTATTGGCTAAGGAAGTAATAGTCCATGCACTGGTTGGCTATTATTTATACAAATGATCTGGTTGCAAGTTAAGAGGGTTAAGGCTTTGAGCTGCAGTCGGTGTGCAACACAGTTTGATTCTCTCAGGTTGGAAGAACATGGAATTTGGACTAAGCTCATCAATTTCTATAACCTATGCCAATTGTACATGAACACTTATGAACTTATACTCAGTGGTATTCCCTGGAAATTACCACATTCTCACTCAGAACTAATCATTATCCAGGGAAAGTATATTAATATAGACAGTAGAACTAGGTATGGGTCATTTTAACTAATGGGTTAATCAGCTTAAAATGGCCTGCAAGCCTGCAAGAACAGTTAGCCTAGTATTCACCTCTGTATCCATGTACGGTTATAGCCACTTTATAGGCACTTTAATGACAGCATACAGCTCAGATATCTGATTATAATAAAAAAAAAATGGCTACATTATTTACTTCAATTTTGTTTCACACATACAATAGTCTCCACGGTAAAGTATTCTTTTCCATTTTGCTTCTCACAAATCACATCAGTCCTGCCAAGCTGCTTAGAATCATTAAGAAAGTGATAGTAGTCAGTTATCTGCATCCACAGACAGACTGTGTACACAAGCAAGAATTATAGCTACTTTGTTGTCTATGTGCACTTCTCAAATGTTTTGTGCACATCTCAAATGTCTGATGTAGTTAAAATAAGACTGACACAGTACATTTAGCTCCATTTCAAACAAACAGTACTCTCATCTCCTATATGTCAAATGGTAGCCCAGTTTGATTCTCCAGTAGAATTCAAGCATCATAATTACCCACTTTGTCTAGGAGACGAGGCTGCCATAACAATCATGGCCTATGAATCTATGTCTGGATTAAGTGAGGCATACAGGCCGTAGCAAAATTTGCAGAAATACAAAACAGAAGTCTTTATGGGGTTAAATTGCCATTGAAGGTATATTATATGCTCTTAGACTACCAGAAATATTAACAGGATACAAGGTAAGGTTAAAAGATTCAAATAACCTCCCCCAGCAAAGATTAACAGGATCAGGGAATTCCACAAAGATTAGTAGAATCAAGAGGCCATATCAGGATAACTAGAATCAGGGTGACCTAACCTTTTTTTTAGTTAATCAGTGTCACTCAGTCGAGATTAGTATACTCAGAGGCTCACATCAGCATTAATGTTGAGGGTCGTACCTAGGGTCTCTCAAAGTATACAATAGCTTCCACATGGTAGATTCCTGATCTCTTCAATAAAGTCAGAGCATCAATTTTATAACATGCTACTGCTACCATCCCATCCCATCCCATATAACTGGTTTTTGCATTTACAGTAAACATCTAAGCTACCAAAGTAAAGTTGTAGCACACATAATAAACAGTATACTACCAGGAGTATCTGCTCCAGTGCCATATATACCATGTTATACTCCGTGCATAGAATAATGTCTGACATTCTCTGCAGTATTTTTAGTTCATCATGCAAGCCATGCTGCACAATCATCATATCTGGCTTGGTGTGATAAGTGGCTGTCTGTGCCTGGTCCTGCCATCTACTGATTAATGTGAAGTATAGTACCCATCACAGATCATACTGCAGTCATAGAGGAAGTCATAACCTACACATCTCTCCCCCTTGCTGTGTGCTGTCACCTTGGCAGTGCAGTCCTCTAATTCTGTCCCTGGTGGTGATAGCTGTATGACAGGTGTGCAAGTGACATAGGTGAAACAAAATTGACTGAATAAAAATGATGCCCGAGGTTTACCTTGCCCCTCCACAATCAAGTCAGTCATGTGTGATATGAGTTTGTCCTCTACTGCTAGCTTTGGGGAACAATGTCACTGTGTCATCAGACTCTGTCTAGTGCATGCTGTCATCATCAGCTTCAGGTGACCTTATGACATCAGGCACATGCTGACCCTTTATACTGGATTGTCTTCCAGTAGGACCTGTGAATGCACATAGATAACATACTTGTGTCAAAGCTGGGTCATATTTTTGACTCCTACCAGTGTGTGGCTTACAGACTGTTACATATAAATTCTATACCTAGCCAATGAGCACATGTGCACCTTGTGATGAAGGCTCATACTGTGCCAAACCTGATATCAATGGATGCCTTAAGTGCATACATTCTTTTCTGAATAAATCATATTGGTATAAATCAATGGTTTACAGAAATGGCATGTGCTACTTTGTACTATATTGTGATATTTTTGTGTTGAGTTGTGTGGCTATGTCTACATTTATGCTGAGGATTTTTGTGCTGTGCATTGTGCTACTTTTTTGTTGAGGGGAAAATATTGTAGTGTGTTGGTGGTGAGTGTTTTAGGGCCAGATTTACTTTGTTTATGCTTTTTGAGCAATATTTATACTACTAGTTTGAAGAACATTATTTTGTGGCTATTACAAAATGAATAGCACAGTCCTTTAGGTGAAATACTGCTGTGAGTAGTGACACAGAGCAAGGGCATGATTCAGGTTTGCCTTTTCTTTTATGTACATAAGTTAAGATTCAGAAAGGGAGAAGCCTTAATATGACCATTCCTGCTGCACAGTAAGCATTTCTAATTGTTAGATCAACTGTGTTTTTTTCAGGAGAGTCTCAGGGGGACAGCTCCATGATAATGGAGCAATTCAGGAGTGCTGCAAATGATAATTAGCCATGTGCTTCTGATTTATATGGCTGAGTGACTGAACTATGATTTAAAAGCTTCAATGTTGGAGGAAAAGTTACCATCACAAAAGCACAGTTGTCATCTATTCACTCATGGGAATACTTTCAAAGACTTGAGGGTTGGGAGTGTGTTAGCGTGCGTACATATGTGTGTAGGAGCATGAATGATGCTGTATGAATATGTATAAGTGTGAGTCTGTGTCTGCTTAGGTGGTCTCCCTAGGGTGATTGGAAATTGAGTGTTTGGATGTGTGTGTGTGCGTGTGTGCGTGTGTGCGTGTGTGTGTGTGTGTGTGTGTGTGTGTGTGTGTGTGTGTGTGTGTGTGTGTGTGTGTGTGTGTGCGCGCGCATGTGTGTGTGTGTGTGTGTGTGTGTGTGTGTGTGTGTATTTGCATTTGTGCATGGGTTAGTGTTTATGTTACTGTGATAGACAGTGACAGGGTTCATTTGTTGATATGTGAATATTTATATGTGTGTGGATGCACACTGGGATCCAAATGCATATGTGTCTCTGTGTTTACTTCAGTAGACTAAACTTTCACTTAAACGACTTTCATAATGCCGAGACAAAAAGGCTGACAACGCCGTAACACCGATGTCCTGGGACACCAACTTTCCACTCCAGGTAAGCAACTGCTTGGCCAACCAGAAAAATAAATTAAAACTGAAGCAAAGTAAACCACCCATGTGGGGGCTGACTGCCACACCCACTAACTAAATATATCAACTTCAAGATCGCACTACAGTGGGGGGAAGGGGCAATGTTCAACATGGTGACCCAGCAGTTACTTACCTGGAGTGGAAAGTCAGTATTCTGGGATGTCAGTGTTATGGGGTTGTCGGCCTTTTTGTCTCTGCGTTATGAAAGTCGGATAAGTGAAAGTTCAGTCTACTGAAGTAGATCTGTGTGTGTGTGTGTGTGTGTGTGTGTGTGTGTGTGTGTGTGTGTGTGTGTGTGTGTGTGTGTGTGTGTGTGTGCACGTGTGTGTGTGTGTGAATGAATATAGGACATGTCTTTGCCAATGAGGTGCATGGACCTCTAGACAGAACATTACCACTGTTAGGTATAACAGGTTTAGTAATGGCTAGACTGTCACTCAAACATATGCAAATGGACTAATAATGAGGTATTTCTCATTGCTGCCATAGCTGTCTCTTTCTTTTCCTTCTACTTTTATCATTAGTTTTGCATATGGAAGTACAGCCTCTGCTTTTTTTCAGAAGATTATCCATTCACATCCATTCCATTACAGGTTCATAGGTTCATAGGTTGGTACCAGGCTATTTGTCGTAGGGCCTATACAAGCCTAGCCATAACAATTCCCTGGCTATTTCTTCCTACAATATTTACTTCCCTTGACCCCTGTCTAGCAGGGTGAGTGACGTGATCCCTGGGGTGAATTTCCTATCTCCCATCCAGTCGTCAAGTTTTCTTTTGAAGAGGGCCAAAGAGGTGCTCTTCTTGACATGTATGGGCAGTCTATTCCAGAGTCTGGGGAGTCTCTGGGTCAGGAACCTATCACTCCAGCATGTTTTGTTCATTGTGATGGGAAGGTTTAGATCACTGGAGTGTGTGGTTCTGAGGGATTGGCATTTCTTAAAGTGTAGCATGTCCAACAGTTCTGGGTTTGACATGGCCTTGAGTAGATGATATGTGACAGAGTATAGCTGGAGTTTTTTAGACATTTAGCATAGGGCATCTGCTTTAGGCCTGTGATTCTTTTAGTGAGGTATTTCTCAAACACATGCAAAATCAATAAAAATAGAGAGAAATAGATAAGCAGAATCTACAGGTTTTAGAAGTGCAATAAGTTAAATATCAGCACTGTGTAAGTACTGTGTGGCTTATAAGACTTATTGTTATGGTAAAAATGTGTGTGTGTGTGTGTGTGTGTGTGTGTGTGTGTGTGTGTGTGTGTGTGTGCGTGCGTGCTTGCGTGCGTGCTTGCGTGCGTGTGTGTGTGTGTGTGTGTGTGTGTGTGTGTGTGTGTGTGTGTGTGTGTGTGTGTGTGTGTGTGTGTGCGAGCAAGCACAGGCATGTATGACTGCATGTGTCTTTGGTGAAATATAGACATACCTTGATGCAATTGGCATAGGATGTGACAACAGCTGCACTGATATTGAATTAACTGTGTTGATACATATGCTACAGTGGCAGCTCAGTTGCTTCTGTTGAGTTAGTTGACTTCTGTTTCTGTTCTGTAATCTATTTTCATATGAGGGTTTGAAGTTTTATATGAAGTATACCAGCGTGTTATCATGGAAGGCTGTTCTTTCACATATGTACTGCATAACAGCTAAAACCCTGATGTGCATCCCTTCTTCCTCCCCATTACACTGATTATGAATTGTATGTGGTCATTTCCATGCTAATAGTCCTGATCAGAACATAGTGCATTTCTGCTGATAGTAAAATTCATGCATAATTTTAGCAAATGCAGATCATTTTTTTCCTATTTATATTTGGTTTCTCTGTCAAAATACACAGTAAGATTATTCAGTACTCAGTGCAATATCATACCAAAGCATTAATACAAACCCTTGAACTCTGAAATTCCAGCAACAGGTAAACTGTTTCACAGCACATATCACCATTATCATTAACCCCCATCTTTCTCATTTTCAACATGGGGTTGGGGTGGTTTGTTAGCTGCCACTCTCTCTTTCGATTCAATGCCACTCTCTTTCTTAATCTGACTGTCATGCTTGACTGTCACAGGTCTTCTGTCACACAATCAATCCATCTCTTTATTGGATGCCCTCGTTTCTTCTTACCTTCTTCCTGTTTGTCCCAAATCTTCTGTTTATTTACTTGCCCAAACCACTGCAATCTGTTCTCTTTGACCTTCTCTACCATTGGAGTTGCTTTGACTTTTGATCTGGTGTCCTTATTTCTTCATCTATACCACAATGTGCATCCTACCACCTATCTCAGGCTCTTCATCTCCATCACCTCTAGCTTCAACTGCTGTGCCTTCACTGCCCAGTTTCTGTACCATACAGTAGTACTGGTCACACCACTCTTTTGTACTCCTTGCTTTTCAGCTTCTTTAGCATTCTTCTGTCACTATCCTTGACACACTGTGTCAGTTGGCTGCAGCCCCTCTGATTCTAGGTTTGATCACCTCATTCAGTCTTCCCTTCTTCTTAACCACCCCTCCCAGATACTTGAAGTTGTTATTCTGTTCTACTATTTCTTCTTCTATCATGGTTCTCAGCTTCTTCTCATTTCCACCATTAACTTTGCAATTACAACTATCTTATTTGTACTCATTTTCATCCCTTGTGCCTTCAGTTCTGCATTCCATTCTCCATTCCTTTCTGTGACATTCTTGCCTTGAGTCTTCTTGTAATGCCACTTCATCTGCATACATCAACTTCACTGATCTGTCCCTTCTGACCTCCTAGTTAATGTAGTCCATCACCAGTGTGGACAATAGTGGGGTCAGCGCTGCATCCTAATGTACACCCACTCCCACAGTAAACCATTATGTGTCTGGGGCAGTACAGCTTCTGTGGGTTTTCTTCCTTCAGAAGCTGCTGGAAGTACTCCTTTCATCTGCCTTTGATGTCCTATGGACTGGATAACAGGTTGTTGCTGACATCCTTATGAAGTGCCTGTGACAATCTTCTTTATCATTTTGTCTTTGGGTTGCAATCTGAGGGTGGTTTTTTTTTTGTGCCATCTACTGAGTCACTTTCTAGAAGCTGTTAGAGTGCTTCTGATGCCTTGTTCTTTGGCATATTGCCATTGGAGCTCCTCTCTTCACCTCTTAGCCAACCAGTATTCATTCTTAGTCTAGTCTGTCTTTCTGTCTCTGACTAAATTCCTGCATATCTTCTTTTTTTTGATGACTTCCTGGACATCTGCACTCCACCACCTGCTTTCCTTATGTTCCTTGTTTCCTTCCCTGCTAGGCCACATATCTGTGCTATAGTCCTTACCCACGTTGTTTTGAGGTACTGTCATTCTTTCTCAACTCCACCTATTTCCTCTTCTTCCTGATGTGCTAGAACCCCGACTAACTCCTTGAGCTGTCATGCTTTACTCTCCAGTCAACTTCCAGGTCTTCAGCCTGTTCTCTGTTGACCTTAGGATGTTCTCTGACCATAGCTTGCAGCTGATCATGGCAACCAGTGGTTTATACTGTGGGAGGACTGTTCCACTGGGAATTACTTTAAATGTACTGATTTTACCCCAATGCCCTTTTCTTACAAGGAGAAATTCTACCTAAGTCGCATGTTGACCACTCTTGTATGCAATCTTGTGACTGTCTCTCTTGCTAAATCATATATTGGCCACCAGCAAGCAGTTTTTCAGACTGAAGTCTTGAATGGTCTCTGCTTTATTCCTGATGCCCCACCCATGTAGACTCAGGCAGTTCTCATCCTGTTTTGCCTGTCCCAGTATGTGCATTCTGATCACCCATAATCAACACCAGTTCATGTTGTCCTGCTTTATCTAGTAGGGCCTGAAACTGCTGTCAGAATGCACTCTTTTCCTCACTTTCTCATCCTTGTTGTGGGCATAGGCTAAGGCATATGAATAGTGCCCAAATCCTTACACTGGACTCTGACTGCCATGAGTCTGTCACTAATTCTGATGACATCCCTCACTGCTTCTGATTTCACTCGCACACTGCAATTCCCACACCATTTTCTAGCCTGTCCCCCTCCTAAGCAGTAGACTCTGGACCCCAAGCCAAGTGAGTTTGCTGTACTGCCCTTCCATCTTGTCTCCTGGATGCACAGGATTTTTAACCTCCTCCATATTATCATGGTATCCACTTCCTTGCAGCATCCTTTCCTTGAATCTACATTGAGGCTATCAATCTTTAGTTTACATTTGTTATTTTTTCACAGGACATAAATCTTTAAAACAATAGTAAAACACAATGCCTATAACAAATATTTGCATGGTAAAACAGAAGGGGTGAGAAAGTCACTATTGGCAGAACTGTAGACCATAAACAGCTGCTAATGTTAGAAAAAAGAAGAAGTTATGATAGGCTTGTCTTCATTCAATTTGTTCTGCATTCAAGTAATGTTACCACTTAAACGCACGAGCATGTTGCATCCCATCACATTAACTGGAAAAAAAAAGAATAATATGCAGTTGACAATCAAACAACACATCAGGTATAAACGTAATCTTACTTCTTTGGATGACAGCAATTTTGACACTTTTTTTTTTCAAATATACATTTGTAATAGGCACAGTAAACATATATGATCCCAACTTTTTCTTTCTAATTCTCTTTTATCTTGACAAACAAATGATTACGTGTAAAATTAAGCAGAAAGAAAATATGAGAAAACCTTCATAAGTCACAACCAAATGGCCTTAGTTTACTTTGAAAAAGTGCATCATGGCTTGCAGAAAAAGCTCCTGAAGCTATGCCAAGGGCACAGATACTGTACAGTATGAGTTATTTGATTTTTGATAATAAACTTCTAGGTATGAAACCTAATACTGTGCACATAATAATAATAATAATAAAATAATAATAATAATAATAATAATAATAATTTTAACAATACTTATTTAAAGCAGTGTTCATGTTCCAGGTTATATATTCAGCGATGTATGTATTATTATACTAGCAAAGACTGATGCATCAATTGCCTATCCTCAGAAACTAGCAGGCTGCATTCTTACATCACTGACAACACATAAGTGATTCTGATGGTCTCCTTTAGAATTACTTGTAACAACTGTCAAAACTCTGCCAGGAGACTAGCCTATCATTTGGAACCACAGCTCAATTTTTCACTTAATAGATCAGCCTATGGCAGGCTGAAAAAAGCCCATGACAAAGCATTAACAAAAAGAGTAATTTACTACGGTCATTCAGGTCTGTAGCCTTGTGACTCCAAGCCCTCTTAAATGATAGTATCTGCTTTCAAAATCTTATTAGGCTTAACCCATTTAGGCGCCACGGGTTTCTCGGAATCACCAATCCATCTCTAATCAGAAAACCACAGAGCAGCCAATCTTCTGCTATGAGAAACCTCAGTACAATATTGTGTATTAATATTTCACAATGCATGTAGGAACACATGCTCCCTCCTGAGCATTATACTCAAGACAGCAGCGGAGACTGATCACTGATAAAATTGTCCAAGGATATTTTATCCCTTCTGTCTGCTGGCTGTGTGCTTTGTAACTGTAGAAGGGGAAAGAAATGTCAGACTGTAGGTTTGATGTGTCTTTAATAATTTCCCATCACAAAGGGTCATGTGACCACTTTACATTTGCTGGCAATGTTAAAAAAATGCACTCGTTCAATGCTTGAATGGTGAAAAGCAAAACTACGTTAAATTCTCAATAAATTATGGAAGAATAATGTACCTGTCTGATGAAAGAAACACACATACCTGGTATAATTTATAAATAAAATATAGAACTATTTTTTCTTATTATATCATGGCCCTTTCCCAAGCTAGTTTATTTGAGATACCAAAATACTGGAAAAATGAAGCTATATTTTGTTTTACATTTGGGAGCTTTGAAATTGCATTATGAAAATAAACTCCATTTGTATCAGTTTGCAAAGAGACATCTGCCAGTTTCAAAGCTGTTTGTCTTGGTGTGTACTGAAGTTGTTTGACGCAATTTTTTTATTTTCTGTTTTTGTCTACATAACACATAAGGCACAGAATGTGCTGTACTGCACAATCCTGGCGTGCATTAAACCTACCTCCAAGTACTAACTGTGCTCTACAGCTTTTCCTCGGTCTGAATTATTTTCCTAGCACTATCAGCATTGTGCATCTGTAGCACATGCAGCCACAGCAGATATGTGTTAAAACCCATTCCTGACATTGCTTTTGAAAATTAAATAAACAGTGTCTGGCTGAAACATTTTGTTGCCCTGCAACTTGTAATTTCAGGGTAATAAAGTTTTCTTTTTGAGGTAATTGTTCAAATAACTTGAGCTATTGTTCATTCCATCAATACAGGAACAATAATTAAGGAAGCTTTACTGGTATTTGCAAAAGCAGCCCTCCAATGTCATGCATGAATACTTGGTTCCCATTGTGCATTTAACATTTAGTAGCCCAACCCGTTGTCTTTCTGCTGATTACTTATTTTGTCCTGTATCTGCTAGGAAAACACTCCTCCTTAGAATAAAGGAAAATAAATTATGAATTTGAAAAATAATATGTTCTTCATAATTGGTTGAGAAGTATGCAAGAAAAGTCCAGCCTGTCTAAAATACGTAGCAAGGATACTTTGATTCATAGTTTGAACCCCCCCCCATTGACTAGAGCTTCCATTGTGAACTTTAGGCAGTGAGAATCAGAGTCCCACATTATAATATGATAGTCTGTAGGAAGGGTTTATGTAAATGCAATCTTGCTGTGCTGCCCAGTTAAAGAACTTCCAAATTATGGGATTCATAGATGCCAGGCAATGATCCAGAGACATTCCTATGGTACAAACCTAAGCCTTCAGTGATGTGAATGCATGCAAGGTAAATCAGAGTCGCTTCATCCTGCACAGATAGCCAATGTACTAAAGCCACACTATGAGAGAATAGGAGTGTATAGGTGCACATATGTGTACATCTGTATGTCACTGGGTATGTGTGGGGTATCACTGAGATAGTGTGTCAGGGTATAAGAGTGCCAGTGCTTGGATGGATATCATGAGTGCCAGTGTGTGTCTGTGTACATGCACGTGGTTGTATTTGTGTGTGTGTGTGTGTGTGTGTGTGTGTGTGTGTGTGTGTGTGTGTGTATCTTTGGACTCAATGAAATTGGCTGCATGTGGTCCTATTAACACCACCACTAATACTACAACACAGGTAGTATGTAATCCATGGCATATTATTCCAACTGCATAGTGGAGCAATTCCTACTGTAATTTTCCAGTTAATGACATATTGCTCTTTTGAGATCATGACGATGAATAACAAAACAGCACTGTAGCACAACTCAGCTCATCACTTGAGGGTGACTTGTAATGCTATGCCATTTGCTATTAACTCTGCTGAGTTAAAAAAAAAAATCAAGAAACCTTCTCCTGGAATGTCACATTTTAATATTTTCCAAATTAGCTTCCAGTTGAGTCAGTGCTCTCATTCCAAGTTATCTAGCAGAAGTATAATTATTGAAACACAAAGGTATAATCTATTTAAAAAGCTTTAATATATATATATATATATATATATATATATATATATATATATATACTGAAGAATAAAATGAAAAAAAATACTGTGCAGCCATTAGCTGTAAATATTAGATGTAAAATAATATTATCACATGCACTTGAATGTTATACTCATCTGTAATAACTTCACTGCTCCTAAAGGTATTTTTGTCAGGTGAAGTGCCATTCTTGGATAAATCTGCTACCCAGCTGGTATCTGTCACATGGACATTTAGCTTACGAACCTTGTGGCAATAGTCACTTTGATAGCACTAATATATTTCTTAGCCTGACTGCTCTGCAAACCCATCAATTACTTATGTATAGAATATGCTGATAAATGAATTCCCATCCCTTGCATACACTTAAACTTTCTATCTAGCATGGCTCAGTAGAAAGATTAATATAGCAGTTCAGCACCTTTGAAAGCTTTAAAACTTGGCAGTTATATTTTATTTGATTTCAACAAGTAATCTAGTTTTTACCATGCCTTCACTCTCCCTTGTCTAATTCGCATTTGGGGTTTTGTCTGAAAAGTCTGCTTTTACGGTATCCAGCTGCTTCCACAAGTCAGCTAGACATGTTAACAGAAATGCTTTGCAGACATCCATTTCATGAAAATTAATAGAGGTGTGAGTCATTTATAGTGCATAATCCCTGCCCTAAAGCCAGGGGATACAATGTGATGGACAAGGTGTGCAAATGTGAAATTGGAAGCCTGGGTTTGAGTCCTGTCCTCTGTTAGCTGTGCACTGTGAGATTAAAAAAATAAATCACTTGATTTTCTGTATCTCAACTAAAACATAGCAAAAGCTTTAGGTGATCCTACAATTTCACTTGCATCTCAGATTAATAAGCACATAAACATAAATAATAAATGAAATTATTAAATATAATTATTACTGTATTAGAAATACAGTATGACGTTAGATGGCATAAGTCTGCAATGCAAAACTCTCTGCTAGTCAGTTTCATTTGCATACAAAGTCATTAACCATGAACCCTGATTGTCTGTGTTCTGTTTAGTTACTGAGATGATTTACAAAAGATTAATTGATAAGTTTGTCAATCTTTTAATGTTTAAGATACTGAACGGTAACACACTGAACATGTATATTTTTGTAAAAAATAAAAACATTGGCCTACTGTAGTTTATTTGACATGTTTGATAGCCAGACATTAGTATTTTTAAATAGCATATACTTTAAATTTCACAATAAAAAAAATGAGGATTTCAGAAATCAAGCAGTGTTTTATGAAATCTGTGTGATTGGTATTTTCTTTTATGTTCACTGTACATCTTGCATGGAAAGCCTGTTTTGTAGTCAGTTCAGAAACTAAATCACAGGATGGCAGTGATGTTGAAGAAGTCTATCAAATTTTAAAGAAGAATCCTGACCCTAAATTTCGTAAAAAGTTGCTATATTCCTTATTATGGATTCTTGACCAACAGCACATAAATGCTTAACCATAAAACAGAAAGCAGATTGCACCCACCTGTGGCAAACTGAATTATTTTAATTACAATAAATGTATATAACACAACTGTTTACTAACAAAATTGCATAGTTTTCTTGGCATTTGAATTTTGAGTTACTAGACAAATTAGATTTTTACTAGCTAATTACATTGACATGAAATACTACTGTGTTATGAAGGCAAACTGGAAATGTTTTAGGTCATATGATACACAATGCATAAATATTAAAAGGAAGACAGTTCAACTTTTCTTTTTGATTTTTCATTCCCTTCATCCTCCTCTCTGTTCATTTATTTTCCTTGCGTGCGCCTTCTTCCCTTGTTGAACACAGTTACAAGTCAAATTTCACATTTTTTTAATTTAAATATGAAATGCAAAGATATTTGCTGTAATTTATTTATTTAGGTAGGTGATCATTTTCTGCCATGAACCTGAGTCGGTGAGCAGAAGTGTGCATATATCCTGGGGAATAATAACTTAGAAGGAAATGCATAATTGGGAAAAAAATCATGGCATGCTAAATTTAAGAGCTAGTACACTTGTAATAAACAAGAGTTATAGCATTATCAGGAAGTACAAATCCATTTGTACATCAATCCAGGCATCCATCTACCCATCTTCATCCGCCTTTTTCCCATTTTTACACATGGGGCCATGGTGTCACTTCAGAAGTGGTTTGGCAAAAAATAAATAAATTATATATATATATATATATATATATATATATATATATATATATATATATGTATATATATAGGGTCTATATTAGAGCACCAAACTTTCAAAATTTCGAGTGTTCTAATATTGACACATTTTCAGCGAACGCTGAAAATATCAAAGAAACAGAAAAACGAATTTTTTTCTAGGGAAGGAATTTGGTTGTCCGTTTCTGTTGCTTCGGTATTTTCAATGCTGTGGTGGAAAGTTACGGGTTGGGTTCAGGTAAGTGTGCGATTGTGTGGATGTGAGGGTTAGGGCGGGGTAGGTGAGTTAGGGTTGGGGCATGGGTGAGGTGACTGTGTGATAGTGATGGACCTTAGGGTTAGGGTTTGGGTTAAGGTAAGTGGATAGTTAGTGGTGTATGTATAGTTTAGTGTAGGGTTAGGTGTAAGAGTTTAGGTGTATGTGTGTGAATTGCTGTTTGTTTGGTGTACTTGTGTTGTGTGTATGTGTATTGGAACAGCAAATTTTTTCCCTATAAAAAAAAATTTGCTGTTCTGTATTTTTGATGTTTTAAATTTTCGATTAATAGGGTTCGCTATAAGAACACTCGAAATTCTGAAAATTCGGTGTTCTAATATAGACCCATGTTGTTGTGTCTTTCGGCATATCCCGATTAGGGATGGCCACAGCGGAACTCCGGTCCGCTAATGTTTGGTAGGGGATTTTTACGTGCCGAGTTACCAGCCCTGACGCACAACCTTCAATGAAGGCACGCCCATTCACACATGCCTCCACACAGAAGACGTTCTAGCTGAGAATTGAACGCGACGATGTCTTACTGTGAAGCGACAACGCTACCGCAGCACCACTACCGCGGGATGTTCTAATATAGACCCTATATATATATATATATATATATATATATATATATATATATATGTGTGTGTGTGTGTGTGTGTGTGTGTATGTATGTATATACACACACACACACACACACACACACACACACACACACACACACACACACACACACACACACACACACACACACACACACACACACACACACACACACACACACACACACACACACACACACACATATATAAAACAGAGAAACATGTCAGATAATTAGAATGACGTAATCATGTTCTCATAATGTAATGTGGACTTTCCTGTGATAAAATATGCAGTTTTTCTTTAGTTACATCAGAGCAGCTATATTTAATAAGTTCAGTAAACTTAACATTTGTATTTACTGTATTATCGGCAGCTATTCTGTCATACCATGATTACATATTCTTTGACCTCACCTTCTCATGATGCGATTGTGGGAAGAGAACACTCTGTACTTGTTAAGCATATTTTCTATAGCATTAGGCATATTTCAACAGAAGGTGAAACATAGAGTATGTGGCACAATTATTCAACCAGTCAGAAAATAAATCAGTGAAAGTTAACTATAACTGCTGTGATATATGATATTTAGCTAGAGGAAAATATGAACAGTGGGTATATAGACTCAGCATGACCTACAGTAGTTTCATTAAATTTTTATTCTTTTTTTATTTTGACAGGATATGCATTGACAACAGAGGGAGAAATGTTAAAATCTTAGTATTGAAGAAATTAGACTAATAACTTTAACTGGAGGTCAACTTTCTTACTGTTCTGAATGGTGAAGCTTGCCTTAAAGCTGAGACACTTAGGCAAAAGCATAGATGCATTTTTTATCATTATTTGATATGTGTATATATATATATATATATATATATATATATATATATATATATATATATATATATGTATTTATGTATTATACACAAATACACATACATGAGGAAGTACAGGAGAGTATACGGAGAAAGAGGTTGGCAAAGAAGAAGTGGGATTGTCAGAGAGATGAAGAAAGTAGACAGAAGTATAAGGAGATGAGGTGCATGGCAAAGAGAGAGGTGGTGAAGGCTAAGGATAAGGCATATGAAGAGTTGTATGAAAGGTTGGACACAAAGGAGGGAGAAAAGGACCTGTACCGATTGGCTAGACAGAGGGACCGAGCTAGGAAAGATGTGCAGCAGGTAAAGGTGATAAAGGATAATGAGGGAAACACACTCAAAAGCGAGGAGAGTGTGTTGAGCAGATGGAAAGAGTACTTTGAGGGGTTGATGAATGAAGAGAATGAGAGGGAGAGAAGGTTGGATGATGTAGGGATAGTGAATCATTAAGTACAATGGATTAGCAAGGAGGAAGTAAGGATAGCTATGAAGTGAATGAAGAATGGAAAGGCTGTTGGCCCAGGTGACATACCTGTGGAAGCATGGAGGTGTTTAGGTGAAACGGCAGTGGAGTTTTTAACCAGATTGTTTAATTAAATCTTGGAAAGTGAGAGGATGCCAGAGGAATGGAGAAAAAGTGTTTTGGTACCGATTTTTAAGAATAAGGGTGACGTGCAGATCTGTAGTAACTACAGAGGGATTAAATTGATCAGTCACAGCATGAAGTTATGGGAAAGAGTAGTGGAAGCTAGGTTAAGAAGGGATGTGATGATTAGTGATCAGCAGTATGGTTTCATGCCAGGAAAGAGCACTACAGATGCGATCTTTGCTCTGAGAGTGTTGATGGAGAAGTACAGAGAATATCGGAAGGAGTTGCATTGTGTTTTTGTAGACTTAGAGAAAGCATATGACAGGGTGCCTAGAGAGGACTTGTGGTATTGTATGAGGAAGTCAGGAGTGTCAGAAAAGTATGTAAGAGTGGTACAGGATATGTACGAGGGTAGTGTGATAGTGGTGAGGTCTGCAGTGGGAGTGACGGATGCATTTAAGGTGGAGGTGGGGTTACATCAAGGATCAGCTCTGAGCCCTTTCTTATTTGCAATGGTGATGGACAGGTTGACAGACGAGATCAGACAGGAGTCACCGTGGACTATGATGTTTGCAGATGACATTGTGATCTGTAGTGAAAGTAGGGAACAGGTGGAGGAGACCCTGGAGTGATGGAGATATGCTCTAGAGAGAAGAGGAATGAAGGTCAGTAGGACTAAGACAGAATATATGTGTGTGTGAATGAGAGGGAGGATAGAGGAATGGTGAGGATGCAAGGAGTAGAGGTGGTGAAGGTTGATGAGTTTAAATACTTGGGGTCAATAGTTCAGAGTAACGGTGAGTGTGGAAGAGAGGTAAAGAAGAGAGTACAGGCAGGATGGAGTGGGTGGAGAAGAGTGTCAGGAGTGATTTGTGACAGACGAGTACCTGTAAGAGTGAAAGGGAAGGTCTACAAGAGGGTAGTGAGACCAGCTATGTTATATGGGTTGGAGACAGTGGCATTGACAAAAAGGCAGGAGTTTGAGCTGAATGTGGCAGAATTAAAGATGTTAAGATTTGCACTGGGTGTGACGAGGGTGGACAGGATTAAGAATAAGTATATTAGAGGGTCAGCCCAGGTTGGAAGGTTTGGAGACAAAGCCAGACAGGCACGATTACATTGATTTGGACATGTGCTGAGGAGGGATGCTGAGTATATTGGGAAAAAGATGCTAAGGATGAAGCTACCAGGTAACAGGAAAAGAGGAAGGCCTAAGATAAGGTTTATGGATGTGGTGAGAGAGGGCATGCAGGTGGTTGGTGTGACAGAGCAAGATGCAGAGGACAGGAAGAAATGGAAACAGGTGATCTGCTGTGGCGACCCCTAACGGGAACAGCCGAAAGAAGATGATGATGACACATACACAAATACGCAGATTCAATTGAGGACTTGAAAGAGCTGGAGCTTAACAAATGCAACCATTATGGAAAGGATAAGGGATCTAATCCTGGGTGGAATACAAATCTTCAGGACACACACACACACACACACACACACACACACACACACACACACACACACACACACACACACACACACACACACACACACACACACACACACACACACACACACACACACACACACACACACACACACACGTCTTTTATTTTTGTCACTTTTTGTATTACAGTTTAACTCTGCTGAGCGAGTTTTTTACTTTTAAACAGTTTACAAGTTGTGTACTACTTGGGTCACTGGGCATCTAGCTTTGTTTTTGGTTTGGTTCTTCTTTTTCCTCACTGCTTCTACACATGAGCATTCTAAGAAAGCACAATGAACTGTCATTAAAAAAAATGAAGTATGACATAAAGCAGTTGAACTATGAAGTCATCAATTGTGTCAAATTCAGTACAGGTTTGGCAGGTTGTGGCAGTATTTTTATAATTTGAGAAATAGAATATCATTGCAAGAAATTCAAGTATGGGTCAATATTCATAGTCAATTTACAAAGTATGTAGCATAGTCTTATGCTAAAATTGATAATATGCAGCTAGGTAGTGTTTTATAGAACCTGGGAGCACAACAGGGCAAAGAACTAAAGGCAGTGAAGGAAGCACATGCAGATGAGAATAAAATGTCTTACTAATGAAGTAGCGTAGTCTAATGGGTGTATAACGAGATACAAATAAGGACCATTAAAGCATACTCTCAAGCACCAAGCCTTGTCAGCAGTCATGTCTGAATAGGGGCAAAAAGTATCCCAAGTCTTTCAGAGTTGCATCTGGTGAAAGTTGTCAGACCAGCAGCAGGTGTTACACAGCAGCAGTTCATATATGTATCAATGTATGTATGCATGTATCTATCAATCGATATATATATATATATATATATATATATATATATATATATATATATATATATATATATATATGCACTTATACGACATATATAAGCACTGCTAGCATCCAATAAAGAGTATGAAATGACCACTGGTGGCATTAGTGAAAACAATACTGTAGCAGAAAAAACTCTTACCAACTAGTGGACCGGTAGCTCCAAAACTATTTTTGCATGTGCTAAAACACTGTACAGGGATTTGTTGACCTCTGTGGCCCACAGACTGAATCTGGAAGAATGCATGGCTTTCCTCTACTAACGAATACCAAAGAATGTATAGCTGTTATCATCCCAGATGCTGAGACCTTCTTGAGACAAACAGGGAGCACACTGTGTATTTCACAAGCATCAGTCTTTAGAACACTCAAGATGTTCATTGATAACATTGCTGACTCACATGGATCAGCACATTTGTTTCCCAACATTGTAGTGGATTCAGACACTATCATGCATGCTTTTTTATGATATATTATGCCTCCCCAAAGTGCTGGGAGCCCTAGATTTGACACGTGTGGAAAGAAGGACCATAGCTCATGTCCAGTGATAGTAATACATCAGCAGAAAAGGCTACCATTCTGTCAACTGTCAGGTAGTATGCAGTGCAAAGAAGATCATACCAGGTGTTTCTATACAGCATCCTTGTAGTGTCCATAATTCTCACATATAGCATGCATGTTATACATGTCACATCTTTCTGCACGGACACATTACTGCCTCTGTGGTATACCTTCATAACTACATGCACAGGCAGTATACAGACATGTCTCACACCCTCTGTGTATGTGTCATTTCTGTGCTGTAAGTGATGCAAGATACCCCCTGGATCTTTGAATGATGATGCTCATTTTGAACCCACAAACTATGGCCAAACATCAACATGGCACTCTCCACTCATACCAGGAGCATACTGGATTGACTGAGCATCATACCTCTCAACCTCTTAGAGCAAGAAATCTGAACAAAGCCATAAGTAAAAGGTGGACAAAGGCCCAAAAATAGGGACAATTTTTAAATATTGCTCTTACAATCTTAGAAAGTTGATAGAATAACAGATTTTGCATTAGCATGAATTTTCTGAAGGGTATGAAGTCTAAAACCCAAATGTCTGTCATTATTTTCTAATTTCAGTCTTTAATTATTTGCCACTAATTTGCCAGAAAATCACAATTTTATGAAAAATGGACCAAAAATATGAGGCGAAAATCTGTACAATTGAGAGGTATGGTGAGCAATCAACAAACTGAAAACCAAGTTCTGCTGCCTACATATCATTGTGGGAGGACACTGCAATCTATCTCCCACTCCCACCCACACAGCCTGCAAACTGTTAAAAGAATGCAGTGTACTACACAATATGATACAGATAAGCAGCCAGATAGTGACAGGACCAAGGAACTATCATACCAACAGCAGCAGTGCCTGGAGCAGCTTCTTCCAGCATTTATGACAATGATGAAAACAGACACCTCCCAGCAGCTATAACAAAACTCTTAGACACAATTGAGCACAGTATCTATAGGTGAAGTGACAATGTCTACTCTGGCTCTGTTGGTCAGCAGCAGGTACATATTGACAATGCAGTGGACCTGGGCCACAGAACAAACTGATGTGTGCAATGGTACCTAAGGCCCATGCAGAGCAATACAATAACAAGTCACTTTGCATCTGATATTTCCATTTACAGCACACCAGAGAGAAGGCAGTGTAGATCACAGTCAGAATCATTTGTACAGGTGCCTAAAAACACAATGACAAATGTTTGTGTAGACAGTGTTGAGATTTAGGTTAGCAGCCAACTGAAGTAAAGACATTTATTTCAAAGAATGGTGGTACTAGTGTCATACTCAATTCTCTCTGTAGACCAGGTGTTGGAGCTGCTATATGCTTGAGCACTGTCCACTGAATGGACAGATGTTGTACAACTACAAGCCACGTGGAGAACTGACAAGATAGCACTAGTGGACTGTGACCTGAAGGTTGGTCAGTGATATTCTGCTCCACCACTGGTTTCTGTTTGCTTGAGCCATCCAGTGATAATCCTATCACTGCAGGGGTATATTCTGTTCCTTGCAATGGCCTGCCTCAGCCATGTCGAGCACCCATGAATACAGTACCAGTGGTAACAATTGCTGTACACTTCATGGAAGTAGATGTAGTGGTACAATGTGATGATATAGTCCTTGTGAGTCCTATCATGGCATGGTCTCTGGACTATTTTGCCTCCAGATTGAGTTAGCTTTGTTGAATTACTTTCTTTCACATGCCATGCACTTTGTCAGTCATCTCCAAGTTGGCAGGTGTAGCTGTAGACTATGTCCAGCTTTTAGGCCTACACATCTACTGATAGATGCTAAAATCCACCTGCATTTCTGTGGCAGCATGTGACATTGAATGGCACCAGTAGCCCCTGCTTCGCTGCTGTACACTGGGTATGCACACATCTGATGCTATGCACTGGACTACAGCCAAAGTTTCATGGAGAGTGGTGGTGGTGATACTTTTAAGCAATAACCAAAGAGTGGGTGAGGGTATATGAGGATTTACCCATGGCTGGCATGGTTTGATCATGAGGACAAAGGTTTCCTATGTCATTACTGATCCTTTCCATGGCTTTCCATATGAGACTAGTGAGACTTATGGGTCTGTAGTTTCCAGGGTCTGTAGATGGCCCACCTATGTGCAGAGGGATAACTGTTGTTGTTCTCTGTTCATGATTCACAAATTCCAAAGGTCCTGATAGATCATGTTTCATGCTATTTAGAAGGCATCCTGGAATATTGTCTGGGCCCATTGATGCAGTGTTCTTGGCCTTAGAGAGAGCATTATGAACCTGTTCCCTAGTGATAGTCGGGGGAGTTATATTTTATGGTATTTCCCAAGGAAAAAGTAAGTAGGAGCTGAATTTGTTGGCCAGTATGTTTGCTATATCTTCTAACTCAGTATAGGTGGCACCATTTACAATGAGCTCTGCACACAATTGCATATTTCCTTTGAGGTTGTGGACATAGTTTCAGAATGTCTTGTGGTTGTCCTTGGCATGGGCGGCCAAATTTACCTCAAATTTGACTTTGGTGGACTTTGTCATCTGAGTTGTTTGTTTTGCTTGATGAGAGTGTTTTTATCCTGCTGGGTGATGCAGCTTCTAATTTTTGCCGTGAGTTTCTTCCTTCAGTTATACAGCCTATTGATGTTGTGTTTCCACCAGGTTGGCTTGTTTTTTGTGTCAATTCTATACTTCATCCTGGTGGGTACGGCTGCCTCTGTGCAGCTATTAACATGCTTACATAGGGTTTCTGTGAACAGTTCTCCATAAGTAGCAGTGCTCTCAGGGTTTATGGTGGCTTGAAATTTTGCCAGGTTATCACTTAATAGTAGAAAGTTAGCTTTAGAGTAGTTCCTGAATTTATATAGGGTTCCAGGTTTTATTTTTACTTCAAAGGAGACCATTTTGGTGTCTGACTTTTCCAGAGAAGACATTAAACTAGGCAATGTGCAGCACTCTCCCATATTAGTAAGGACCAGATCCAATATGGTTGCACCTCTTGTTGGTGTATTAACAGTCTGGTAAAGGGAGTTTGCGTTTGCAAAATATAGGAATCTCTGTGCCTGTACTTTTGTTGCCATATATGATTCCCAGTTAAGAGCAGAGTAATTAATGTCACCCAGAAATATGTTATTATAGGTTCATAGGTTGGTACTGGGCTATCTGCCTGAAGGCATATATTAGCCCAGCCACGTTGTGCGGTATTCACCGCCCCTTTAGTAGTTCCCTAGACCCTTGTACTAGCAGCTAGTACCCTTGGCCCCTATCTAGTAGTGCTGTTGGTGTGATCCCCGGTGTGAACTTTCTGTTACCCATCCACTCATCAAGGTTCCTCTTGAAGAGTGATAGTGAGGGGCTCTGTCTTATGTAGATCGGGACCCTGTTCCATAGTAAGGGAAGTCTCTGCGAAGGGAATCTATCCCTCCAGCATGTTCTATTCATTGTTGTGTTGAGGTTTATATCCCTAGAGCGTGTAGCTCGAGTAGATTTGGTTTTGCTAAGATGGAGCATGTTCAACAATTCTGGGTTGGACATGGCTCTGTACGTTAGACAGAGATTGCCTCTGAGAAAGGGGTATGCAACAGAGAACAGTCTTAGCTTTTTCAATCGTGCTGCATAGGGCAACTGTTTGAGGCCAGTAATCCTCTTGGTTAGGTACCTCTGTGGTCTCTCCAGCTGCTGGTGATGTCTAGCCAGGTACATTCCAATTGGTGCATTGTACTCAATAATTGTTCTGATGAGGGAAGAGTAGAGGGGCACCATTACATCCTTAGATCTTGATGTGAACCCTTTCGTGATCAGATGGGTCACATAGAAGGATTTTCTAACCACTTTGGCAACATGGTTATCAAAGGAAAGCTGACTATCTACTTGGGTCCCTAGATCCCTTATTTCTTCTTCAGATTTCAGGGGATTACCTCCTATGTTGTAGTTTGCGGGTACTCTGTTTTTTCCAAAGGGGATTACTATGCATTTTTTTGCATTTAGCTTGAGACCTTGGCTTTGACACCATGCATCAGTCTCATTTAGGTCCTTCTGGAGCATCTTCATGTTGGCCGGAGATTCTATTATAGCACCCAGTTTGCAGTCGTCCGCAAACTTAGTCAGCCACAGCCCTTCTGTGCTTGCCTGTACTTCTGAGAAGTATATGCCAAACAGGAGTTTGAGTTGCATGGTGAGTGTTTCCAATAATGGTATGGGTTTTCTGGGTCATAGAGGATATATGATGCTCATCTAAACTTACAAAAGCTGCTAGAACAACAGGATTTTTGTTAGCATGCATTGTTTGAAGGATATTAAGTCTAAAGCTCAAATGCATGTCCTTATTTAGTGACTTCCCTCCTCAGTGAATTGTCAGAAAATCACAAATTTTATGAGGAACAGACAAAAAAATATATAAGGCAAAAATCTGAACATTCTGTGAAAATCTGGACAGTTGAGAGTTATGCCTCTGTAGAATATATGAATAGAAAAAAGTCAGGCCATTCCATTGTTCTTAATGGCTGGATTTTCTCTTTTGGTGTATGCTCAATTTACAGAGGGCACACTGACTGGTTTATTCAATCAGTGTGCTCATTTTTAAATAACAATGACCTAACATTGTACAATTAGTCATGTGGAAATCAAAATGGTGAACCGCCATGGCATGCATACTGTTGAGAATGTTTGAGTGAGGCCACACAATCATTATGGACAATGAATGTAGATCTACCCTGGAGCAAGAAAACAGTGTCAATCTGTACTGTGACTGTGACTTGATATTTGTTTCAACATCTTGATCAGACCTTATGCAAGTTCTGACCTCAGTCTGTTGCCCTATTCTAGCCTCTGCTATTGTCACTGTAGGATTATTCTGGCCTAGAAAAACATGGGAGATAAGAGGGAAGAGATAAGAGATAAGCAACCATCCGTGAATCATGTGATGCCATGTGCTGTGCATGCAAATAACAAAAAGACACATGCAAGCAAACAACATACATGCAACTATGCCAGTGTTCACCTATGACTGAATGCCCAGTGTAAGTAACAGTGGACATTGTGTACGCCCTACAGCTAGTCTGTATCTAGTTGCCATATATCATATGTGCTATGGTGAATATCATGGCTGACTCTCCTTGTGACATGTGTACCTCAACCACTATCAGAACTGTATCCAGTTCATTTAACATGATACCTGTGTCTTCATCATCCCCATGCAAGAATGCTAAACCATAATGTTTACAGTGAAAGATGGCCCTCATCAAATTTTCAACCTATAAGCCACTGCCCTGCAACAAAGGATAGACAGATAGATAGATAGATAGATAGATAGATAGATAGATAGATAGATAGATAGATAGATAGATAAATTATATGATGTCCACATTTTCATGTCATTGTCATGGTTTTAACTTTGCTGTGATGTGCAATTCCTTACACTCTTAGTATTACTGTTGTGTCAGTGGTGCAACAGGTAACACTGTTGCTTTTGGTGCATAAGGCTGTGGGTTTTACTCCCACATCAGGTAAACTGATTACTGGCAGTGCAGTGTAACATAATGAGGATGATGTATTCCTGAGTGTGCCATCCTTCAGATTAAACATTAAACAGAAGCCCCATCTGCTTGAGCTTGCGGTAGCTCAAGTAGATATAAAACCCCAAGGCATGTATCAATAAGAGTACAATAACTCTTATTTGCAACATATTTACATACTTACAAATATTTACAAATGTACAAATATATAGTTATACAAATCTATTTACACCTTTTAAAATTTCCTTTACAATCATACTAATTTTTTATCCCTATCAGATCCCCACTCCTTTTTTCATAACCACCATCTGATTTTATTAAATATTGTTGCAAAAATCCAGTTACCATGAAGCATAATTTCATTTATTCGTCCATTCCAAATAACCCATATGACAAAAAGTAACTCTATTCTTTTAACGTATTCTTTACTTCTTCTCTTATAATATCCATAATTAATCGTATCCAAGTTTTTTTGTTATCCAGATCTTTTATATGTTTGGAATAAAATCTTCTTTATGTAGTTGTGTCCAGAACTTTTTTATTCATTTACTCTTTACATAGTTTTCCACATAACCTTTTTACCCTTTTATATTTCAAAAAAACATGTTCTGTAGTTTCCTCTTTTTGACAAAGTAAACATACTGCATCACTTTTTTCTTATATGACATATTTCCTTTTTCTGGCAATTTATTTATTACTAGTTTCCACAAACAAATCTTGACTTTCCACTTTCTGATTATACCATTTGCTTCTCATTTTTACAGTTAATATTTTGCCATTGCATTCTTATACCAAACGTTTCTATCTTTTTCTATATCATCAGTTTTTGTTTTCTCCAAAAATATTTTTTCCTGGTAAAATTTTATTTCTTCATGCATACACTATATTTCTATTTTAGTCTTTTTTACCATACCCAAACATTTATCATTCCTATATTTATACACTTGTACTACTAATCTCTCATCTTTTTCATTTATGCACTTTAACACTTTGTACAAATTTAATGAACAGCATATACCACTGGGTTAATTAATCCTAACCCTCCTTCCTCTTTATTCACATACACAACGCTTCTTTTTACTGGGTTTAATCTAGAACCCCATATAAATGAAAAAAATGTCTGCAATAATTCCTTTTCAAAAACTGTTGGCAATATAAATACACTTTCTAAGTATGCTGCATTTCTCATCAGTACTGAAGTTATCAAATAAAACTTTTTTTCCCTGAATAATAATTTATATTTTTGAAAATACATTTTTTAATGTTTCTATTGTTCTTCCCATTGAATTCTACTTACATCTTTATTCCAAGTTTTATACCTAACACATAAACTTCAATCATTGTAAAATATATACTGCCTATCTTTACTGCATTACCTAAACATTTACTTTTCCCTTTATTTAAAGCCATCCTTATCACCTCTAGACACTCATCTGTACAAATTATTACTTCTTTTAAATTTTGTTTTTTGCAATTATTATAATGTCATCTGCATATGTTAACAGAAATGGAATTCTTAACCCTTCAGGTGTTATTTACCCTGCCTCTTTCATTTTGCAACTTATTTCACATACTATCATATTCATAAGTAATGTAATGAGTACACAACTCATTGGATGTCCATATCTTATACCACTCTTCATGTGTACTTCTTGACTTATTGTATAAAACCGCAGTCCAAAATAACACCACACAAAAAAAATGAGACTTACAAGAAATTGAGAGCTGAGCTGACTTTATGTAAGCATCTGGTACCTGTTTCACTTCTTGGCCAGCCATTTACAGGTATTTGTACTTTATTATTACTATACACTGACGTGCAAACTTTCCTTTCTCACTTATATTATATTCTTTCATTGTTACCCATAAGATTTCATGTTTAGCTGTATCAAATGCCTTATTAAGGTTTCCTATAATGATTTTTGCTTCTTCTTTTCTATTCATAATATCATTCACAATTTCTCTGACATTAAGAATTCTGGACAGTCTTTCCCCTTTACACTATATATATTATCTTTCATAATATTTTCCATTTCACCTTCAAATTTCTTTTGTATTATTTTGATAAAGATCTTATACTCATTATTATTCAATACTATCAATCGGCAGTTTTTTAATTGTCTTCTATCATCTAAATTTAAGTATTGCACATAATAGTTCTTTACACATAAAACCTTAATTTAATCATTCATTCAAAATCTTTAACATATATATTTTTTACCAGTTACTTAAATATTTATACTTTTCATACGATATTCTATCTGATCCTGCAGTTCAATGTATATTTACTTGCCCTAATACTTTATCTAGCTAAATTAAAGAAATATACTTTTCTAACTCTTTATTCTCTTTTTCTATTAACCTTTTTACTTTCCATGTTTTTTCACTACCTTCTTATTTCTTTAAACATTTATTGTAGATATTGTACTACACTATTAATAATATTTTTCTGAATTCTTCCTATTACTCCTTTTACATTTTTATTTCTCTTGTATTTTCTTTTACTAATCTGCTTAATTTTCATGATATGTCTTCACTTTTTCCTTGTAAAAAATGTATTTGCTTATATAACAGTTCATGTATTTTTTTCTGATTTCTTTCATATAAATCTTTTTCTTTGTCAAAGTATTTTCTATTATTATGTTCTATATTTTCCAGTGTTCATTAGATGTATTTTTATATTTTTCCTTCTCTACTTTTCTCACATCATATTGCCACTGTAAAAACATTTTTTATATTTTCCTTAAATATCACCCACTATTCAGACCAAATTTTATACAATGCTCTAATAGCAATATGATCTTTCCATAAATATATTATTAGTATCTTTCCTTCTTCATTCCTTCTTCATTCAAAGCTTTTTCATTTATCTTTTTATTCATTTGCCTATTTTTATGTATTCCATCTTTTCCTTTATATCTAGACATATTGCAAGATGATCAGAAAATTGTGTTTCAACTGCCCCTCCCTTCTCCTCTAACTAAACCTTCTGATACTATAAAATAATCTATTTCAGTTCTATACACACCCATTTTAAGTCAATTAATTTTTATCCCAAAGTTTTAACTTACCACATCTAATAACTTCTAACATTTTTCTTATATTATTTCCTTTCTTTTTACACTTGCCTCTTAAATCACATAGTCTCCTGTTATTATAATATTTATAATTCCTTTCTTTTTAATTAGTATAAGAATATAATATTATAATTCTATACACATGTTCTTTCCATTTTAAATCTACAATGGGTAATCTCCCATTTTGCTAAAGTTACATCTAATATATTTACTTTATTTCTAAAGGCTGTAGTTAGTATAGAGCATCTCTTATTTCCCACATTCCAGATTATCTTTCATCCCCACAGTTTCTCTTTTTGTAATCTTTCTTAATTTGTTAAAAACCTTGTGACTTCTAATATAATTACATCTACATCACACGTATTACAACACACCAAAATCCGTATTCTTCTTACTATATTCTTAATACTATTCACATTGCAGAAAGCAGTCTAAAATTTTCAATTTCCCACTTCCCTGGATTTATGGTTTAATAACTTCATAGCTAATTACTAAGCCAACTTTAATAGGTGATTTTAAGCCTAACCAATTTATTTCCTAAAGGTGATAATCAAACTCTGTACTGTGTGTTTGTGAGTCAAACAGCTTACCCATTATACCAACCCTCAATCATTAGCTGTATATATTCTTTTTTATCCATTTTCTTTCTTTTTTCTTTAGTGCTTATTCCTTTAAATTTTCTTTTTCTGTCTTTTATTACCCTTATATGAATATAATTATTTTCCTTTAGAACCTTCCAATCTATGTCTTTTCCATCACTTATTTCAGTACATTATTCAATGTCATCTTATTATTTCTTGCCAGCTAAATTTTCATTCATTTATACTACTTATAAAATGTCTTCTCTTTGTTCATTTTCTTTTCTTCATTTTCTTTTTATTTACTCATATTTTCATTTTATCAGTCTGTCCATAAATGTCCAGTTTTCTTACATTTACAAGATTTCAATTCACATTTTTTGCATCATATTCCATTTCCCCACAAAAACATTTCCTTTTGTCACAGATACTTAACAGACATCTTTCTTTTCCCAAAAAAACATATTTTAGGTTGTCCCCAGTATTTTGCAACACCCCTGTTCTCCACCATATGTATCATGCTTTATATGTATATTTTTTTCTCTTTCTATTTTTAACACAATATTACAGTCCCATCCACTTGTCCCTTTTGGTCTGAAATTTGGTCTGTACAGTACTTCTTTACATAAAGTTTTCAAATATCCTTCCAAATTCTCTCTTTCTACCTCTGTTCAAAATTGTACATGAATTGTCTTTTTTGTTCATATGTTAAAGGTTTTTAATCACATAAAGATTAAATGGGTTACAGTCTTTCTTTTTTTCCTATTCTCCAAGAAACTTTTCCATTGAAAAAAACAGCCTCAAATATAATGTCACAAAATCTTGCTTTGTTAATAAGAATAAATGCTCTTACCTCATGTGCTTTTACACCCAAAGCAGCTATTTATTTTTCTCACACTTCATACATGTCCATTTCTTTTTCTTTATTGCGACTCCTTGCCACATACTTTTGTTTTTCATTTTCTTCTTTCTTCTTTTCTGCTACTTCCCTTTTGCCTTCTTTTACTTTATCTGCATATGTTTTCTTTTCCATTTCACCTCTATTGTTCAGGATTGTCTCTGCATCCTCCTTTTGTATTTCTCCATAATATGCCCGCAGGAAAATTCTCCTTCATTTTCTGATTCACTCTGCATCACCATTTTTTTAAGTAAATCATCCCACAACCCTCCTGACTGGAGCATTGTAGTCATACATCCATCATTTGCTGACTCATCTCCATCAAACAGATATTTTTTTTAATCATTTCCTCAGAATCCCGGAAACAATCTCCATTCTCGATATTTGCTTTCTCCTCCATTTCTTTCACACCTCAGTTATCTCCTTCTGTTTCCATCTGCCTTTCTATTTCTCTGGGCTACCTCTGCATCTAAAATGTAAACAAGAAGTGGTCCTGCAAAATGTGTCCCACTTACAGTAGCAAGTAAGGGAAGTTCCCCGATGCCCTGACCAAAGTTCCTCTAGGAGTGCTGTAAATACCACCTTGGGTCTCCTGAAAAGATGCTGCTAGACTAGTTGAATTAACCCAGTCAACAAAGGATAAATAAAATACAATTTTTATTTATTTACTTTTATTTAGTTGTAATAGAGCATTGATCATAGCATGAACAATTGCAGGCACAATCCAAATTACATGAAAACAGTGGTGACAAAAATGCTTCTGAACAATCTTAAGTAAACAAAGACAGTAGAACAATACACTTCTAAAGAGGAATGCTATGTACATACTTACATAATGCAGAATCACACAGGTTCCAATAAAGAACTGAAATATCAAATGTGTGAGATGACTCTTCTTTGAATTATGGAAAACGGTGTCCATACACAGTCCCTCAGGCACTAGTGAGCATTTCTTCTCTACAGCAAGGACTCCTTTTTGGTCTTGAAATGCCTATAGCGGGATGATATTCTCAACAGGGCTAACATTATCTAACCTATGCTTTCTGACCATCCCCCGGATTGTTAAAAGCTTGCAGGAGCTCAAGCAAGCAATATGTCTGCCATGCGATCCAGGAACAGCCTTCAAGGGCATGCATGAGCGCTCCTGCACTAATCCTGCACGGACTAAGCCCTGGTATGCAAATCACCCCATTTGCGGGAGAAATCTATGCAAATGAGGTAATTTTGCAATCCAGGAAGATTGCAACAGTCCATGCAAGACTAGTGCTATCTGTAGAAATGTACTCGGTTAGTAACCCAGTACATTTCTGCAAAATCAGAAATGGAGCTGTGACAGCCCCAAATAAAATCTGCATATCATGTAGTAAGCATGCCAATGGCCAAGTATAAGGCCATTGACATTGCAAACAACAAAAAAAAAAAAATACAAAAATCAACTTTTATTTTTTTTAGCCGATCTTGGCTGTTTAAGCGTAGGGCAGCGGAGCGGAAATGTGATTGGGGAAAAAATAATAAAATAAACCTAAAATAAGCAGTCTAACTAAAATCACTTTTCTACCATGCAAGTCAATGGCAGGCAGTAGACAACCTGGCCAGTGAGCAGTGGTTGATAAGGGGGGAGGCACAATGTAAGACATGTAACTATGCATTAACAGGCAATCTATGCAAATGAGGGAAAGGATAGTGAATCCAAGTTTTCCCTAGCATGTGAGTCAGGTCCCAACATTGTAAGAGTAGGAATAGCTTGGTGCAAGCATATGAGTTATGTGACATTGTGGGGGTGTGTGTCAGGCATACTGTAAGCGGATTGGGGCCCCTTGGCTCAGGTTTGCTCCTAGCTAAGCACAGCTAAGCAAGGGGGTGTGTCTGACTCTGCCTAACACTCTTTACATTGCCTCAGTGGGTGTGTGTGCCACGCACTGGGTTTTACAGTGAGAAAAAAGAAGTTAAACCAGGAAATAGCAGCAGTGCGCACATATGAGCACTCTGTGCCGCATGCACATGGGCTTAAACAGGAAGGCAGTGGGAAGGGAAAACAGCAGTAGGAAGGTAATCAAGGAGAACTAGCTTAGCTGGCAGGTGAAATGTATAAGAATCAGGCAATTACACAGGCAGCAGACCAGCTCATCCCAGAACACTACTATAAACTAAGCAAACACCTTTCCTTCTGTTTTTTCCCACACTCTACACCACCGGTGTATACAAGTGGGGAAATATTAACAAACAAACCTACAACATAAGAAGGGCTGCAGCAGGCAACATAGAACAACATGTGCAAGAGGCTGAGGGTGGTGAGGATGTGAATGCTGCTGATCAACCCACAGTGAGGAGACGGAGAAGAGTGTACAGACCTAGGATAACCTACCAGAGGCTACATGAGCTGGAGACAGTGGAGTGCTATAGGGTGGACAGAAACCTCCTACAGCAAATTGTTGAGCTGTGCAGGCCCTACCTGACACACCAAACTGACCGAGGGGAACCCATCCCAATGGATACCAAGGTATGTGTAGGCCTAGGAATAGATACCATGGGGATCTCACAGGCATCAGCATCCAGAGTATTCCACCATTTCCTGGATGCCATGTCATCACATGCCAGTGAGCATGTATATTTCAACACCCATGAGGTGTTGGCCAGCAGTATGCGTCTCTTCCACCAAATAGCAGAATACCCTGAGGCAGTGGGTACTATAGACTGCATGCTCATACACATCAAAACACAACACAGTGATCAGGGTAGGGCCTTCATCAACCACAGGAGCATCCCCTTCATCAACTGACAGGTTGTATGTGATGTCCAGGGCATTATAATGAATGTGTGCTGGCTGCCCTTGAAGCTATGACGATTCACACATATGGCATCTGATGCAGCTGTACCACAGATTTGCCAATGAGGACATCCCCTACAGTCACCTAGTGGGGGATGCTGGTTACACACTGGAGCCGTGGCTGATGACACCCATCAGAAATGCACACACACCTGAACAAGAACGCCATAATGAGGCACACGTACAGACCAGACTTGTAACTGAGCATGTGTTTGGGATGCTCAGGTCATGGTTCCGGTGTCTGGACACATCCAGTGGAGCCTTGCAGTACTCACCAGCTACATATACCCAAATTGTTATGGTATGTGCTATGCTACACAATATGATCCTGCAGAAACAGCTGCAGCAGGAACAGCATGGGATAGGGCCACACAGGCCCCCACCAATGTCAAGGCCTGCACAGGCACAAAGTGACTCAGAGGAAGAACAACCTGTGCCTGCCACAGTAGGCAGATGGAGGCATGCCCAATATGCTGGGGCTGCAGCAAAGAGACAACGCATAGCACATACACTGACACAGTAGGGACCCAGGGAATGACACCTCTCTCTGACAAGCACATGCAGTGAAAGGGATGCCAAACATGACACTACCTGTGCTCAACCATGTATAGGGAGTGTACTATGTGCATTCAACATAGGCAGCCCTCCAGCACCATCCGCAAGTCTGTCACACCCTCAAGGTAAGTCAATCAACCTATCAATTGCCAAATGGAGTAGAATGTGTCGTTCCCTGTATCTATGGTATGGATGTGAGTATGCAAGGGAAATGGGTGGCTGAATGTTATGGCAGCAGACAGCAGACACCCATAGTGACACCATGACATCTGTAACACATACTGGAGTCACCATAGTAGCCAGTACTACACAGGGTGACAAAACCCACTGCAGGAAATTTGCTGAGCGACTTGAGTATCCATATGGCCCACACATGCCAGTCAGGGCAGTTCACATACTCAGCAACATTCTCAGCCAGCAGGACAGGTGTAGACAAACCCAAACAAAACCTGTGCCATGGCTGGCCCCTGAATGATGGCTATGGTTAACCTCCCCCCAGGCCTACACAGACAGACTACAACAGGGCAGGCAGTGGGATGTTAGTTCTGAAGGATAGGAAGTCAGAGAATAATATGTAGGGCAACCAAAGCCGCAATCTATAGTACACTGGTATGCTTCTAGTCAGCATGACAATTAACAATAGAGAATTAAATGGAGTACCTTACATACCAGTACAGTCATAGGAAATTTGTACGTGTCACATGTGCCCCCCACATCCTACATAGCAATGTAATAACAGTCAGGTGTGCCCCCCCCAATCCTGTATAGAACTGTAAAAATAGACAGGTGTGCCCCCCCCCATGTAGTAATGTAATAATAGTCAGTTGTGCCCCCAATCCTGTGTAGAAATAGTCAGGTGAGCCCCCCATCCTACATAGGAATGTAATAACAGTCAGGTGTGCCCCCAACCCTATGTAGAAATGTAGAAATAGACAGGTGTGCCCCCATGTAGTAATGTAATAACAGTCAGGTGTGCCCCCCCATTCTGTGTAGAAATGTAGAAATAGTCGGCTGAACCCCCCATCCTATGCAGAAATGTAAGAAAACAGTCAATGCGAAATGCATAATGGATACCCTGCAGAAACTGCATGCCACCTGTCGGTGTACAACACCAAGGTCAGCACTGCAGTACAAACTACCTTTATTCGATCCACACATTAAATACAGAAGGCCATACTGGGCATGCTCACATATTTAAACACATGAAGGCCATGTCTGCAAATACCAGTAGACCAGATATATCTGGCAGTTGCAGTTGTTAGTGTAGACACTCGTCAGTATGCACCATGCATGCCTTGCACATACAGTGGATAGGAATATAGACATATATGTAAGGACAACACACTATAATAAGCCAAAGGTAGATGTACATAGATGTTTGGAAGAGGGTGACTGTGACAAGGAGCCATCCAGGCCTGTCCCACCCAGCACACACCCAAAGGGCCCCAACCACAAGAGGTTCAGATATCACTCACTGCAGATACTAGCCAGTATCTGTCAGCATTACAGACTATTGGGGCACGTGCCAGCTGTGAAACATGATTGTACAAGGAAGTAGTCATCTAGCAGCTGTATACATGTACCTGTGAAATATGACCCTGTGTCTGCCCGCATGTGGCGTGTCAACCTCTAGATGAATGGGTTATGGCCCATGCACACACACACTGCCCTCCCCATAGCCCTACTATGACAAGCCTGCTGAGGTCATCCACTGTGAAATACACCCTTGGGAGAGCTGCAACCCAGTAATCTCTGTGGTACGTACCTTAACTTTGTACTGTTGTAATGTGATAAAATAGTTAGGTAGGAATTCAAATCCCAGACATGGCGACTGTGTTTGTGTGTGTGTCTGTCTGTGTAGAGAGCAAGGTTTTTTAGGGTAGTCACACTCCCTACAATTCAAATGTTCAACTTTAACAAGCTGCTGATGTCATCCACCTAGTAATACACCTGTGGGAAAGTTGTAACCCAGTAACCTCAGTAGTACATCCTATAACTATGTACTGCTGTAGTCTGCTAAATTAGTTAGGTAGTTGTTCTAATCCCAGATTTGGTAAGTGTTTGTGTCTGTCTGTGTAGAGAGCAATGCTTTTTAGGGTAGTCACACTTCCGACAATTCAAATGCTCATCTTTGGCAATGCTGCTGATGTCATCCACCTAGAAATACACCTCTGGGAAACTATAGCCAGTAATGACTGTAGCGTGTCCTGTAAATGTACCTGTATTGTGAAAACCTAGTTAATTAGCTGTTCTTATCTCAGACTTGGCAAGTTTGTGTGTCTGTTTGACAGACTGTCTGTGTGGAGAGCAAGGCTTTTTAGAGTAGTCACACTCCCTACAATTCAAATGCTCATCTTTAGCAAGGCTGCTGATGTCATCCACCTAGAAATATACCTCTGGGAAGCTATAGCTCAGTAATCTCCATAGTGCTTCCTGTAACAGCGTACTGCTGTAGTGTGATAAGGTAATTAAGTAGTTGTTCTAATCCCAGACATAACAATTGTCTGTGTTGAATGCAGTACTTTTTAGGGTAGTCACTCTCCCTACAATGCAAATGCTCATCTTTGGCAAGGCTGCTGATGCCATCCACCTAGAAATACACCTCTGGGAAACTATAATCTAGTAATCTCTGTAGTGCATCCTGTAACTGCATACTGCTGTCCTAAAAGAAGTTAGTTAGATAGCTGTTCTAATCCCCGACATAGCAAGTGTGTGTGTTTCTCTGTGTAGGAAACAATGCTTTTTAGGATAGTCACAATCCCTACAATTCAAATGCTCATGTTTGGCAAGGCTGCTGATATCATCCACCTAGAAATACACCACTGTGAAGATGGCTCTCCAGTAAATTCTGTAGCGTGTCCTGTTACTGGATAGTGTGATATTGAACTCTGATAGGGTTCTATTCCCACCCATGGCAGTTCTGGATGTTTTGTGTTTGTTTCAATGTCTAAGAAGGGAGCAATGCATTTTAAGCTAGTCACACTCAATACATTTCAAATGCCCTACTTTGGCAATCCTGTTGATGTCATTCATTGTGAAATACACCTTTGGGGAAAGAATTCTCCAATAATCCCTGTGGTGTGCCCCATAACATCTTCATGCTGTAGTGTGATAGTGACCTCTGCAAGGGGGTCTATACTCACACATGTCAATTATGGATGTTTTGTGTGTGTTTCAATGTCTGTGCAGGGAGCAATGCTTTTTAGCCTAGCCATACTCACTAGAAGTCGAATGTCCTACTTTGCCAATCCTGCTGATGTCATTCAATGTGATATACACCTCTGGGGAAAAAAAACGCATGTCATCTCTGTGGCGTGTACTATAACTGCATAGTGGTATAGTGTAATAAACTAGTTAGATAGGGGTTCTACTCCCACACATGACGGGTGTATGTGTGTGTGTAACTTGTATCCTGTGGAGGTGGGTGTGATACCTGGGCCCAATGTGGAGCAGGTTTTGCAAATTTCTTATATGGTGGCCCTAGTATATATCACAATGTCCACCATACAGGGATAACAGATGTGAAATAGCTGAGAGGCTGGGGTGCAAATCCATACCCATATGTGACATCAAGACCAGGCAATCACAGTTAGCAACCCCAGCATTACCCAAAGCACACTCGCAACCCATGTCCCATACACACACACACACACACACACACACACACACACACACACACACACACACACACACATGCCAAGGCAACAGCCAATATGTGGGTAGTATACTGCATATTGGCCACTGATAGTAACTATGGAGTAATTCCAGTGGGCTACAGAGGGCATAGCACCCTGTCCATCTGTCCAATAGGCATGTGCCTGTTCACAGTGCACCTTCCCCACTGGACATCTGCAACACCTGTGGTGCCATCACATGTGACCCACAAAGGACATACCATGCCTGAAAACATGCCCTGTATGGAAACATGCCACTGACACCAGGGAATGCCATTAGCATGCTATCATTGTAGGTGCAGGGTAAACCTGCGGTCCATTACCGGTTCCCGCCACAGGTGGCCAAGACTGGTACTTCTGATGATAACCTGTGTACACGACATGGGCCAGACACCTCAGGTACAGTTCCACATGTCACTGTACATGCATGTGGGAGGTGTGCACATCCCAAACACCATCCATATCATGGACTAAGGAACACATACATGGCAAGCGATGCAGAGCATTGGCCACACACAATAGTCACCTAGGTGACCGGATGGGGGATACAATACCCACCTGTGTGGGCAAATGCAGTAACTACAGCCCTGAGCCACAATGCTGACCATTGTCATGCGGCCTGATGCCAAGTTATACCCATCACCTAGCCTTGTATAGCCGTCAGGCACAGTCAGCACCACACACCCATGCAGAAATGCACCCATGCATGTCAGTACTGGCACCCTATGTGTTTGTGTGTGTTCTGTATAATGCGTATGATCACATCTACACTAACTACAACCCCCCATTGGCATACTGAAGCATGCTGTCTGATGTCAGACACCTCCCCAAACCCTTTGCCCATATCACTTCTGTATGACCCCTGTAGCGCATGTGATACCTGCACAGTAATTTGTTGTGACAATCTCACTAGTGATGGGTTGAATTCCTGGCCCTGCTGAGTGTGTCAATGTGTGCGCATCCCTGTGAGAATGTGGCTGTGTTGACACTGGCACCTGTTCATGCAGACAGGCATGTGTGCTACACCTACCGTATAGCTACCATACCCCTGTTGCAGATGTCACTCACCATCGCATACACGTTCTGAGGGTTCCACAACATATAACCTATGTGGCACATCCAATAACTGCACAGAAATGTGATAGTACTACATAGTCGTTAGGGGTTTGATACCCTGTGCTGGAAGGTGTGTGACACAAACATGGTTAGGTTTTACTCTCCCACCCCTCCCTGACTTGGCCTCTGTCTGCCTCTCTCACTCCCTCTCTGGTGGATGTGGAAAACTACACCTGCTTTGCTTAGGCAGCAGCATGTGTATTTTAAGTGATGCTCATGATCAGCTGATGGTCTCTGCATGAAATGCAGCCCTCCCCTAGCTGATTACATGTGGAACAGCTGTGGTAACATTCCCATAGCCAATTGCCTGGAAGCACACTCTAATATCTAAGAACATCATGTTGGTGTTGGCCCTTTTCCTTCACTGTGAGCAGAAACTAGATCTGTTGTTTGACAAGCAGCATCTCAGATGGATTGGGGATTTACCTCTAACAACATACACTGTGGAAACAGGGCAATACACAGGAGGGAGATGTGCCTGACCTGACTACAGACTGTAAGTGTTGCTATACTGCATGTGGAGTAATGTTGGTTTAACAGTGTGTGTGTGGATATGGCTGTCCTTCATGTTTTAATACCTGCCATGTCAGTTCCATGTTTATGAAGAATCCCCATCTGTAGAGTCATTTGCAGACTGGGTAGTGTGTTATGCCATTGGTTTCATGTTTTACCCACAGAGCATGTATCTCTGATCTGCATAAGGTAATGTAAGGATTGCAGTCTGTAGATGGTGAAAGCCATGACAGTTACTGACTTCATATCCCTCATAGGACATATGTTGCAACAGACCCTGTTACAATAGTAAATGTATGAGGTTATCACAGCAACATGTCAATATTGGCCCTGTGTATGTGCTTCCAGCCACAACTCTGTCAACCTCTGTCATGCATTAAGAGGTGCATATGTGCTGTACACCATCATTAGTGTCATCATATCTGATAACAAGCCAGTGAGATATCAGACTGCTACACATGTTATGTACAGTAGGGGTTATATTTGATGACATAACCTGGACATTCTGTGGTCATTTGTACAGTACTTAAGTCTGTGTACCTATGGTGAATGTTGACAGTGTGTGTGTATTGTTAATATGTACTTTAGCCTGTGTACAGACTGTGGTAGATGTCATTGTTATAGGTCCTGTCCTATCTTATGTTACATGCTGCTCCACTGTATGTTACCATATTGGCTTACATGTTTGTAGGGCCATACACACACATATCCCACACCACAGACAGCCAGCAGACCAAACCATGTAGCAGCCCAGTATATGTAGGGTTAGTCTGTGAGTGGCACATATGAGGATGATGTTGAACAGATAGTCCATATACTTTAATATTATGCTAGTTTACCATATGTGACTATGGCTGTGTTCACATTGGTTGTGGTTATGCACTTTCACACAGGTGTATCTTACCCTGTGCTGTGACATGCCTGCAGAGCCTGCTATATATGCAGGTACATGTGCATTCCCCCATAGGAGATGTAGGCCAGTGTTGCACCAGTCTGCCTGTAGCCTGCACAGTGCATTGTTACATGCCTAGCAGCTTAGTGTATTTACCCAGTGAGATTTCATGTGTAGATACTTGCCAGATATACTGCTGCCGGGCCTCCCTTAACAGTCATGTATATCAGACAGAGCGGTGGGATGATGTACAGATGTATGTCAATATCTAGTGGGTAGTATGTGGTCATGGCACCCCTGTACCAGAAGTTATTATGTGTCAGGCCAGACAGGGGTATGTGAATGCATAACCTATGGCACCATATGTGTACCAGCCATTGTGTTATACCCATCTACATGGCTGTTAACATCCATATTGTCAGGCATGATACACATGTTTTGGACTAAGGGGTTCTGTGTATACCTCTGGACTGTACAGAGCATTTCAGAATGTCCACATATATTGGCCAATATCTCTGCTGCAGTCCACAGGGGCATTGCGTGCTAGCAGCGGTACTTGACTATGATGTCCTTAGGATGTCTGTCAGTACCCAATGGCAAACATGTAGAAAGCAGATGTGACCTCCCACACACACTATGTCTGTGAAGACAATCACAATTATAGTAGCAATAGTCTATTAATATACCTGCTATATATACCTTACATCCCCTTGCACTATGAAGTTGGGAATATAGGAGCTGGGGTAGGGCTATACTCCATGTCCAGGACATATGGTGAAAATATATGTACATATAATTATCCAGATATCTATATATATGATTACACATATACATATCGACATATATAGATGGTTATGTATATGTACATAGATATACATATACACACCCAGATATATACATATACAGAGCAATATATGTCTACACCTATACAGATAGTGATACATTTGCACATATATGTATGGATATCTACAGATTTATTGACAGTAGTAGGTATATTAGAATAGATATGTATGCACATATAGTATTTTATATATATATATATATATATATATATATATATATATATATATATATGTATATATACCAACATAACCAGGCATATTTGTACACATAGGATGTGCATACATATATAGCTATATACACATATATCTATATGTACATATACGTATACCTATATATACTCATGTATATATACATATATGTATATATATATATATATATATATATATATATATATATATATATGTGTGTGTGTGTGTGTGTGTGTGTGTGTGTGAGTGTGTGTGTATACATATGTACATACGAAGAGATGTACACATGGTCATATACATGTAGCACTATACAGATGTTTATACAGACATATGTATGAGTATGCATGTGTATGTACATGTAGACATATATACACCTATGATATGTATACAACCATATTCCTGTCATGAGTAAACATCACGGTTGTGCATAACCTCCCACATATATCTCACCATATGTATCTGCTATGTGTACATTATGATAAAACAACATATGTGATGCAACAGTCATATTAATAACAAGGACTACACAATCTAGGAAGTAAAGGCAATTGTTCAATGCTACTCAATATGTGTATTGACAGCTATATTGGTAAAACAACAGCTGTCTCCACAGTGGTCATGGTGTAGTTGTTAAGTGTTGTGACTTTAGTATAAAGGGTCCTGAGTTCAAGACCTGCAAGGGCTGTTCATTTGGTTGCTGGGCAGAACAAAGGCTGTTGAATACAGAGTGGTTAAGGGAGTTTTTGTGCAATGTAAGCCACACACATCAGTATCACACCATTGTTAGGTAGGGGTCTAGTCCCAGTGTTGGCAAGTAACAGTGTGCATGTGTGTGGATGGATCTACATCAGGTTGCAGGGTATACACACCTCAGCGGGCCACCTGTCCATGTGGCACAGGCAATACCCGGTATAGTAACCTGTGAAATGTGTTTGACTCTACCCCAGATATGTCACTGCCATGGTGTCAGCACAGTGACATACCCCATTGTACAATATAACTGCAGACCATCCTCGTGCTGACACATGTACACCTACAACACACATGGATAACATTTTAGAGACCACAGACAAGCAGTGGTGGGCAGCTACACTACCTGCCAAATATGCCTCACACTCTACTCCCTACAACATTTACACTGCAGGACTGTGGTATAATGTTGTACAGTCACCGTGTGCATCAGAACCATATCAGCCTGTCCCTGCAACGATGGTATGGATGACAGGGATGGGGCACAGGTATCATCATATGCACAGGGTGTGGTGTTGGTTTGCCAGAGGCCTAGGGTGGGCCATACATTTGACACCATGTGTGTGGGTGAGGGGTGTACTCTGGGGAGCTGGCTGAGGTGATGTGGTGTGTGTAGGTATGAGGTTGCCCTAGGTGTGTTTACATAGTGTGTGGGTATGCATGCACACAGTTCTGCCATGTGGCTGCCCTACGCAGGTGTTTATGGACAGCTGCAGACCATATCTAGCAGGGTGTGCAGTTCACTGCCTCTGGCCACGGACACGTGAACTGTACCTGCCAGGGGTTCCATGGGGACGTCCAGGTACAGGTGTTGATGAGCTACTCTCACTTGCTAATGACATTTGTCTGCTTGTACCAGGTCCCACCTGGAACTGGCCAGGACCATGTGCACGTGGGCTGCTGTGGTGTGGTGTGGACAACACACTCCCTGCACTGCCAGGGCTGCTACTGTCACTACAGGAGCCCCTTGTTGACCTAGCATGCCCATGTTGACTGCCAGCTTTTGGTGTTGCTGGCCCACATCCATGCGGGCATCGCCACATCCCCACCACATGTTAAAGCACGGACACACCACTGCCGATGAGGACCATCATCTCATCATGCCATCTATCCCCTTGCTCGGTAGAAGCACGGATGGTACCCGACAGTTCACAGAGGTTGTCACTTACAGGTGCAAGAGCAGCCCTCTGCAGCCTAAGACCCTGTCTGGTGTAATGGTCAGTATGTGCCTGCACCACTATTACAGCCTGAAACATGCTTTTGCTGATTGCAGCTATGTTGCCTCTGCCAAGGGCATGATGTCCAGTGGCCCTACCATGTGCACCCTGGGATATCCGCCTATGTGGCAGCCTGCTGGACATCTGGCTATGCCTGCTGCGACTGGACACAGTAGTCATGGTTACCACACTTTCCTGTGCACTGCCACTGAATGCCAGCTACCCCTCTGCTATGGCCGCTGGTGATGGGGTGTGTTTAGGCTCTGTAACTGGGTGTGGTGGCTAAAAGGGGGATGTCAAATGTTGGGGCAGTGTTGGCCCCTGATAACCACACCTGTGCAATAACATTATTATCATCATCATCATCGGTGTCTGTATGGACACCTACATCAGATTGCATGCAGGAGGGACCCAAACCCACCTCGCCACCTGTGGGGGAAAACAATAAATGCACTTTAAAACCTGTACAGCATTGCCTAACAGTACACACACACACACACACACACACACACACACACACACACACACACACACACACACACACACACACACACATATATCCGTAATACCTACCTGTCCATGGCTTTACAGACAGTCCCACGTATATGTCCATGTGTTACCCCATCCTGCATTACACTTAACATACACACATTGATACCACTCATTAACAACACAGTCTTCTAAATGCCCACACAAGCAGCCACAATACAAGGTCTGTTGCTACTTTACTTGCCTGACCTGTGTGTAGTGGATTTATTTGGTCTCACTGCTGTCATTCGGTATGCACCCTCTGTATGGCCGGAATGATGTGCATGGCCCCTATATGTGTGGGCTGCTATGTTGTACCCATAATAGCTCCCACTGGTGTGTCATGTGTATGTAATGCTCAGTACATTCCAGATATGCTGCTCCATCAGCCCATCATGTGTCAGCTGTAATATTTGGATACACTCACTGGTGTTGACTCTTACTTCCGAATGCATCTGTAGAGCTGCATACGTGGGTTGTAGGTGACCTCTCTGCTGACTGCAATATTAAGTGTGTACCTGGAGTCTACCTTCCCTCTGGATGCCTGTTCCATGCTACAGACCATATTATACTATTTGCTGTCCTGTGATTACATGACAGGAATTCCTGGTTTGTAATGTGGCAGTCCATGTCCATGTACTGCATGGTCCCAAAGGGGGGAACAGCTGATTGAACACCCCACAATTGCACATGGCCACAAACACACACATGCACACACACACATCATACATAAATCTACCTCCCACCACTTCACCAGAGTGACCCTGCAGGCAAACTAACTGACCACCAGCATGTGCACACACACACATACAGGTGAGGTTGCACAATGATCGTACGCACAGTCCAACTATTACCCATCTGCCAACATGCAGAACATATGGTACAGAACAGCATGCAGTTCAGCTATAGTCAGTCCATGCTAGCAACAGTATACATGTGTGTGATGCATGTGCTATGACTAGGTGATGCCCCCTCCCCTGGATACCACTGCATCCATGTACACAGTATTGCTGTGCACCTGTTCTGCACCCTGGCATGTACTGTGCACCACAACTCACAGATGTGCAACCCATTGCGGAATGTGTAGTACTGTGTCAGTTATGTCAGCTTTACTTCTCACAGCCCCTATGTGTTTCAGCAACACATACCTTGGACGATATGTGGACTGCTGTCATTGGTGAATGCCTGATGCCTGATTTACAGCTGTCAGCATCAACAGACCATGTATGACCACTGCAGAAATGCTTACATGGATAACTCTCAGAGCATAGTGTGGCTATGGGGGGGGGGTGAACACATCTTTACTGATTTTACACACACATCCTTGATCTTCCATGGGACCACAGCACCGCATATCTTAGCAGTACACAAGTCCGGTATGTAAAATATGTCCTGTACTTTCACATGCAGTGTCTACAGATTGTGTTAGGTGTGCGGCTGCTGACCGCAATGCATGCACACCATGTGGGCATATGTGTGCACACCCTTATCATGACGGTTTATCACACCTCTTGTGTGTACTACAGCAGTCACTGCTCATGGCAGGGGTATACCAGCATGGGCCTTCTGCAATTGCCAGTGTATGTTCAGTCTACCCTACACATGTCCCCCTATTCTACATGATTGCAAGGTCTACTCATGTGCACATCCCATGGTGTTCACAAAATGCCATTACTATTGCAATGTGGGTAGGGTTACGGCTGCCACAGGTCCTGAACCTGACTATATGCAGATAGAGACATTCCTACCATCCTTAGAATCCCTGCTGCAGTCACAGGTGTGTCATGCTGAGACCCCCCCCCCTCAGCTTTTATGCAGCTGCATGACAGGTAAGCCCTACACATTTGTGTCACCTTGCAGTGCTCCATACACTGAACACCACATGTTGCAGCCTAGACCCATCCGATAATGTGGAGTACTGTAATGCCTTATAACATAGTGTATCTCTGCAGCAGTTGGCATTGTCCTATAGGTATATACACTGGTGTTGCATTGTATATGGGTGTTGTACAGAACATGTCACTACTGTAGGCCATGTCTACCAACAGTATGTTACTCCCTGTGGACACATTTCACAATGACAGGATGTTATTTGTTATGCAGGTGTGTGACATACCCTTTCAATACCCCATCATGGTCGCCCCTCTGAGACTGTGCATTTTACAGCAACAATACATGCACATGTACAGCATGCATGCAGGGTAGGTGTGTTAGATGTGTGCATGGAATATACCATCACCATTACATGTCCGTTGTGTTGGCATGCATTTACATAAGACATACTCACCATCACATCTGGACATCTGTTTATCACTACAATGCAGCAACACAATATATCTATGACATGTCAGATATGCATGATATACCTTTTACCACTGCAGATATTTACACAACAGTGGTCTACTGATGTGCCCTTTGTCCTTACCTGCATGCTCCTCGGCTGGTGTGTGGGTGACACCCACCTCCATGAAGGGGTCCAGTGGTTGATGATGTTCTGGATGGGCAGGTGCTACGAGGCTGGCCAGGAGCTCCTCCACATGTGTCATGGGGAGATGGATGGCATGCCCCTCCCCATGGTGAGGAGATCCCCCTGGACTGCAGCAGCATGCCAACAGGCATTGTGAAGCAGGTTGCTGCAATGATGCTGGATCTGCTCATAGCTGGGGTTATGCAGGCTGACATCACTGACCCTGTGGACTAGATCGTTCCACAGGGTGGTCCGCTCCTGCTGGTCATGGGCTGTCCTGCCAAAGAGAACCTGGTAGTGCTGTACCAGGTGGTTGATGGTTACCTCATTTTCATCTTCTGAATACACAGGTAACCAGGTGTGTGTCATCTTGCCTGAAAGACATAAAGATGGAAACAGGCCAGAGCAACTCATATGGCAAGGTTACCAGTTTGTAATACACATATCTGTCACCCCCCCACCATATCAGCTTCAACAGACTGTACATACAACTCATTAGGTATGGCTACAGCTTAACTACCGTTTGGAAAGATTGTGTATTGTACCACACATTCTGCTATGTGATTGTAGCCATTTCCCCTGTGTGGACACTATCATTGCTGGCCTGTTACAGACTATTCACTTGCATGCCATTGTCAGGGACACTATGGTTTCATATATGCCAGTGGTATGGCTGCTCTGAGATTGCTGCACATCTGACAGTCTGTGTTATTGGGGACATCTATGCATGCTGTTGGACATGTACCGGGATTGTGTAGACTATTACTACCAACAAATGTTCTATAACAGTGACACAATAACATGTATATGTTCTATTGGCCAGCTGATCCACCTTTCCACACCAATCTGACCATGATACCTGGCCACATCACATGTGTGTGCCAACCTGGGGCCTCCTCATGTACTTTTTCAGCAATACCATCAGGTGGAATCACCCAGGAGATGTTGCCCCCCTCAGGGCACACACCAACATGTTCCTGTCCCCGGAGATCATATCTAGGGTCTGTTCCATACTGGGCTCCACAGACACATGAGGGGATGTGCTACATCAGTCTGAGGCACCCAGTATACATTCACATGGCCAACATGCTCCTCCTGCTCAGCCACCAGACAAGGCATCTTCAGGTCATGGACTGCTGTTGTGAGTGGCAGTTGGTGGGAGCCTTGTTCCCATTGTGGCCATATTGGGGACCATGGGGGGTCCACATCACAAACCACACACACCATCCACAGTGTTTACCCACCACATGTATCACATACCACCCCTGTAGACTGTCCTCTATATCTACCAATCATGACCACCTCCACGTGTGTATCTGCCATACCTCCCCATATTCCTATTGCATACTTCACAGACAGGGACTAACATGTGACATACCCGTCCATGGATCACACACTGCCAGCTGTAGATATCTGTGTATATTGCAATGTGTGCTGCTGCCTCGCACATAGCACACATGACTGTGGTAGTGATATAGGGGAGATGTCTTTACATACATATATGTTTGTGTGTGTGTTTGTACATATGTAGACATGTGCATATAGGTATATATCTATATATATATATATATGTAGATATATCTGATTTCATATATATGTGCAGATATATATGTCTACACATGGGTATATGTATATTTCAGGACATACATGCTGATATACATTTATCCTTATATATTATATATGTGACATATGTACACATATGCATACCTATATGTGGGGTACATTCAGACATCAGCTCCATAATCTCACAACACCTTCCTGCACAGCTGCACTGTTCTGCCTTGCTACAACACAGACAGGTACCAGATATGGACACAGCCTGACATTAGTGGGGTGTATGTGGGACCTGCTTGCAGGTAACCATATTATACACCTATGGCATTCTGGTATGCTACATTACAGATTCACCTGAGTATTCTGCCAGTGGTGGTCAATGGCTCCCACATGTCCATCATAATGGCATTACTTCCACCACCAGCTATTGGCCACATCATATACATACTTCCCATTACACATCACACACTATGATGGCTTACATCTTGTCTGTCAGTGCTGACCTGCACAGTTAACAGCTATGGCCCACTACCCAAAGGGACAGACACTATTATCCATAGCAGTTGTTCAGTTGAACATCATCACAGCAAGACCTGATGGCACATATAACTCATTCCACATCATCTATCCCATTATGATGGAGCAGGTACTACATTCTAATACATGTACATATACCTCACGTACCTGTTGTGGGAATGATGTATTTATGAATGATAGCTGCTTAGTGTTTTCAGCTGTTAGATTGCTGAGCTGTATTTTTTTTCCGCTTTCGATTTATTTTGCTTTTGCATGCTTGCTTTCTCTTTCTCTCTCTCTCTCTCTCTCTCTCTCTCTCTCTCTCAATCTCTCTCTCTTTCTCTCTCTCCTTTCGATTTTGCTTTCTCTCTCTCTCTCTCTCTCTCTCTCTCTCTCTCTCCAGTGAATGGAATGGATTGAGCTGCTGGCTTTAGTAGGTGATGAACTTGATCAGGTGATGTACTCTGCACCACTCAGTGTCCTACACTTGCTAACTGCATGCAGCTTGCTGTGTAGTACTTCCAATTACCACTGTCATGGCAATCACCTACTCTAAATCCCTACATCATGTGGGTGTGGTCCCTTTACCTTTCCTGTGTGATGGACATCCTTCCTGTGTGTGAGCATCAGTGAAACAGACAGCAGGTAGTAATACCTCTAACATGGGAACCTGCACACTCAGGCCAGCTACATATTTGTAGAAAGTTCCAGTACTACAGACAGAGTGTGAATAGAGTTGTGTTATGCATTGTATAGTACTGGTATTACAGGGTGTTTGTGTACATACTAATTTACCTTGGAATGCAGTCTGTATGCATAGCTCTCAACTGTGGCCCTATCCTCTTGGTGGCCAGAGGTGTGCCTATCATGTTTTGTCTGTCCACCACACAGGTCCTGTGTCAGATATTTCACTGGCAGTGTGTGTGTTGTGTGCTGTCAGTATATGGCTACATCCATTTATGTTTCTAACCTCAATTCCCTGGCTAAGGGTATGTTGCAAACTATCCTGTAATACCATTGCTTGCTTAGTGTATGGCAACAGTTTTCCACATATGGGGCTGTGTTCCAGCCTCTGTCCTCCACTTACATACCAAGCTTTGCACATATGACATGCTGTCAGGTGTTGTTCTGTAGTGGGCTGTGTGTATATCACACTGCCATTGCTGCCATCAGTCCACTGCTGTTGTATCCCCCACACATACAGTGGGGCTGGGGCCATATATGTGTGGGCTTCACATACACAATACATGTGTCCCTTATGCACTCCACAGGCCAGTGTATGTAGCAGTGGTATATGGCCTGTATTTATTATTGACTCTGGGGGGGGGGTGCACCATAAATGACCTAGGCTGTTACAGACTGTAGGGGTATCAGGGATGAGCTGCCTTAAGGTATCTGGATGTACAGTACTGTATACTTCACATATATTTACATTACTCACATAAATTGAGTTAATGCAGGCCTACTGCCTACTGCCTCCTGCCATACAGACTGTTCTGTTTGTCAGTGTGCTTATGATGGTGTCAGTTATGCCTTGTTATGTAACAGTTACATCCTATTTGGTCATCTGAAGTCTTTACCACCTAGTGATTTTGTACAGAGTGTAGATAGAGGCTGCTGGACTATACACCTGCATTACATACTGTTGATTGTTTGGTGTCCTGGGGCCCAGTCTGTCTTTACTATTGTACAATTTGAAGGCCTTGGCCTGGACAGCAACTGTTGTGAATGTTTCCTGACTACTGTATTAGTATAACTGTTTCACAGTTGCATTACTCTGTTTATATGGATGTCAGTGTCTGAACAGCCATATGACATGGCATATAGAACTGCAATAGTACACAAATAAAGATTTTCCATTTCTGCAAACCTGTGTGTGGTGTTATTTCCTATGACCTCTCTCTGGGTATATGTTGCAGGCAACAACTGTCATTTGTATGGGTGGCCCACACAGTGTCCACTTGTTCAGGTGTGAACTGTAGGCATAGTGACTATTCCATATTGTGTGCATCTTCTACATATGTATCTTACTGTACAAATCTCTGCATGTGTACGTATAGTCACATGTATATCTATATATATGTGTATATACATATATATATATATATATATATATATATATATATATATATATATATATCTGCATATATGTGTCTGTGTATTTGTATTCTGGGGATGTTGACAGATTCCACATTTTACATTTCCTATGGGAGCCAGACTGTACTGCATGATATGTTACCAATACCAGCCTGACATCATACAGGTGGATTGTAGTACTGTTAACATCTTGTGCCCATGTCATGTCAGGTCCTGGTTATGAGATTTGTAACACTTGATAGTATATTGCAGGGCAGACGTGTTTAGCTCTGGGGGGTTATGTGTATTTGTACAAGATGTATATTGTTTGGGGCACCTCAACCCCATTAACGGTTCATGTGGACATAATTGTTTTTGTTAATCTACCGTTGCTATCTACAGATGTCTGGCCATATATACCTATATAGATATGTATATCTGCTTACATATATATAACTATGTCCGTATATACTTACATAGATATATATCTGCATACATATATGTAGCTTGCTGTGTATATGTAGACATATAGGTGTAGACATATATGTCGATGTAGGAATTTGCATGTATATATGTTTATATATATTTCTATATATGTATATATTTATATAAATATGTATATATATATATATATATATATATATATATATATATATATATACGCTGTATCTGTTTAGATATTAATATATTTACACATAAACATACATCTAGATGTTGGTATACATTCTCTGTACTGTTGCATGACTGGTCTGGATGTTATGTTCCTGAAAACATCGGATTTATGTCTATCTGGCATGGCTTAGTGGTAAATCGCTTTGTCTATGGTGTGCAGAGTCATGGGTTCAAGCCTTGTAGAGGCTGTTTATTTTGTTGTTGGGCAGAACACAGGCCGTTGGATACAGAGTGTTTAAGGTACTTTTAAGCAGTTGTAAGCAGGTTTGCACATGTTTTCGTGGAGGTAAGCATTGCTAACATCCAGTTACAGTTTCTTACACTCAGCTTCTAAATTGCTTAATGTGTATAGGCATTGCTTACCCCCATGCAAAAATGGCTTAAGCCCGCTTATTGCTGCCTAAAAGTGCTTACTCCCACTTACTCCCATGCTAATTTCTTTAAAAGAAAAGAAAAAGGGGTTGATAGGAAAGTGGTGAAAAAGGGCCACAAAGAGGGAAAGCTAGTAGGAAAAATAACCAGGGATGTGCAGGAAGGGTGTAGGGAAGGTTCATAACTGCCCATTTCTTTTACATCAACAGCTGTGCATATACACTGAATTTGCATATGCACTGAATTTGGAGGTAGATTGGGACACTCAAATACCCTGAGTGGGGGTGAGGATAACAATAATTCGTTGTGATGCCAATTAGACCGGATTGCATGTGTCCAGTGGACATGTGTGCAAAATGGGCAGTTATGTATGGGGCAAGATTTTTTTTGTGGGAACAGATTGCCCTTTTTCTTTTTTTTCAAGTGAGAGTGGGAGGTTGGGGAGGGGTAGTAGGTATATTTGGGGAGGTAGGTTCGGTAGATTAACAGATAAGACAAACAAGATGCATACAGGGGCAGTATGTGACACATGTGGGGGGTAAACACCTTGGATGGGGAGGGGTGCTTGGAAGTCGCAAGCCTATGAGTCCCCAAATGGAAACAGTGGGACTGAGGTCCCCACCCATGGGCAGTCACCACTGCACCTTCACTGCCCCAAAGTTGGCTGTGCTGGGGGATGGGTAGGAGGGGCAGGCTAACCCTCTAATTGCACCATGCAGCCCTCAAGCTGACATAGCTGGTCTCAAATCTCCTCATCAGGCTCCCTACGCACCACGGCCAGGACCTGATGGTGGGTGACAGGTACATCTCTGCCTCCATTCCCAGGGGGGGGCGATTCCCATCCCCTGTGGCAGTTCCACCCGAAGGTGGTGCAGGGCCAATGGAGGAGGAGGTCCCAGGCTGGGCCCCAGACGTGGTGGTGCCCGGTGCCATGGCCAGCTGAGGTGGGACAGGTGGTTCGGCTAGGACCAGCCTTCCCATGCGAGCTATGGTGTTGCAGTTTTATGAAAGATTTCGGTTAGTAATAGTCAACAGCATTCAGGATTAGTTATAACAGCATACATAGGTATTCCCATTAACCCAAGACACCAGATTTACAACAATTGCAGAACAAGCAAAACACATGAATAAATGGGACAACAGTAGCCATTACAACAGCATGCAGATTTCACTGATGTCAAAAGACCATCGATATGGGAGTATTTTAATGTGGCACATGCATAGAACCAAATGTGAATATTTATAAACCAATAGGACATATGTCCCAACAAAAGTTTGGAGTGCACACATACTCATTGAGGTGTGTAATTAGGTTATTTTTGCACATATGGTGGGGGTGAGAGAGCGAGAGGTCAATTAACAACTAATATATCCCTGTAGTTTTCACAATTTCTTTTAGTCACTGCAGTGATCTGTCCCTTACATGTATTATTACACTACACAATGGCCTTACTTTGTACAATGGTATGTTTGTAGATTAGTATATACATGGACTGTGTCTTACGTATAGTCTACTCCTCTTACCTGGTATAGCTGTGGAGTAAATCACTGTTAACACTAACTGACAATTTCTACACATACTCCCAGATTCCATGCTTGTAGACAAGTATATAAGTGAACTGTGTTGTACCTACAGTCTACACCTCTTACCTGGTATAGCTGTGGAGAGAATCATTGTTCACACTACCTGACAATTTCTAAACATACTCCCAGATTCCATGCTTGTAGACAAGTATACAAGTGAACTGTGTTGCACCTACAGTCTACACCTCTTACCTGGTATAGCTGTGGAGAAAATCATTGTTAACACTACCTGACAATTTCTACACATACTCCCAGATTCCATGCTTGTAAACAAGTTTATAAGTGAACTGTGTTGTACCTACAGTCTACACCTCTTACCTGTTGTAGCTGTTGAGAAAATCATTGTTAACACTACCTGACAATTTCTACACATACTGTCAGATTCCATGTTGATGTTATACACAAACCAGAAATCTGTTATTGCACACACTCTGGTCAAAGCTTGACAGGATGCAAGTGTTAATGAGCCATATTTTGAGAACTGCTGTCATACACTTTGGGTGAGATGCTACAATGACAGGTTTGTTTTCATATACATTCTCTGACTATGTACAGGTCTGACTATCAGTTTTATGTCAGTAAAAGCTGCCTACACTTCTTGGATCATCACACTGATTTGTCAGGGGAACAGGTTACCAGGCAGTAGATCTGGGCCATTTATCTGGACATGCTGAACATATCAGAACAGTTGAGGGGTATGACTATGCATACAGCTTACTACCTGAACATTCTGCCACAGTCTGTACAGTTGATGGTTATGTTTATGCTTACAGCTTACTATCTGAACATTCTAGCAAATTCTAAACAATTGTTGGGTCTAATTATGCATACAGCTTTCTATCTGAACATTCTCACAAACTCTGTACAGTTGTGGGGTATAATTATGCATACAACTTATGACCACTCCTGGGATTCAACCCCCTGCTGTGTGTGGTAAAAATATTACAGTTGACATCACAGTACACTGTGCTATAAGGGAATTGGTGTGAAACATTTCAATGTTTTCTGTCTAAGTCTCCCTCAGTTGTAGAATATGACTGACCTCTTTGGACTTCCAACATTGTTATACTGAAATTTCTGCACATTTTATCTGCATTCAGCAGTGTGGGTAAGACTGCTTAATACAACAGTACTATTTATAGAATGCAACACTACAACAACATATGACAGCAGAATGTACACAAGCACTCCAGGGGTTATACATTTAATCACTAGACATTACACCTTTATTTACACACAACCTATATAAAAGTCTTCCTGCCATATTGTCTAGTTTATTCAGTACATCCCATACACAATACATTGTTATACTGGTACAACACTTTTTAGAACTGTTATATTTATTTGTTATGACAGTACATGCAAGATTATTACTAACCTGCCTAGCGATACAGCCTTTGCAGCCTAGCAGCATGGGCTTGCTGTTTCGCAGCCTGCTCATCTGCAGCTGTCAGGGAAATACAGTGATATTTAGCCATTACCTATCCATAGTATACACAAGCTAGGCAATCATTATCTATGTAGTAGAATGAGTACTTAGTGCTGGGGCATCAGCCATCTGCCTTGATTCTTAGATCCACTGCTACATGAGATCCCCACTCTGCCGCTTCAGGTCAGCATGGTGATGCCTGACCTGCTCACCAGTCTGTGGGATACCAGTGGCACTGGTGAGATCACGGGCAAGACTGTCCCAGGCCTCCACTTTATACTGAGAGCCCTGGTACTGGCCCTGCAGTAGTCTCTGCTCATGGTGTTTTACCAGGAGCCATACCATGAATCTGGACTCCTAGATGCCCCAGCACTGCACTCAAAATTGAGTGCCTTCCCCAACTTCTGCCATTCTGCCTACAGTAGGGAGATGCAACCAGTTATGGGAAGTATTTGCACCTGCGGGGTTTAAATACACCCGATTTCCCACACTTTTCTGTGATTGAACTGATTTGAAAAGGCTAAGCTATGGGCACACCTGCTTACCTAATGCTGGCATTGCTTAAAGGGGTATACCACTGGGCAGATAGAGTTAGTCAGCCTACACATTGCTTACACCAACTAAGCTGAGCTGTGCAATGCTTAGCATTGCTTCATATTTAATTTGCATTATATTTTCCTTTTGGCATTGATTTATTATTCGTTACATGTTATATATGTGTCTGGTATCCATGACTCATGTGTACGTACACTGTATGGGGTCCTGGGGACTTCAACACTTTATTACAAGAACACCTCACATCTGGCCTTTCTGAAGTACTCCAGTTCACATATTTATGTTATGTAGTGGGATATACAGCATCACACTGTACATAGATTCCTTTCACATGTTCAGTTTGATTTTCCTATTGTGAGGCTTTGTTTGTTGAAACCTCAGTCTTATGTGCTGCTATGATGGTTTAGTGGTTAACTACTGTGACTGTAGTATACACAGTCCTGGGCTCATGGCTTCCAGAGGCTGCTTATTTTGTTGCTGGGCAGAACACGGGCCGTTGCATACAGAGTGATTACGACACTTTAAAGCAGTTGTAAGCGGGTTTGCGTGAGTTTGGACGATGGTAAGCACTGCTAACCTACAGTTACATCTGCTTACACAGTATTAGCTTTAGAATTGCTGAGCCAGTGTGAGCATTGCTTACCGCCATGCAAACGGGCTTAAGCCCACTTACTAGTGCTTAAATATGCTACTACTGCTTATTTGTGCTTAAACCTGCTTACTAGTGCCTTATTCCTTATGGCAGTGACACTTCACATGTGCATTTCCTGCAGTACTCCAGTTCATAAATATATGTTATTTATAGGGTTTTGCAACAAAAATATTTGTCATAACGTGCTTTGCCATGGAGAATGGAATGTGTTGCAGTGAGACTCAAACCAGGAATGCCTGCTCCTAAGGTGAATGCTCTACCCACTACACTATTACTATGTCACTTCATTTGCATATATCTTCCTTGTTATCCTCTTCAGCCTTTTTAAGCTGCTTTAACCGTAGCTAAGCAATGGGCACACCCTCGCACCAACAGTTAGCTTTAATCAGATATTTAAAAAAAAACAGGTTTCTTCATTTTATTTTTATGTACTGCTGCTGTTGTACACATAGGGAACTGCTGGTGGGGATATGTGGGCACCTATGAGCAGTCTCGCTCATTCCTTACCACTTTCTCCTGTTCTACATTGCAGAGGCATGTTTATTCTGACAGCTTTGCTCTCAGACACGCCCCCTGCACTCATGCACGTTCCATGTAAGCCTAGGAGCTCGGGCAGTGCGCCTTGTTAATATGCATGGCGCACTGCCATCCTGCTCCTAAACGGGCACTTCTGTGCAGGAATATGCTAGTCATGCATGGAAGTTTTGTAAATCCATGGGCATGTGTAGTACATGATTACACCTAGAAAGACAGATAGTACAAGTTGTTGGCCAGAGATATCCGGGTAGGGGCTAGATAAAAGACATCCCATCTTGATTTGGCAACATGCACAAAAGGACAGGGATGGACAGAGTTAGGAAGGCATTAGCAGTCAAACACAGAGTATGCAAAATAATCAGTGGTGTACCACAAGGGTAACGGATGTGAAGAGTAGTGACAGGCTTGTGCTTGCATACATTTAGGGAAGTTAACATGAAGTGCACCACAGAGGTGTGTGGGGGATGAGAGTTAACAGTTCAAATGAATGCACGCTCCTGGGTGTATATAGGTGACACTGGTGATATGGTATGATGATTGCAGCTGTGTGTGGATGCACATTGTGTACCTGCAGGTATAGTACATAGCAGGTGTGTGCATGATCTCTGATGGAAGCAAGCTTTGTGTGATAATGCATGATGTTACATTATCAGCCCTAAGATGTGCTGCATATGATTCCAAAGTCCTGTGCAAAACAGGAGTCACAGACTGCCATATCGGTTGCTGTATATTCCTGACAATGGTGGGAGATGCTAGTGCTCTATATACAGTGCCTGCCTTTGGTGTCAAAGAGACTAAAATGCATCTGTAACTCCTGGACAGCCAGCTCAGTCAGCAGATGCCTGGATCTTATGCAGATCCATTCTACAAAGTGGATACTTGGCTTGATCTGGCAAAATAGCTGACAAGGATGAGAGTGCATGAATTAGTATGATGATTTTCATCATCACTACCCCAAAGTTCTCCAGGTGTGGAATGCAGAGGGGTCTATATCATATCAGTGAATGGCCATATTGTTGAACATCATCTCGTAATGGAGGCCATCAAGCTCCCCTGTGTGGAGGGCTGCTTCTCCCACACCTCCAGCTAATTATGTATATCAACTCTGACATTGCACATCAATGGGGAAACTGGCCAATTTCTTGATCCTTATAGTAACATGATCTCAGTTAGAATAATTCAATGGCATGCATTGTTGACAAGATGATACGTTCAACAATGTAGCTGTTCATTGATATGGCATAGACCCATGCAGAGTTGATGTTAGGATGCTGTAAATGGTATTATATATTTCTTCCATTTCTACTGTGTTTATGCTGTAATTTAAATCTTTGTTTGCTATATTTTAAAAGCACTATTCCTAGCAAAGTTTGTTTCTTCTGACATATGTCAGAATATACTAGTTTAGTTAATGTGGATGACTGTCTGTCTGCCTGCGTGTGGCATGTTTGGTTTTTGACAGCTATATTGTTGTGGCACTGAGGTACCTGACAGGAAATGTGCAATATTGTTCCTTGTGTGCTTGTGACCTACATTTATAGCTTCTACTGTATTGCACATGCATGTGTCAGTACAGACAATTTAACTTCATTGTACATACTTGTGGTAGTGTACTTCTCAAGCTATTCACACCATGTCCTGCTTCTGCTTCTGCCTTATTGCACATACACATCCTGGCATGGCATCTGTCTCTGGCTGAGGGCACCATCTCAGGCTTCTGATTACTTACACATAAGTGTGCAATGTAGTATTGCATAGCTGTCTGTGTCTCCCTCATATCACTAAATGATGGCCTGTATGTATCTCTTATCTCTCAGTAGTTTTGCATAGCTGTCTGTCTCCCTTACATCACTAAATGATGGCCTGTATGTACCTCTTAGCTCTCAGCAAAGGAAGAGTATGAGGAGAACGTTACTGGCTGCATCAAGATGTAGCTTAAACACTTATAAACACACTGATGATATGGGATTTCAGATTTGTTACCTCTTCTGCAGAGTTTACCAGCTGTTACATGATTGATCAAGAACACTCTTCTCTTTGTGTCTCCCTTCTGCAGTTAAGAGTGTCACCTCAGAACAGCAGGTGTGTCAGCTGCCTCCTGCCAGTGCCCCATCCTGAACTGCAGGTGAGGAGGGTAATAGGAGCAGGACTTACTTTCCGAGGTTAGCCTCTCACTGGCAGACAGAATGCCCAAATAATCTGCCTTCTCTCAATTTAATTTGGAGTGAGTGGTTAGAGTTGTGGCTGATTGAGATAACATGCTGATTTAGTGCACATCAACTCATCCTGAATTGGATTTATGATTCACTGAGCAGGCTGGCCAATGCCAACAGGCATTAAGAGATGAGTGTGGTCTATGCTACTGGCCAACAAAACTCAGGACCTCCATCATTTGCATCCCAGCAGCATCATTCTGAGTTTTGTGGCAGTCGGCATGCTGCCTATTCCTCCATTCCCATTCATTTGTTTATTTGTGTGTATCACATGTCTGCTCCACCTAGTGTCTACACATCCATGACAAGTGGGTTTGTGTGGTATTGCTGCTTGCACTTCACTGTTTCCACCTGTTGTGCCTTTGACCCCTACTAGCTATACTGACGTGTGTGTGCGTGTGTGTGTGTGCGTGTGTGTGTGTGTGTGTGTGTGTGTGTGTGTGTGTGTGTGTGTGTGTGCGCGTGCGCGTGCGTGTGCTTGTAATTTAACACACACACATATATACACACATACATAAACACACCCACACACACTCTGTAATAAAACAAAACCTGCTCCCTACCTCTCCAAAATGTGTTCCTCTTATGTGTTACTACTTTGTATTCTTGTGCTTATTGTTCTATTTAACTATCTTCCTGTAGTCTCCATTTCATCCCACTCATATAACCAATAAGGTTGTCTTTCTAGCTCAGCACCAGATGAGTTGTTATTACCATCTGCTGTCTGTTGTTTTTATGCTGCAGGCAGTGTTGACCTGCCATTGTAGGGACCTACTCCTGCTATGTGCTGTGCCTGTCATATGCATTCTTCTGAATGTATTTATTATTTTGAGAGGAATTCAGAGCAAGGGGGTGAGTTTGCTGGTTTTATTAAGGCCAGCATCACTTTTTATTACATGGTCTTTCTTCTTCTGTCAGGGCCATTCTAAATGTGGATGATGAAGTTTGTTTATTAATTTATTTATATATATTTACCTAGGTAGTGCCCTAATCAATTTTGACTAATTTCAGGCTTAGCTCTGGAGTTATTTTATACTTTATGAGAAGTAAACAATTACTTTAAGCATTTATAGAAAGTCAGCATTTGTCAATAAATATTTGGACTGTAAGTGATAATTTTTGAGATGTTAGGAAGACTGCAATATTTTGAATGATGTGATCTAAATTAACATTAGAAAAGCATGTGTCTTTAAATAAGGTGAAATGATATACAGATAGTAGATATATATATATATATATATATATATATATATATATATATATATATAAACACACACACACACACACACACACACACGCACACACATAGAGGACACATATATGCCAAAATGCAGTAAACAATGTAAATCTAAATTCACCCATGCTCAAAGTGAGATTTACTTGCTGTCACTGTCACTGTGGTTAGCGGATGTTTAGTAAAGATAAGTTAGACCATCCTTAGAATGTTAAGTACATTAGTGCTGTCAATGGCCATGGCAGTAATTATGACCAAGTGAGATGCTGCACACCTGGCACAGGAACAGATGGCAGTAGAGAAGGCTTACCAAATTAACAACTGATAACACAGATGGAGGGGTTCCTTTTCTACCTGCATGGTGGTCCTGTCTCTTCTAGATTCCATGTCAAAGTCCTGAATCTAGATATAGAATAAGTCTAACCACACAGAATATTCATTAGAAATGCCCTGGGTAGGTATGTTTGACAGGATTAAGACTTTAACTATGGAGGAAATGTATGAAGTTGTACAGGTTAAATGCATTATCGCATCTTTTCACAGGAATATCAGGACTTCAGACACACAGACCTGCTATCTAGTATTCTGCCATACACCTAGATATCATAGTATTTACTCTTTCAATGGTATTTAGGTATTGGTGATGTTTTTTGTTAGAGTGGGTCACTTTTTTGTAGAGATTTTACAGGTCAAGTTTATCAGGATCCTCCACCATGCATTCAGGAGATGGGTCAAGCTCTGATGATGACTGCCAAAGTTCATTATGCTCAGGAATTATGGTGTCAACATTAGAAATTTCCATGTTGGAATCCACAGCATCACTCCAATCTACAAACTTAGCATCTGTGCCTGTGGAACCCACTCAAAAAATAGGAAGACACACAAAGACAGGATTTCTCAGACATATTTACTCAGAGAGGGATGTCTTTTCCTCTGGTTCACTTTCTCTTGGTTGCTGGGGTTCGCTGAGCAAGTGGAAGATGGGGGGACATCATGCCAGTGGCTGCACATGCCATGGCTACCACACACCACCCAAGCTGATTTCCTCAATAACCACAGCTCAGTGTATGTAAGGGCATTTAACAAGGACATGCTAAAAATAAATACAGTCTTTGCTTAGCTGGTACGTGTTGCACAAGTACTCTGAGATGACCAATGGGAGTGCATAGGTCACATGTGCAATATCATTTTATATATGTCACAGGAAGTTTACATGAAGCACGAGTCACTGTGCAGGCAAACATCATTGCAGATGTACTTTCCTTTGCATGTCTACCTCTGTATGTGGTGATGAGTACCACCTTAGAAGAACAAGGCCATGTCCAAGCACACACAGTGCCAGCCCTTCAACCCTGTCATTCAATGTTGAGGTATGTACTTTACAACATTGACATCTGCATCTGCAGAGTGCTTGTGCCAATCTGATCAACTTCAGGGGCAATCCTTCATGCAAATGAAGTACTCCTTCCATTCAGCATGGTCTGTATAGTGCCTGTGACCATCCTCTAGAGAGAGAGGGCATTACTGAGTGAGGATGAGGCATTCATGGTCTGCATACAAATATCTTGAAGGTGCACTGGACTTGTCTGTCAGATCTAACCATATTGCTGCAGCATCTGCTGAGGCTATGTCCCAGCACATGAACAGACACACACACACACACACACACACACACACACACACACACACACACACACACACACACACACACACACACACACACACAAAATTACATTTTCACAAGTTCATTCTCCATGCACACATGCTCAGGTGTACTGCAATAGGGACATTGCCCCCTCACATGGCCAGTGTACCCCAGTCTGCCCACCATCCATGCAGGTCTGACACCCACAGCACAAAATTATATATTCAAGTGTACCAACACACACACACACACACACACACACACACACACACACACACACACACACACACACACACACACACAACACACTTGCCTTTTGATGACATTCTAGTCTACACTAATTTTGTCTGTGATCATAACTGTACCCTGCTCTCTATACAGTATCACTCAGGTCACCTATGTCTCTTGCACAGTGTAGCCAGCCTATGTATGTAATAGTGAAGCCTGGGTGAAGGTTTGCCTGCATCACTTTTTTTTCTGTATACTACTTTATTCTGGGCCATAGTTATGAACCAGCCATTGTCTCTTAGCCAGTGCCACAGCATAATATGCCCACCTTCCTCTTGCACAGTCCTCTCCTGGGGCCAGCCCCTCCACAAGCTCCTCATCAGGCTCCTCCTCTTCCACTGCTACATCTGTGACTTCCTCCTCCTGAATGTTTCTGTGCTGCTGCCACTCTTTGTATATAATATTTTATAGTGTAGCAAGTACTGACAATATCTTTCTGCATTTCTGCAGGGTTGTACTGCATGCCACCCCCCAACGCATTTAAACAGTGGGACGGGGCCTTCAGCATTCCAATCACATGTTCAAAACTGACCTGGGTTTATGACAGGGAATAGTTGTAGCCATTTTCTGCCATGTTCTGGTATTTCTGATAGATGTCATTAACCATGGCTAGAGGACATATCCAGTAACAAACAGGAAGTCCTTGGGTAAAAACATACCACACAATTGGTACTTGCTGGGTAGCCTGAAGACACATTTTTATTGTAGAAAGACCATCACATTGATATCACACACCCTTCTTCCTGTATGAAAACTCATGCGAACTGACATTTCTGATTAGAAAGCAACTGGTATTACAACTCCATCTTCTATAATAAAACATCTCTTTAGAAGCTATAGTACTCAACTTCATAGATTTTGCAGGCAGGTGATATTCAAGTAAATCCAGGGCCCCACGGCCACACTCCTTCATTAACCTAATCCGTCTTCTGCACACTTAATCACAGTAGCATACCATTAGGGTCACAATAGCAACATTATCTCTTAGTAGTCACCCCCTACACCCAAGAGTAAAATGTCTTAAACATACAGTTTGAAGGCCAATAGTCTTAATAATATATGGCCTTCCCTGAGCTCTGTTTTCTTAATGAAAAGCACATATTTTGGAGTCACTGAAACATGACTTATAGAAACATTCTCCCCCTTCTAGTGTACCCAGTCAAATCATACAGCTTTTTATAAAAGCAGCCCAGGCCATGGCCAAGGTGATGGCATTACCATGGTAGTAAGCAACAGTATTTCCTTAGATATTCCAAAAATCTACAAGCCTCCCCCAAGTGATGTTAGGAATTCAGAATGGATTCTGGTCAAATTACTTTAAGGAGGACATACTTTGCTTCATATAGGCATAGTATACATCCACTCCCATTCTCAGTCACTGTTCTACAGCATCTTCTCCTTGATATATAACCAAAAGGCACCAGAAATAATACCAATATTCTTAACATAAATGGCACTGCTGCTCAGTCCATAACTTGGACAAAATATTGCTGTACTTTAACCTAGAATAAATATTACATAACAAACTAGACCCAAAAAACATGTCTCAGACCACACAATAACTAATCAAGTACAGATATAAATGCAACACATATCACACACACACACACACACACACACACACACACACACACACGCTATCAAACAACCTTAGTAACCACTAACCTATCAGGTCTTTTAAACAGAACATTGTTAGCCACCTTATCTAGTCTCATTCAGACATCTGACTGAATCAAAGTAACTACACTTAACTTGTGCCTAATTATAGTTGACTGGGGTTGGGAGGCCTGGAAACAAAATCCATCTTCTCCTCAATTACAACAACAGTACCTAGGGAGAAAGTCAGAATTGTCACTAATACTGAAAAAATAACCTATCCTAGTGGCAGACAACACACACTTTCCTCTTTTCCCAGACACATCTGGAAAAACTTACACTGTTTACAGGGTTTGTTACCACCCCGTCATGCAAAATCCCTATCCTCAGCCAGCAGTACCTATAACTTTGCAGATAGCTATAGACACTTCTTCACCTCAGCTGGTAGTGATTTAATTAAGAACCTTCCATTACTGGGCCACAATGATCCAATGTCCATTGGTTTACAGGACTCACAGCTATATTTGTTGGCAGCCTGTTGACCAACTTTTTACTTCAGACAGTGAAAAGTTAAAAGAGGTAAAGAATGTACTGGAATCCCTGCAGAACTACAATTATGGTCAGTTGCTTATCTGGAGGCAGGATCTGTCAAGTTACACAGACGCTCATGTCATTGCACCACACCTACCAGTATGATTCTTTCATATTTCGCGTGGATGTAAATGACCTGAGACATACCTCTCTGGATTATATGAAGAGAGGCTTTATGGACCTCTATGAATATGTGACTCAGACCAGTATGTGCTTTGCAATGAGCAACATTCTACCTTCACCAAGGATGATGCCACAGTGTGAAAAAGAACGACAGACTTTAACAACTGGCTCAGTTTCTGGTGTCAGTCCAGGGGGATTCAATATCTTTCAGCCCAGGAGAACAGGGTCATCAGGCCATGTTGCTTTGCCAAAAAGACAACCTGCACCTGTCCCCCTGGGCTTCTGGATTTTGTCTAAATTTTTATTCATCCTTTAGAGCCTTTTTTGGCAAAGCCAAGGTGACCAGCCTACCGCCTACGGTTGCCACCATTCATCGTGGCTAAAACCGGAGTAAAGCCACACCCTTCATGTCACCAGTAACCCCGCCCATCCCACCCCTCTCCCACCCACATTCTGCTGACCTGACAGGGAACGCCCACTTTTTCCATTCCTGCTGCATGCTTTCGGCTGATTTACTATGCTTTTCTGTAAAAAAGCATAGTAAATCAACCGATTTACAAACTCCGATAGTCTGTTTCCTTTTTGAAACAGGATACCGGAGTTTGTACAGTGTTTTCTGGACTACTGGAGTCAGTTTGATTTCGGGATAGTCCGGAAAAAAAATGGAGGGGTGTTAACCCTTGCCCCCGGTAAAAAAAAACAAAAAAAACAACAATAAATAAAATAAATACATGAATAAATAATCTACAAGCATACATAAAAACAATGTTCTTTCCAAGTGTCACTGCCTTCCTAGCCTGGTATTCACTTAAACACAGAACACCTGACTTTCAATTTTGTCATGGTTCTAACCATTACCAAATCCAATAAGTCTACCAGCAACATCTCATTTTCCTCCTATGTGGCCAAAATGTGGAACTCTCAGCTCTTGGCTAACCTAACTATACACTTTTTTCTCTTAACCTATTTCTTCAAAAACAGTTCTACACTAATTCACTTTAAACTCTCTGAATCAGCCTTCCTACTTCCTCATCTCTGTTTATCATGGAGCACCCCTGAATCCTTCTCTGAGATTGCACACTTTGTGGGGAATGGAAGTAATGTGATAGGAAGTCCAAACTTTATGATGTAAACGCAAACCTGCATTTCCAAAGCACTCACATTTAAAGTGCTCCCAGTCCTAATTTTAAAAGAAAAACAGCACAAACACAAAGGCTGGGAAAAAAGGCAAGCAAGTTGCAACATGTGCACTACATGTTTCTTCAACCCTCTTATGAGTCCTACCTCAAAAACTGCATAGCCAGCAGCAGGCTCAAATAACACCAGCATGATTAAATCCTTTTGGGTATGCCACCCGGCAATAACCCGTACCATTTGCAATGTAAATCATGAACCAAAAGACCAAAAGTTCCGTTCTACCACATCAAACTCTTATGCCCAAAAAACAGGTTTTGCCTTCGAGTATGCGTACTACAAAATTAAAAGAAAAAAGTTTTACACTTTCCAAGCATGCATCACAGTTTAAAAAAAATAACACGTCAGTTCTTATAATAGCTAATAAATCATGGTTTACTGTACAAACACCACAGAAGGCTTAAACGTGACTGCTAACAGGTATATAAACTGTAAGGGAAGCATGCAGTATGCAACGGCAGCTGACTTCTTAATTTATTGGTAAGATATTATACTATGTCCGGAGTCCGGTTTTGAATGAAATTGGTAACTGGACAATTTGACAGAAAACTGTACAGTCTGGTCAAAAAACAGACAGCTGGCTACCCTACTACTGCCATAACAAATAAAACCCAAAAGAGGTTAAAGGTGTTACTGCTCAATGCTAAGAGCCTTAACAAGAAACTCCACACCCTACAAGCTGTACTTACTCTGGAGAATATAAAGCATCCATGTCAATACCGAGACATGGATCTAACAGTATATATCTATATTGTACAGCTTCTAAGATATGAACATTTATTTGTGAAAGTTTAGCAAAAAATATAATTTGGGGTTTGTATGTGTTACACTATATAACTACAGTATTTATGGAAACACTATCCCCCGGATTCATGAAGCTCGGCGCAAGGCCGGTATAAGGCCTGCGCTGGCCGTGCGGCATATAAATAGTGTAGTAGCGCCATATGCATATTAATGAAGGTGCGCCGCTACCACATCCACGTGCATAGGACACATGCGCGAGTGCATGGGGCATTACTAAGCTGCGCCCGGAGGCGTGTCAATGTCGGCTGGCGATGAGCAACCTAAACTGCTGAATATTATAGCCTGCCTGCAATAGTAATCGCACCTATCAGTGTCCTTGGATAATGAAACATATGCAAAGCATGCAAGACAGTTCCCGGCCACACAAAATGGAGAACCAAACAGAAATGCATGCAACATAATATAAGTTTCCGTCCATGGAACAAATTATATTTTAAATCGTGTGTCCGTAATGTACTGCACTGTCAGAAGTTATACCCAGTGGAAGTGAAGCGCATCATGTCAGCGCGCCGCCAATACACATGTCTAGCCCCATGGGTATGGTCACCAGCAGTCCCACAGTGGTAGTGATAGTACACAGCAGGGCAGTTGTGGCTATATAACAACCGTAAAGAAACCTGACAGTCCAAATTGTATACCAAACACACACAAACATATGTATATTAAAATGTGCTATACACATGAACAGGAACGTAACTGTCACATACACATAGGATGCTATATGCGGAACCGGGATATCCAAAAGTAGAACCCATGCATGCAAATGCAATACACAACAACCCCAGTATAGCACATAACCCGCACCCATGTCCGAATGTCCACCAAATCTAGCTACTAGCCTTGCGCATCCGTACACCTGCACATAGCGAGTATTCCCCATATGTAGTAGGAAGTATTGTCCTAGGCAGTGTCCGGATTGCAAATATGTATCCCACGATTGTAAACATCCAATCACAGGTACGTAAATCCAAATGCCCCTGCGTTAATGTTACGGCAAAATGTGTGTACATCCAGCGTGGGATAAGTAACCTGTTGAAACCTCAGAGTTGTTTACACGCCACGGTGTCCATTACTGTACACATCTGGACAAAACATGTTATGTGTAGTCACAGTACTGTTCAGTTTCTACACAGACATGCAATTCATACTACGCAGGATGGAACAGCTGTCCACCATGCAGGTCACCCCACTAGGGTTGCCACCTGTTCAGATGGCCAAGGTGGGACATCCCTTGTAGAAATGTGAGAATTTGCAGGATAAAACATACCCCCGGCCAGTGCAAAGGACAGAATTACACGTGTATGCCAAGATGAAAGCTTATGCCATAGCATTTGAATAGCTTATGCTATCTCAAATAATAGTTATGTGTAGCAGATACAAAATACCTGTATCATGCAACTAGTACAGAAAATAAGAAATATATTATTGTCTTAAAATCACAGGACATTTGCTATGTCTTAGGTGTCGCCGCAGGACACAACTGTCCAAAGTGGGACCTCCCCTCGCAAAGAGGAACAAGTGGTAACCCTACTCCCCACTGAATTATCGACAGTATATATTCAACTCAATCACATACCAACACCACCTCTCAACCTATTACAGCAACAAAACCTGGACAAAGCCTAAAAGGATGGGTGGACAAATAGGGACAGATGTAATTACTGCTCTCACAAGCTTCAAACGTTCACTGAATAATAGTATGTACATAAGCAGGAAATGTTGTGAAGGATGTGGGGTAGTCCCCAGTATTACAGAGGTCCGTACATATATACTGTAACAAACCATCACATATGTTGACTGTACTACTGCATACCCGTAGTTAAGTCATAGTTACATCATGTGCAAAATAATAACCCTCGTAAGAATGAATACAGGAAATAGTCAAATGTGAATGGGAACACCACTCACCGTGGATTATGTATCATAACCACCCCCACCCATATTATGTATTGCCAACATCATAAGCTGCTGACAGGTGCCCAAACACCTGTGTCTGTAAACAGATTAAATGTTTAAAATGGACAATCCCTGTCCATGTGCTTTGTCTGACATTTGAACACGGTCAGGGCAGTTCCGTTCACCAGTCGGACAAGCCTAAACCCAGATCACCACATGAACATCCTGACAATTAAAGACCTGTATGTGTCAGGAATATAAGCCTTTGGGTTCTGAATATCCCTGCAGTGATGAAATATGCAGCTTGGGTCCAAAGCAGTAGGGAATAGGGAATGTGTAACATGTAGTACCGCATTTTCCCCAGCAGGAGAATGGATGCCTGTGACGTAAGTGAAGCGGTGAGGCATATGTTAATGTAGCTATGTACTATCGGTATGCATATAAATGAGTCAGAACACCAAACGTATACTGTTTACAGCATCCGGCCAACGTGAATGCAGTCCCGGTTGAACAATGACTACAGCACATATAATGTGAAAGTGTAATGAATGCGTCTGTGCTGTACAGACAGTTAAATATGTAAAGGTGAACGTGTGTTTCGCAAATGTCCGTTAACTGGATTACAGATAATTACTGGTACTGTCACAAGTAATAAAGCCCACGTAAGCACAAAGACTTAGTAAACATATGTAACCCACAATAAGGATATGTATGCGCGCCCACGCGTAACCCACAATAAGGAAATGCAAGTGCACCTGTGCGTGTGTGATCCGCTCACAGCATAGTAAATAAATGCTGTTTCCCCCACGTTAGTTATACATGGCTCAAACCCGTTAACCTCGTAAAGTATGAAACCGGATGAAGCCATGCAAACTACCGGTACAAATAGGGACAAACCCCAGATATGTGCCAGAACAAACATAGAAAGTGGATAGAATAACGGGTGTGTCAGTAGCATGGATTCTCTGAAGGGTATGCAGTCATAACCTGAACTGCTTGCCAGAAATACCCACTGTAAGTCTCAAATGAAATGCCACTACATTGCCAGATAGACACAGGTTTATGTAAAACACAGCGAAGATAAAGGGGCAAGCAGCTGTACACTCTGCGACAATCTGTATAGTGGAAAGGTATGGTATGGATATAGATATATGTGTATACACATAATCCACAGACGTAAACCAAAGCAAGTTATGAAATGAGGATTGTACATGTATATATGTATACACAACAGACTTATGTCCCGTAGATATGACATATGTACATAAATAGGCGACGTTATATCTAATATGGGTAGACAAACAGACATGCAGGAAAGGTGAATAAAATGCAGCATTCAAAAACATTGGCCAGAAAGTGACAGTCCAGCAAGTTCTACACTTTAAACATGCAGATAGGTGTCCATTGCAGGACTCCATAAATTGAAATACGTAGTGTCAACCGACAGTGACGCAAAAGAAGTGACTGCAGCAAATATGAAATAGCTGTACATGCAACAGTATCAGGTGCAAGGGTGATGACACATGTGTCGATAGAATGTATGACGTACGAACTGATATCCGGAGAGTGGGGAGTGCATATAAGTGTCTCCACACTTCAGTAATGCACACATTAAACATGTGTAATGGGTACTGTAGAGGGTTGTCAGGTATGGGAATCATGGGTATGCAGAAATGGGCCTAGGTGTTGTTTGGCAGGGATTTCGTAGGCCCACCCCGTGGGAGTGATGTGGGTATAGCACACGCCTATATTCTCAATAATGGGGCAAACCATCCACTGGATATTGTGGAAACCATTTTGGCAATATGTAAGGCCCTATATCAGTGTCATGTAGGTGATTATCATGGATGGACATGCGTACGACCAAGATGGTACCCATAACTGGCAAACTGTCAGAATAACACAGCTGCACTAAGGCATAGTACATGAAATACAAATAGGGACTATATTAGATATACCCCAGACAAAGTCAGAACGTTGTGAGAATACTGGCGTACCCATGAATATGGATGTTATGAGTGTTACTAATCATGTAATGGAAATGTCAGTCACTATTATCTACGGCACAGTCCGTAATGCCTTGCCAGCAATTTACCAGAAAGGCACATCACTATGACAAATGTAACAAGGTCAAACATCAGGGCGTTTACCCATAATGTGTACAGGTTAGGAGTATGAAGGTAACCTGTCCAAAATACATGTACAGAACTAGTGATACTAGGTGGACAGGTGAGAAGAAAGACATCAGGACAAATGAGAAAACATGTACAAGTCACACGCATGTACACCGACAAATGTGAATGACAACGTATGCCCTGTGAATGTCAATGTGGAAGGTTAATAGACACAAATGTAATGTGTCCCTCAGGGTGTCATGCAGTGTCACCGTAACAATGTCCAGTCCCCCAGACACGTACGTGAGCTCTGCCACTGACGGAAAGCGCAAATACTGGCGCACACATACGGTACATGATAGACCAATTTGTGTGGATAAGCAGCTGTTGGCCTGTGTGAGGAATACAACTGTCTGGGTGGGTGTGTCCTGCAATATAAATGTAATGGCATGTGGCCTGTGATGCCGCCATACAGTGTGTGTATTAGTGTCAGAAAGTTGATATTTTGTTACAGACACATACTCCGCAACTGTACAGATTTATGATGAATGTGCAGAGTTCTGCCTCATATGTTTGGTGTGTTCCACGTAACAGTAACATTCTTGCACTTCCATGATAACTGAAGACATGAAATAATGACAAACATGTGCGTAAGACACCAAATCCGACAGAAAAGCCATATTAATGCAAAACCTATTATTGTGTCAACTATTTACGTTTGTAAGAGCAACATGTCAATACTGCCCCTATGTGTCCCACTATCAGATAAGGCCTTGTCCAGCAACTTGCTCTAGGAGGTGGAGTGGTATGAACAGAATCAGATACATGTGTGAGGAAACAGCAATATTGACTGCAAGATAACGCAGAAGGTATGAAATGCGCTGCAGTAGGACGTGCAGTACTGTCCACAGGTATGTGCTGACATGTCAAATGACACAGCAGTCTACATGAAAAACTTTTAGGGCTGTCACCTTTACAAATGATGGTACTGGGACATACCCACAGCCATGCACACAGCACAAATAGACATACACACATCAAAACTAGGCCATGATACATGAAGCCTCCGGCGTGTACGAGTACAGTGAGAGTACAGCAAGGATAGATGTCTGCCAAGATATACAGCAAACGCCTGTAAGGGCGTGTAACACCGCCCATAACACGGACGTTGCATGGACAATGTTGGGAGTTGCAACATACCCCACTGGTATGTGAAAGCTATGCAAATATGCGATACACGAAACAGTCAGCTGTCCATGCAAGAGCAGGGTTATGGGCAGAAAATAGATTTTTATATATATATATATATATATATATATATATATATATATATATATATATAGAGAGAGAGAGAGAGATACAGACATACACACACACACATGTGGCAAGGCTGGTAATCGAACCTACACATGACTACCCTATCACACTACAGACGCATTTACAGAACACGCTACTGAGACTACTAAACACAGCAGACACACAGGCATTCTACTAGGTGCATGTCAACATCCGCAAAGACAAAGACGGCAGCAGGATACATCTGTGTTGCGAAGCGTCTAAAAGCATAACCTGAGTCCCCAGGCGGACGGGAGCATGCACACAGACACACATCTGGCAGGCCTGGGAATCAAACCTACACCTAACTACCCTATCACACTACAGCATGACGCATTTACAGAACACGCTACCGAGACTACTGAACAGAGCACTCCCAGAGGCATACTTCTAGGTGGGTGACATCATCCGCAAAGGCAAAGACGCCGATAGGGAATGTATGTGTTGTGAGGCATCTAAAAGCATTACTGTGTCCCCAGGCAGCTGGAAACACACGCACACACCCTTGGAAGGGCCAGGAGTTGAACACACACCTATCTACTCTAACACACTACAGCATTACGCATTTACAGAATGCGCTACCGAGATTACTGAACACAGCACTCTCAGAGGCATACTTCTAGGTGGGTGACATCATCCGCAAAGGCAAAGACGCAGATAGGGAATGTATGTGTTGTGAGGCATCTAAAAGCATTACTGTGTTCCCAGGCAGCTGGAAACACATGCACACACACACACACTTGGAAGGGCCGGGAGTTGAACACACACCTACCTACTCTAGCACACTACAGCATTACGCATTTACAGAACGCGCTACCGAGATTACTGAACACAGCACTCTCAGAGGCATACTTCTAGGTGGGTGACATCATCCACAAAGGCAAAGACGCCGATAGGGAATGTATGTGTTGTGAGGCATCTAAAACCATTACTGTGTCCCCAGGCAGCTGGAAACACACACACATACACACACACACACACACACACACACACACACCTGGAAGGGCCAGGAGTTGAACATACACCTACCTACTCTGACACACTACAGCATTACGCATTTACAGAAAGCACTACCGGGATTACTGAACACAGCACTCCCAGAGGCATACTTCTAGGTGGGTGACATCATCCGCAAAGGCAAAGATGCCGATAGGGAATGGTTAGAGAGTGAGCGGTCTGAAAGCATATTACCGTCCCAAGGTAGACGTACACAAACACGCCAGTGCTGTCAACGGGCCAACTAAATATCTACGGAGCACAACCACACTGAATAGATACGGGATGCGCCACAGACAGTACACTCTTCGAGAGAGCAACAAGTGTGTTCAATGTAGGCATCCATCGTGACATTGAAATTGGACATCTGGTGCCTGGATGACCACCATGGCTATACAGAATGTCAATGGCCATGCCCACAAGCTTATTATCACACATCTGTTTGGAATGTACTGTGTGTCCATCTACACAATGGCGTACTGGGCATGCTCACACATTTAGCTGTTGCAAAGGGCCATCTTGCATGATCACGGAGTCTAATCACAGAGGGGCGCAGTGTGGAATGTACTGTGTGTCCATCTACACAACGGCATACCAGGCATGCTCACACACTTAGCTGTTGCAAAGGGCCATCTTGCATGCACACGGAGTCTAATCACGGAGGGGCACAGTGTGGAATGTACTGTGTGTCCATCTACACAATGGCGTACTGGGCATGCTCACACACTTAGCTGTTGCAAAGGGCCATCTTGCATGCACATGGAGTCTAATCACGGAGGGGCGCAGTGTGGAATGTACTGTGTGTCCATCTACACAACGGCATACTGGGCATGCTCACATGCTTAGCTGTTGCAAAGGGCCATCTTGCATGCACACGGAGTCTAATCATGGAGGGGTGCAGTGTGGAATGTATTGTGTGTTCATCTACACAACGGCGTACTGGGCATGCTCACACAAATGGCGTACTGGGCATGCTCACACACAGCTGTTGCAAAGGGCCATCTTGCATGCACACGGAGTCTAATCATGGAGGGGCGCAGTGTGGAATGTACTGTGTATCCATCTACACAACGGCGTACTGGGCATGCTCACACACTTAGCAGTTGCAAAGGGCAATCTTGCATGCAGATGGAGTGTACACACAGAAGGGCACAGTAAGGTATAACTGCCCTCACGCACAGGGCGGTCACACATGCAGTGACCTGTACACACACAGCTGCCATCACAGCTGTCACAGGTGCAGGTCACACACGTACACACTGCAGTGTACACTGTAGCTGTCAAGTCAGCACCATGTCGTTGGTGCAGCACTACACAGCCGTACGGTCCCACAACTCTGTGTGACACATGCCCACTGGGCTGTGCAGCGGTGTACACCAGCTGTGCAGAGTACACACGTACCAACAGGGATCCAACAGGTGTTATGCATTGCAATGATACCAGTATACATGAACAGGTCAGCTCAAGACATACCATGGCCCTTATACAGCTGTGACACCTGACTGTTGCTGTACACCAATGAACACACATCTGGGTACGTCATACATGTGATTGTGTGGATGTGTGCATGGACTGCACACACAACACATACATACATGGCCTTTGATGTACCTCGTGCATAACACTGGCCTAATCAATGCTACACATGCAAATTGAAGATGGGCCCATGTCTGTTGAATGCTCACACTACAGGGGGTAGCAGTGTTGACCGGGACACATACCCTTGTACTGGTCACCTGTGACACCCGTGATATCATACCGCAGTCCATGTGTTATGTATGTCAACACACATGTCCAACAATAGCAATGCATACAAACATGGCAACAGGAGACACATGTGACATCTGTACTGTGCATGCAGCAAACATGCATGTGCAGTGGCCGATGTCCGTAACATAGTTGCACCTACCTATGACATGCAGACGCAATGCAGACCCATCATTGACATCTGTATACGGTGACATACAAACAGCACGTATGGAGGGATGTGTGTACACAATGTGGTGAACCACCTGTCTAGATGTATGTGTGCAGGGAGTGGCTCACAGTTGTTTCACACACCATCCTATCATGCCATGTGCTAACTGTACGCTATGTCGCTGTTACCTGACGGTGCTGACATAATGCATACATAGCAGTCAGGTGTTAACAACTATATGTCATATGGCACCTGTAACACTTACAACCTCCCATGTGTATATAGCAGCACATTTGCCAGATATAGCATAGGTACACATAATGCAACCAATACCGCTGCGTGTCCAGCAAACGTGTCATCATATGGCTGGTGTATCATTCCCAGCACTGCCATGTGTGTCCGAATGTGTGACCAGGGATGCCACATATCATGGGGAATATGTCCCAGTTGCTACACATCCCTGTACACCATTGTAGAGAACTGTACATACGTCAGTGTGGGAAGCATGACGTTCACCGGTGATGTGCATCACACACATCGGCTGTCCGTATACACATGTGTGATCACCACAGTGTGTGTGTGTCTGTATGTATGTCTGGTGCTTGGTGTGAGTGTGTATGCTAATATACAGTGGGAAATTATCACTGGCCCCATGTGTTGACTAACCCATAATGGTGATGCATTGCACAACCCTGTTGATGCCATAGGTCCCAGCCATACTGGCTACCTGTGCATGTCCCTTCTCTGTGACACTTTGTGTGGGTGCATAGTATTGTGAGGGTGATGACCACACAGGCAAGGGTCCCCAGCTGCACACTATGGGGTGCGCGTTATAGTGGTGTACACCCCATGACTGTGGCCATGTTCACGTACTGTTATGGGTCCTACTGCTGCACAGTGTGGTCTCCAGCTACCAAGTGACACCTCACATCATCATTGGCCAGGCCGCTGTGTACAACCCCTGCACCATGTCACCATACCTGTAATGTGTCCTGCTATGTATGTCACATCTCTGTCCAGTGTTACCTGTGGCACCGACCACATGCGTCAGGTGCAGTATATGTGTGGGCATCTGTGTCATGTTTGTGTGTCCAACAGTCAGGATGAGGGTACATGTAGCATGCTGATATTGCCAGATGTGCCTGTGTGTACTCCACAGTTACACGTGGGGGACTGCAAACACTGCTACCTGTAGGCACATGCAAGTACACCATAGGAGGGAACCAGGGTATCACAACCAACATGGTGCTACAGATGTAACCGAGACACATACCGTGAACACATCACAATGCATGCTGCACCTGCACTACATGGTGTGACTGGTGCATGTCGACAGTACACAACCTATGTCACATACACAACTCAGTATTCACACACAGCCACTGCAACATACACATCCCTCACTATGCATACACAGGTATTACATACACCTCTCACTATGCTGTTCACCCTGTGCATCAGAATATTTGTGCATAAACCTGCACTGATGGTGTGGATGACAGGGATGTGGCACAGGCTTCATCATATGCACAGGGTGATATGTTTGCCAGGGGCATAGGCTGCAAACAACCACTGCAACATACACATCCCTCACTATGCATACACAGGTATTACATACACCTGTCACTATGCTGTTCACCCTGTGCATCAGAATATTTGTGCATAACCCTGCACCAATGGTGTGGATGACAGGGATGCGGCACAGGCTTCATCATATGCACAGGGTGATATGTTTGCCAGGGGCATAGGCTGCACCAATGGATAACATCATGTGTGTGTGTAAGGGCTGGTGAATTGACTGGACATATCTGTGCAGAATGCATGTGGATGTTGTGGAGCCCTACAGTTGTGTTTGCTGTGTACATGTATGTGTGTATACAGCTCTGCCATTTGTGATGCCTACACGGGGTATAATTGACAGCACCAGATTGTACAGTGCAGGTTGTACAGCTCACTGTGTCCGTCCACGGCCACGTGACCTGTGCCTGCCTGGGGTTGCACGGGCACTACCAGGTGGAGGTACAGAGTGGCTACTGTCCGACAACACATGTCCGCTGGAAACGTGTCCCCGCTGAGACCGTCCAGGACCACATCCACATGGCCTGCTGTGTCCTGGTGTTGACAGTGCAGCAGCAGCTGCACTGCTACTGCTACCGGCACTATGGGAGCGGGCATGTGAGGTGGCACGGTCACGTTGACCTACACTAGGTGGTGTTGCCGGCCTACATCCACGTGGCCTACGCCTCACTCCTACCAGGTGTTCCAGCACAGACAGCTCCCGCTCGCAGATTGCCATGCCTCGGTCAAGGATACCGACCATTTCACCTAGTCACCTATGCAGAACATTAGCAATCTGCAATTGAGCATTTGCCAATGCCTGGATGTTGTCATTTAGGGTATGGATAGCAGCCCTCTGCAGCCTCTGCCCTTCTCTGTTCTGCCGTTCAGCATGTGCCTGTGCTGCCATTACAGTCTGGAAACTGGCGTCTGGTGATACAAGCTGCTGCGCTCTGTCCTGCAGGTGCATGTCTGCCAGAGGTTCTCCTATGTGCAGCACCGGCCACATGCCTGTGTGGCACATCTGCAGTCATTACACTGACACCATGGTGTGTAGACACACCTTCTGTAGCCACCACATGTTCCTGTTCCACGCCAACAGACGCTGACTGTCCTTCCTCTATGGCCACCGGTGATGCGGTATGTGTTGGCAGCAGAACTGTGTGCAGGGAAGAGGGGGACATAGCTTGGATGGTAACCATTGGCACAGATTCAGCCCCAGACAACCCTGCCTGTACCTCATGCATATGTTCATCACCGCTAGTATCTGTGGGGACACTAATATCAGATGGACCACAGGAGGGTAACGCACCTACATTACCTGTGAATGCAAAGAAATACTGTAAAGTACAATAGACACAGACACACACACACACAGACACACACACAGACACACACACAGACACACACAGACACACACAGACATACACACAGACACACACACAGACACACACACACACAGACACACACACACACAGACACACAGACACACACACACACACACACACACACACACACACACACACACACACAGACACACACACACACACACACACACACACACAGACACACACACACACACACACACACACACACACACACACACACCATGCATGTGATTTGTCAGATGGCATGCAGCATGCCTGCGATAGAGCAGAGGGCATGCAGCTCAGACATTAATAGTGTTAGTAAGCATACCTCCCTGGTGTGAACACTACAGCAAGCAGGTGTCATATCAGTAGCCATGCAGTTCACACAATCATGGTAGTATGCATGCATCTCCGTGATACACCATGTGGGCCAGAACAGGATAACAGTACACATGTCTGACGTGACCTTGACATGTAATTTGCTGACATGTGCATTAACATGCATACATGTTTGACACAATGGTGTCCTGACACATGTACAGCATCATAATGGGCTTCACATTGCAGTGTTGTGTGTATGCCCTACAGATAGAATGCATGTTTAGCAAATGTGCATGAGCATGGGAGGATAGTGTGAGCCGTCTACATTGCTATACAGTGTGAAGTACAGACACTGTGCCATTGCATGGCAACATGAGGCATGTATGTTGCTGTAGAATGCATAATATGTAGACATTGCATAGCCATAACTGCAACACAGTCATGATGTTCGACAGATCGTATATGGTAGACTTCAGTGACACCTCCAGTAGCTGTGCACAGGCTTTTAGGTTGTCCACTGTACCACATCAACTGTATAATCGGTCAACTAAGGCTATAATTGGACCATGTGTGGACAATGTGCAACAGGGTGTATACACATCCCATGTACTGTGTGGCTACATGTCTCTGGCCATCCCCCATGGCCATGTGTGCACATGTGGTGGCCAATTGTGTCTGATGGGCATCTTCTCCACATGTCTGTGTGGTCCCATATAACATACACCCATACATGTCAGATATGTCACATTCCACAGGTCTATGCAGACAACGGGTTGTATGTTTGGTATGTGGGGTATAGGTCATGTGATAGTGTGACAATATTGCAGACAGAACACTACATGTCTGGGACATGTCAGGTGGCACATCACAATGTGTGCACCCAATGCAGGGACATATGACACAATGGTGACACTTCTGGGCTGCCCATATCACAGCTAACTGTGCGGTACTGTGTGCGTACCACACATGTTGTTCCAATGCATACTACATATGCCTCCATTGTAGAACACCTCCACCGTTGTATGCACAGCTGACCACACATGTTGTAATGACAAGTACTGTGGTTTCAAGTCTGTGTATCATTACGTTTGCATATATTGCACATGGGTGGCGTGTGTGAATGCATGGTGGTGCGACCTGCATATCATGACTGGAACAAACATCAGGTGTGCAAGTGTTAACTGGCCACATGGCAAATAGATCTACACTGTAACATGCCTGATACTGATGACAGTCTCACCTGCAATGGACCCATGTCTGTGTGGCACGCCAGAGGTACCTGTATAGGGGTGACACACCAGTATGAACATTATCCTTGACTGTATGACAGCCACAGGTTGCACTGTGCATGTGCACACATTCACCTGTGTAATAGCATATAGTATGCACATGTGTGCATACACAACGGAGCATACTGTGCTATGCAGCATGTGTGTCCACATACCTGGCATATGTTGTTACTTTACATTATGTACAGTGACACATGCAACTACATGGAATATAATAGCCATATGTGCATTACTGACTTACCAGGCAACTCCAGGCTCATTGGTTGGGAGACACCCACCTCCACGATGGCAGCTAGTGTTTCTGGATGCTGTTCCCTGGGTGTCCCCAGACTGGCCAGTAGCTCCTCGGTGTGTGTGAGTGGGGGCTGGGTTGGTGGCCCACCACCTGTTCCACCTTGTTCCCTGGTGATTGCAGTGGCACGCTGTTTTGCATGTCATATCAGGTCCATGCAGTGTCTGCGCACCTGCTGATAGGTGCAGTTATGGCCACCCACATCGTTCACCCTCCTGCGTAGATCCTGCCACAGGTCATCCCACTGCTGGGCATGCTGTGACACATGGCTGAACAACAAGTCATAGTTGTCATGGAGCTGTGGGATGAGGACATCATCCTCCTGGCGGGTGTATGCTGGGAGGCATGTACGGGGCATTATCTGTAAAACATAATGATGGTGACAGGTCACAGTTTCAGAGATGTACAGAGATACTGCTGCACATACATTTCTATGACATCTACTGCATCTGCACAGTTATCTTTGCAAAGCACCATGACACTGACACGATTGACGTGTTTGTATCACACATGTCACACCCATTATGCATTGGATATCATCATCATATATGTGTGTCACCTCATTACAGTGTTCATACGCCATGTAAATGCTGTCTTGCTGTGGGCATGTCTATTTGCCTGCACTTGTGTTCTTACCTATCTGCACATGCCTCGATGTGTCCACGGTACTACTGTTGACCTGGATGCTGTGTATATGTCACATATCAACACAGACACAGCCGGAATGGACTTGAGCAGTGACAATGCACACATACGCATGGACACCTGTACATGCATGTGTTTTGCCATATACATCTACACAGCACTGTAAAACTGTTCAACATCCTGACACGGATCGCCTGTATTACACTTGTGATAGACATGGGACAATGGATAGTCAGACGACATTCGCAGGGATGGTCATCAACCATAGCATGTGTGGGCACGGTTTCCACACTGTTACAGACGGCCATTGTGCCACCGCAAGCTGCATCAGTGCCACATTACTGATCCAGTCAGTTGATAGTACATCTACCATGCGGCCATCACACCATGTATGACTGGGATGACATCTGCAGCTTTGATGGACAGGGTTGCATGGTATGGCGGGAGTATGTCACATATATGGCACAGGGATCTGTCCAGCCTGTGGCGATCCTAGTATTAGGATGGTGGCTGTACATGACATATGTCATATTAATCAGGATATGGACATGTAGCATGTCCATCATCATATGTCCTTCTGCAAGGTAGATGGCATGCTGCATAGTGGAGGTGTGGATTGTGAAGGCTGTTATCGCACATCCATGCATAGCCATTACCCCTTACAGGTGGTATGTGATCCAATATTGGTCACCACAGTGCTGTATATGCATGGCCAGTGATCTCCGTGCTCATGGATGGCACCCTGACATGACATGGGTACCTCAGATGACTACCTAAGGGGCCTGGAGACGTCACCATGTCGGGGGTGCACTGCACAGCGCCATCCCTTACACAGTGTCCATAATGTTGACCACAGCCTAGGTAGCAGTTTATGGGTACAGGGATGTTCACCTAGCGCTGACACTGCTGGTATCATCCATCAGACTGTGCACATATGTGACACACCTCACACACACAGCCCATTCTGTATGTTGTTCAAAACACTGACACAGCTAAACTGATAGGTCATGGCCATTCACAGCCTTACATACACAGATGCCTAACATTTGTCTGTGTGGTATGGGCTACAATGAGGGTGGGGTACCACACATTAACCCTGTTCTACTGTATCTGGCACAGATGTGCTGTGCACATGTCACTCTTGCACCTTTTGTAGTTGTGGGTCTGTCAACAGGCCACTGGTGGAACACACCTGTGACATGCAAAGGTATTTGTAATCAAATATCCGTGCTATCTTGTACATCTGTACTGTTAACATCTACAGTGCTAATGGTTCATGGACATGCACACCATACTCAGCAGGGTTATAGTGCGGTGCCACCCTAAATGACTGTCATCACCTCTTGTGGGTTGATATTATCCAACACTCTATCTGCATTGTATGGTCATGCTAGGCACTTGTTCAGAACATGTGAGCATGTCATGAGCTACTGATTACTGTAGCACCCATCCCACACCATTTCCCACAGGTACACTGGCTGTCCTACACTTCACAGCTTGCTTAAGGTACGACAGCTGTTGTACACATGTAACGCACATATCCTGTGGGACATGGTTGTATATGCAGGCATGTCCAACTGTCACATACCAGTGCTACTGCCTGTCTATATGAGGGATATGACGTACATGTGGCAATAGAGCAATTGTCTCATGTACACATTCAATGCTCACTTCCCAACATACGGCACTACAGCCTGTGGGGGATGCACGTCTGCAGCCGTGCTGGGCCCATAGCTCTCAGGTGTACCTCATTACGGGGAACGTACCTCATTTGGGGTTCTAAAAGGTGCATGTTCCTCAAGGATCCACATTGGAAGGGTCTGTCACACATTCATTGTTGTACATAGTTTACCTGCTAGCCATATGGCTAGATAGATGAGAATCATATTAATTCATTGGAATATCTGTTTTATACGTCAGACCAGCCTATTTTAGCCATCATATGCCCTTCCTAGTTGACACTGTTAGTAAGCCAGTTGTAAGTGTTCCACGTTTCGCCCATTTGTCACACTGTATGAGGGCTAATGTTCCTCATTTTGGGGACAGGAGGCTGACAGCTATGGCTGGGGGTAATGCTGTCACCAACCCTGACTGCACCTGACAGTCATTTGGGGATGTGTAACATTCACAACACACCCCACCCATCACATAGTCACACATAATCTACACCAGTGGCCACACCTATGAGGACAACCTGTGCAGTACGTCTCCATACTCACTGTCGGCACCAGAGGTAGCCCCCATCATGGAAGACAACATCACCAGCTTATAGCCCACAGACTCATGTGTGCCCACCACATACAGCCAATAGTGTGTTATAACATTCACAACACACCAGTCATAGCTGACTCTGTAGGGTGTCACACTGCAGTTCCACACAGCAGGCTACACAAGGCATTAGTCGCTTACATCTTGCTGTTGGGTAACTGCTTCTGCAACATAACCTATGCACCCATGCCACACCTCACCAGGTACGATATGTCTGTCATTCGCCATGTTAGTGTGACTGCCCTGTGATGCCACTTCACAGACTATGTGTGCAGGGACATGCAATAGCTCACCAGTCTTATAGCCCTGAGGGTGTGGGCCTAGCCCTGGGGAGCATTTTGCATTCATCCGGACATGATACCACTGTACAGTGACCGACTGTGTCACTGCAGCAGTTGCCTATGCTCCTATTGTCATTCCACAGGCATGTGGTATCTGTCCGCTATGACTGTCCTGGTCAAACACAATGCTGTGGCACAGATGACTTGCACCTGTCGGCCCTGGGAGTACAGCTCATATGCTAGGCTCTTGCTGCTTCTATACTGCCTGTCCTGCACAGTTTCCAATAACTGTCACCGGCAGGGTGGTAACTGGCATGCGCGACATGGGGTCATGTGACACATTGCTTGCATCTTCCCCTGTGACGCACGCAGGCAAGGCACACCTTATAATGCACCACTCCAACATCTCTGCAGTGACTGGGACCTGCCTGTAGGCTCTGCAGAGCACACCTGCAATGATAGGTTATAGACGGACCATACCTTCCAGGCACATACCTGGACAGGCACACCCACAGCTGATGGGTTCCCATATCCCACTATGTTTTGCACACATTCTGGCAAGTTGCTTAGCACAATGCATCAGAGGTGCTCCACGTGCAACTAACTGTGTCCGGGACTGCTATACACATTGTAACAAGCGACAGAGTCAACATCATACCCCAAGGGTAACATACCTTCTATGGTGGTAGAGTGGACAGTGGGCCTCAGCTACTACTGATGTGTGACTGACACTACCCCACACTTCACTGGGATAGCCACTCATGTACCGACACATCCATGAGTCATACCCTCCACTCTGCTGGATCAACACATACACACCACCACCAAGACCTACATTACCCTTGGCATGAACACTACCACCATGTGACTGGTGTTACACACCTGGGGTTATCCCCTCATTGGTGGATTCTGAACATATGCTAATCTACCGTGTTAGCCACATCCCAGAAACACACCCATCACAGCATACACAGTACATGTGTACTACTACACCTACTACAGACGTCTGCCGACAGCGGTTGTTAACATCATGACACCCGTGCAGATGGACAATGCACATACAAATGCTGACACATACCCCAGTGCACTTAATTAGCATGTACACAACTGTATGGATCATGCTATTCCACACAGAGCCATGATGGTACACACCAGCTAACAGACGCCACTCTGATGGTCATGTTCCACGGACATATGATGTAGAACAACAGGTGTAGGCTGTTGCACAGTGGTGTACATTCCCATGTGTGGGATGGCTCACTGGTCAGCTGTGGTGGGGCCGCAGGGTCCCTCATCACATACTCCAAGACTAGCTACGTAAACATGACTGCCACACATTCCGAGGTGTACCACCAGGCATTATGGTGGTATGTCAGTATTTGATGGCAACACCCACATCTGCTGTCCTATACAACAGTCACTCAGGAACATTGCAGACCCAGGTATTGTTGGAAACATGCTGGAGGATGGATTCAATGCTGACAGTACACCCTCTCACTCACTACAGGGCCACAATCCATACATGAACATTGTGGTGTCCCTGTGGTCACACCTACACAGTACTGACCTACACTCTATGTGTCCTGGGACACTGGCCCCATGTCACCTTCCAACGTCCCAGGCTATGATGTCCACCAACCTCCGAATTACATGTCTCACCACTAGGCCACCATATTCAGTAATAGCCTTGTTTCAGACATTGTAGACCCTGAATGGCACACAGCAGCATTTATCACACTACACACAGGTGGCACCGCATTGCACGAGTGGGACTATAGTCCTACACACCTGACTGGACTGTTCTGCGTGGCTATGGGGCACATCATCAAGGACGTCATTCTCAGAGACATTGTTGATCTCCCGTCCTCTGCTGCCACCCGGGTTGGGCTTGTTAAGGCCAGAGCATGGCCCCTACACATGGTGGACTCCTTTCATACAGTTACCAGGGCAGTTGCTGATGGTACGTGAGTCCACACATCCTACATTGTCCTCTCATTGCCTTTCAGCACCATTCCCCATTTTGGTATTGACAACATACACATCCACCTGCACATCATACCCTGTGTCTCAGGATGTTATGCTATGTGGCTCATGGACAGGACACACAGTGAGGCCAGCATACCATAGTACCTACTACATGTCAGGTACTTTGGCATACCACGGTCCTCAGTCATAGGGCCCCTCATGTTAAGTATATGCTTCCCTGCGGAACAGGCTGGCACAGGGGACTTTCCCTGCCTAGCTTTAGAACCCCTACATACCAAGCACCATGATTGCTCCACCAGCTGATACTGACTCCAACCATATGGATGTCGCTGCGACAGATACATAATATGACTATCATGGCATCAAGCTGCATGACACAAGGTGCATGCACATCACCTTTGCATTACACCATTCACCCACTGACTATCACATGGATGGTGGTCCCCTACATACATATCACATTGTACATGTTTGCAGTACACACATATGTCGCACCCACTCCTGTGGTTACCATATTGCCACTGTGGCGTGGATATCCTCCTACGTGGCCACACCTATCTGTACTGGGTGTGTAACTGGTACATAGGCACCCATTGTACCTCTGAACTCAAGACATCTACACACATTCAAGGGTACACCACCCCATTTAGGGTGTACCTTACACAACAGCTACAGCTTTACATGCCACAACATTAACACGCCATGACGTTTACTAAGCTCCGACAGTTTCAATATGCGGCTGCACTATGGACACCACATCTGTACACATTTGCATACTACATACTCAGGGGTGACCTCTGCTGATCAGACAGGGCCCATGTCCACAACATTATTGATGGATATACTCCTCATACGCAACATAAGCAGGGGCCACTGTGATCAACATGCTCATGGATATGTGCACACACGCCACAATGAGTGGGATGTGCTTCTGGGTTACATTCCCAAACCGGACACTCACCATGCTGTGGAACATAAGTCCTCTGTACATCATGCAGGGACACTCAGTAGCACTGTTCATGTGATACCTCCCTTGGTGGTTGGGAGACACATGTAGGCCTGGGATCACTGCAGTGGCTGTACTGTGCAGTGGTGCAGGTGACACCTGGCTCTGCTCTTCACAGGGCACTACCCTGGAGAGGTGCCACTAGTGTGAACACTGTAGTTGTGCTTACACATGGACTTGACAGACTGCATAGTACCCCACTATGCACCTGTGCAGCTATTACTTGTCCTTTGTGCATGGTTACTTGGTAGCCCTTCCATTTAGATTAGCTATCATGCTATTACTATGTCCCATACCTACAGGCCATATGTATCCTGTTATTGTACATACCAGTAGACGATACCTGTGGTATGCATGATATGCCTGTTATGCTGTGTGGAATATCTGTCATATCTACCTATAATACTATACATTACACATATTTCACATAGTATCCCATAATGCAAAGCATACTTGCTCAGCGGGACCACCTTACATATGTCATTAATGTTATATGCCCATACACATGCGTGCTGTGACAGTAGATCAACATATACTATCCCCTGCTATGGCACGTCCTTGTTGGACATACCCTACCACTGATGGCGGGTTGTATGGCATTGTTCTGTTTAATAGCCTCATGTAGCATCCCTTCTGGTGTCTGTGCTATGTACCTTGTGCCCACTGCTGGACGCTCAGATTCTACAAGCGTTAGTATGCTCAGCAAGACATCACTACTTAAATACCTTTCCCCACTTTATGCATTGCGGATACGTTTAATTAATGCAAACCAGGCTATACATACAGTAAAACTAATTAATACAGATCATGCTATACATAACCTTACATATCGGGCATTCTACATACCTTGTCGTCGTTACGGCATTTTGTTTCTATCTCTCTCACAGTGTTTCAACTGTTTTTCGGTATGAGCATATGGTTTGAATGTCTGGCAAGTCATCCTTATATACGTCGATACCTGAAACATGTGGATTCTTCCCACCAATTGGTGTTCCTGAGTGACTAATTACTTGCATATCAGCTGTGCAGCTACTCCATTCGCCAATTACGCGGTGACAGTGGGGTATAATTGGATTCTCAACTTGGGCGTTGCCTATTTGCCCTACCTTCGGGGAGACGGTCTGTATTGTGTTTTGTTATGAGTAACTGCAACTGCTATGCATGGAGACAAGTATAGTTTGGATTCATGTCCCCCGTAGATTGTGTGTGACAGGTAGAGTATTTGGTTCAACATGTGGGTGTATCTGTCATCCCGACGTCTGATAACAGAGTATTGCAATCAATACCTGTAACATGGCTGTTTGTTCCATTATACAACGCCTGCAATTTTGCAGGTCGCCTTTAATTGTATCTCTCACACAGTATGTTGAGGGTTCTGCAGATGTAATTGACTGACTGGATGTTTGTGCTGCTATTACAGTTTGTATTGCTTTAGTTTCTAGTGTGGGGGATGTCGGTGGTTGTACGTAACATATACAGTTTGTGGGCCTTGCATTTCTACATAATCCGTATATATGTGTGTGGGCTCCGTCCCTGATTAGAAAGCTAACAGTTAGTAGACTTATGTTACGGGACTGTATGTTGGGCCGTTGTTAATTGGTTTCTATATCGTCTGCAGGTGAGCTTGCTACTTGTATACCTCTGTAATTGCAGCGATATATCAGGGAATATATGTAGGTGACAGCTATCCCTTGTATTTCTGTCCCAGATATTTGCATTCATTGTGGTTGTGTTGTTAAAAGAGCCTGTTTGCCATGGGTTGCCACCTTATCATATGGTCACTGTTGGACACTTCCGGGACACAAAGCGGTGTTTACAGGCCAACACGTAGCCACGGTCAGTACACAGGTAGCACATACTTTTATCCTCACTACATACCTATTGTTGTGTGACTTTGGATACTTATCATATTGCATGTAACATTTAAGTTTCTTACATACAGGCATAACTATTAAATACGACTGTTACATTATATATGGGACATATTTATGTCCTACCATCTCGGACATTTGCCCTTTGTACTGTTTTATGTCAGGACACACCTGCCCAGGGTGGGGATGTCCCTCTTACTGTGGTACAGGTAGTAACCGTATGCCTACGGCTAGCTATACCCACACCTACCATACTGGTCTGCCTCTGACTTGGCACCAACATACACATGTTGCGGACACACACACATTACAGTCACACAGAAACGCACACGGCACCCTCGATGCACACTTACACAGACTACGGCACTCACAGACACAGTTGAACACAGTACCTACGTGGACCACGACACCGTCAGCGGTGACTAACCGTCCCTTCATATCATCATACTATTACTCGCGGATGTACTTTTCCGGTACTGTGTTCTATCGGTCTTTCAGCCTCATGGTTACGCATGTCGGTATGTTACACATTCCATGGTTGGCGGTATCCTATTTATTTGTACCTCCATGATGTTATGAATGTCGTTTGACTATCTATCATATTTGCAGATATCGCTGAATCCATCTATATCACCATATATCCCTCTATTGCCCTTTCTATCTGTATTATATATATGCATATGTGTACATATATATATATATATCTATATATATATCTATATATATATATATATCTATATATATATCTATATCCATATATATATATATATATATATATATATATATATATATATATATATATATATATATATATATATATATATCTGGCGGGGAACGTGACAGGCACACAGCACCACCATATGCTGTAAGACTCATGTACTGTCTGTTCAGGTGATGGCATTCCGTGTTGCACTGGCTGTTGTGTTTACAATGTTTGAGGGCTGCCTATGTAGGAGTCACACATTGGGCCACCTATACATTACAATTTACAGGTGGTCATGTTTGTGTGCCATCCATTTTACTATGTGTGCAGGTGGAGAGGTGTCAGTCCGTAGGGGCCTACACGGTCAGAGTATGTGCTATACGTTCCCTCTTTGCCAAGGCGTAGGTATATTGGGCATGTCTCCGTCTGCCTACTGGGGCTGGCACAGTGTGTTCATGGTCTGAATCCCTCTGTGCCTGTACTGGCCTTGGCAATTGTGGTGGGCTATGAGGGCCTTCACCATTTTGTCCCTGCTGCAGCTGCTTCCGCATGATCATATTATGTAGCATGGCACATACTATGACGATGTTGGCACACGTGCCTGGAGATTACTGCAAGGCTCCACCAGATGTATTCAAGCACCGGAACTGTGATTTCAGCATCCCGAACACACGCTCTATGATGATTCTGGTTTGTGCGTGTGCCTCATTATGGCGTTCTTGCATGGGTGTGTGTGCATTTCTGATGGGAGTCATCATCCACGGCTCCAGTGCATAGCCAGCATCCCCCACAAGATGGCCATGTGGGATGTCCCCCCTGACAAATACCTGATACAGCTGTGAGGCATGCCAGATATGGGAGTCATGGTAGCTTCCAGGTCTGCCAGCACACACATCCATGATAATGCCTGGGCATTGCACATGACCTGGCAGTTGATGGAGTGGAATCCCTTGTGGTTTATGTAGCACATACCCTGCTCACCGGGTGGTGACTTGATTTGTATGTGCGTGCAGTCTATTGCACCCAGTACCTCCGGGTATTGTGCCACACAGTGGAAGTGACGCATATTGCTGTCCAACTCCTCCTGAGTTCTGGGGAAGTATATCTGCTCATTAGTATGTGGTAACATGGCATCCAGGAACTGGTGTAGTACCCTGGATGCTGATGCCTGTGAGATACCCATTATATCTCCAGTTGGCCTTTGAAAGGTACCTGTGGCCAGTATTCGCAGGCTTACACATACCTTCGTGTCCACTGGTATGGGTTCCCCTCTGTTGTTTCTGGTTCTCAGGCGTGGCCGGCACAGCTCCACTATTTGCTGTAAGATGTCCCTGTCCACCCTGTAATGCTCTACTATCTCCAGGTCATGTAGCCCCTGGTAAGTTACCCTTGGTCTGAACCCTCTCCTTCTCCTCCGAGGCCTGCGGTGGTTGTCGGCATCATCCTCCACAACACCGTCGGTCTCTAACACATGCTGATGAATCACAGCTATGGCAGCTCCCAACATGTACATTTTAAGAGTTCCCCATGTGTTTACACCTATGGTGCAGTGTTTGGGAATACACAGGTGTGTGTTGGGTGCTTACACACTTTATACTATTGTGCTGTGAACACCGATGATGTCATAGGGTGTGTATGTACGTTCATAGCTACAGGTTAAGTTATGTGTTTTACTGCCGGAACTACTATTGTGGTGCCTTTGGTGTTGAATTACATTTGCCTGCCGTGGATTACCTCTTGACATTCCCTTTACATTTCTGCATGTTGCACCTACCATTTTCTGGCGTGCATCCTGCAGCCTACTTTCATTTGTGCTTTCCTGGACCTGGCGTATCTTGCGTTATGTGTGCTACTGCCGGTCTGCTGTCGGTTTGCTTTGCTCTGCTGTGTCAGGTTTCCTATCTTTGCAATCCAATACCTCCCCTCCTTTCTTTGCATTCACATGCCTCCCCTATCCTGTTTTGCAGGTTTCTGCAAGTGGACTTGTCAGCTGCCGTCGATTGGCCTTCATGGGTTGATTGATGTTGCTTGCTCATTAGTACTCCAATTACCTTACTTCCGCATTTCCTTTTCTTCCCCTGACCTTCCTGTTTCTGCTATTGTTTGCAGCGCGTGCATCCGATTATTGGGTTTTGGGCACCTTTTCATCCTCGTACACATGCGCTTTTGGCCACCATGTGTGCTCTCAGCTAAACGATTCCTCCCCACCCCTATCCTGCAGCTTTGCTTAGCAATGGATAGGCCAGATTTGCAATGCTCCAATGTGCTTAGTGTTACAGTGGCACACCCCTCTGCTGATGTCATGTATCTCCTCTGAGCCACTCCTCGGTGTTATACCACTGCGCCATATGGTACAACCTTCCTCCGGCGGCACATTTGCGATTCAGTATTATCTGCCTCATTTGCATGGCATTGACTACTAATTCATAGTTACCACGCCGAACACTATCGCAAGCCCTTAGCAACCCTTGCACCTTGGTTGTGGTGTTCCATGCCTACCATTGTGTGTTATGCTGTAAACCTGCTTTTATTACGTTGCGATTTTATGACATTTTTATATTATTTCTTTATGTTACAGCTTCCACACACATGCCCTGCGGTTCTGCTGTGCGTTACTGTGGACATGACATTAAATGTTGTTACTTACGTGTTATGCATCTTTTTTTATGCCATTGGCTGTGTATTTCGCCATTGGCATATGTTCACGTTGTGATACTTGGGTCTGGCCCTCTTCCATAGCTCCGATGTTATGTTTGGGAAAATGTAAACCGTGTTTTTTGGTTTATATTTCCGTGGGCTTACGCTATGCCTGCACCACTTCATGAATCACTATATGACTTCATTTGCATGGTGCAACACTGCACATGGGGTGATTTGCATACATACGCAGGGGGCTGCGCAGATCTGGCGTACACCGGTAGTGCACGTGGAATTGGATTGTACCTGAATTGCTCAGCGGCCATATTTGGCATTATAACGCCTACGCTATGCGTGCACCTGGAGCAAGCTTCATGAATTCTGGGGTATGAATGCACTGACTATTATCACTGTAAAGAACACTTATTACTGATAACATTGCTATCTTGCAGTTTTAATAGCTTTTACTGTTCACAAAGTACTTGTGTTTATCTATGTTATGCTTTCTAAGTGTATTTTTCAGAAAAGGCTCAAGAATGCAAGCTGTGTGCAGGCTGCTAGAGGTTTGATATTGCATACCACATAGGTACTAATGAATAAATTCATTCACTGGCTGCCGTATGTCTCTTATAAACATAGACTGACAGTAAACATTCCCAAATTAACATACCCCCTCCACATACATTTTTAGCACCCTTCTAACAAATATACCCCTCCTAACAAACATAGCCCCCCCCCCCTAAATTAAGGTTCACATCTTACAAGGAGATGCAATTGGGTTGGGTTCCATGGCTAGGGTTATAAAGGCTCTGGTGGTCATTAGCCTAGTATATGCCTAAGAGCCTATAAAAAGCCCTGATCTGCCTTCTCTTCTGTTAGTAACTCGATGTTCTCCAATAGGTTCCTAGTTAAACCAACTAAAACTAATATCATGTTCTCTGCCACTAGACAAAGGCTTTATAATCTCCCTCTTCTGCTTCTTCATCTTGACAATAATGGGATCCTTATTCCCAGTACCATGAAATAACACCAGAGCCTTCACAGACCTTTACCAAGCATACAGAATTATTACTAAAACTCTAACACAGGTAAAACATAATTAAAAGATTACGTACCTTATCTCCCCCCTCTTAAGGGCAATCCCTATATGAATGTACTATTATCTAAAAGTGAATACAGTAACCACTGCTTACTATTCCTCCAGTACTAATACAGAAGTTGTTCATTCCGTGGTGAAAAAAATTAGTAGATTTGTTCATCTTGTGTATCAGATGACTCACCACTGTCACCTAATTAAAGAAAACAGAGCAGACAGCCTGTTAATCAACACTCTGCTGTCCAAAAGTATTACTCTAAGCCATTGTCTCCCTCTAAAATCAAGATTCATGCAACAAAACTAATCTTTCAGGGTTAACCAAGATGACACCATCTACCTAGGTAAACCTTGTTTGAAAGTGGCAGAAGGGGAAAGAGACTTCTCAAAACTTAGTCCAGTTGTTTGGAAACACCTCCCACCAGAAGTTAGACAACAACCACAGTCCAGACCTTTAGGGTAAAGGGCAATGGACAGAAAACTCGTTATCTCTCTGTATATATATATATATATATATATATATATATATATATATATATATATATATATATATATGTATGTATATGTGATATCTATATCTGTGTATGTATCTACGTGTGTGTGTGTGTGTGTGTGTGTGTGTGTGTGTGTGTGTGTGTGTGTGCGCGTGTGTGTGTGTGTGTGTGTGTGTGTGTGTGTGTGTGTATGTGTGTGTGTGTGTGTGTGTGTGTGTGGGTGTGTGTGTGTGTGTGTGTGTGTGTGTGTGTGTGTGTGTGTGTGTGTGTGTGTGTGTGTGTGTGTGTGTGTGTGTGTGTGTGTGTGCGTGTGTGCGTGTGTGTGTGTGCGTGTGTGTGTGTGTGTGTGTGTGTGTGTGTGTGTGTGTGTGTGTGTGTGTGTGTGTGTGTGTGTGTGTGTGTGCGTGTGTGTGGGTGTGTGTGTGTGTGTTTCTTATTTAGTGTAACGTCTACAAAGTGCATATACTCACTGTATATATTACATAAACAGTACTCTGATGCATATTTACTTTGTTGCCTTATGGCCCAGTGATAGCAGGAAAGGATCTTTGGATCAGCCTATCTACCCAGTTATCAAAATTAAATTAAATTAAATTAAATACATACGTAGATAAAGAAAGAAACAAATACATATTTATTTGAGTGATGTGCTTCCCCTGTGAATGATTAACTGCTTTCAAATAACTGAAGCCATAACTGCTTGACTACAAGTGTTTGGCAGTGCAGCTTTTCATGAAACACCATGCAGCACTGCATGAGACTGTCAGCGTGGTCCATCACATACCATATGGGGTTATGCCCTCTTACTTAAAGGTGCTGACAACTCAGCATATCTCTCAGCTGTCAAATATTTTGCAGAATATCCCTGATTTTGTCTCATATATATTTGCTTTGCCCCTTGCATTTTTTTTTTATTTACTTGTAAATCACTGTGGATACTGGATAGTCAATAATGTCAAACATTAGAGTTTAATAATTCTAATAGTTCAGAAAAGGCATGTTGATGGAAAGCCTGTTATTATATTAGCTTTCTAAGAAAATTAGACTAATATATAAAAATGGTCCCTGATTTTGGCCCTTTATCTCCCCATTTTTTAATCTTTGCCAAGAATCCCCGGGTAAAGAAGCTGCGAGGTATGCTCCACAGTTTTACAATTATGTGGAGATGGAGGTGACCTACAAGGATGAGCAAATTAGCAGTACAAACTGCAGTATTTTAGTTTCAATGCTGCAAAGAAAATGCAGTTGGGGATCCCTATCATGAGATCACAAAAACTGTACTTTATTAATGTGACAACTGCCACTTATAAGGAAGCCACCTGGAAGTACATTGGGGGTGCACATCTGTTTCACATTAACTATATAGAACTGACTAAGTTTTAATTATTTTTTCTTTCCTGGCAGTCTTTGGGTCAATTGGGCTAGCCTTTCTGGACCAAGGTGGGTACAGGGCCTAAGTAGAACTAATGATAGAATACATTCCATTTCAGTCCTGAGAGTTTCTCACCACTGACCAATATAATATCCTCTAAAATGTTTCTAGGAGGTCACTCACTGGTACTGACTGCTTTGTAGTACTTTAATTGCATTTTCATATCACTACTGGTTTGATTCCCGACTAGCAACAATAATCTAAATTTTTCTGACCTAATTTAAATGCTCCTAAACTAAACTTGCTCAGAGTGGATTGCCTGGAAGTTCCTATTCCCTAAGAATATTTCATATTGCTGATTATAGGACAAGTGTGTGTGTGTGTGTGTGTGTGTGTGTGTGTGTGTGTGTGTGTGTGTGTGTGTGTGTATCTTCACTCGTACATGTGAGTGGAGTGTGTTTTGGTGCAAAGTTCTCAAGGGCTTCACTGTGAAAACATCACATTTTGCTTTAAGAAAAAAATCAGCTAGTTTAGGAAGTCTTGCCAATATAAAAATAGATGCAACTTTGGGAGGTGGGCAGGCATAGATGAAACCAAAAAGAAAATGTCCAGACTGGCTAAAGAACTATCTGTGCTGAAGAGTCTAAATACGTTGTACTTATCAATTGCTTCTAACCTGGATAGACTATGTGAGAGTAAATATGATATCCAAGCAATAACGCCCAACAGGGTGTGTGTTACTGTGTAAATAACACTTGCCCATGGGTGTTATGAGGCGCGGAGGGTCTCTACACCCCTGAAAAGGCATTATTTATACAGTAACACATACCCTGAAGGGCATTACTTTGCTTAGAGAATGGACTATCTGTAAGATTGTGTTTTACTTACTTTTTTATTAAACTATGTTATTTTTTATATATATTTTTGATGTAAAATATTTATTTATTTATTATTTATTTATTTACATTTGTTTACCGGGTAATTGTCTGGCTGGCCAAAAAAGTCCGTTTTCAGCGGAGACCCGGGAAGAAAAGCTCCAGTACATACAGCATAGTAAAACAGCATGAAAAAGATGATGGCCGGGATTCACTAATCCTCCATGTAAGACTAAGTCTTACTTGGAAACTGCAGTCTAAGAGTATGACATCAGCGCATCATGCATATTCATGAGAGTGCACTGACTCAACTCTAAGGCTAACACGGAGCGTGCACGAGTGCAGGGGGCATGTCAGACTGCCGAGCAGTCCAAATATCCACGCCGCTGCAAGTGCCTAAACTGCAAATGTCAACTGAAATGAGCGAGTCCGCTCAAATGTCTACATACCCAACACTACACTCCCCCACATTCTAAATCCCTGTACCAGTTTAAAACGTAAAGCTTGCCTTTTTTTTTATTATTCCTGATATAGTTGCCCGTATTTGTGCGTGTATGCGCGGGTTTGCCCATTGCTTAGCTACAGTTATCAGTGTAGACATTAAAGAAGATAATAAACTACTTACATGCAAATTAAGCCAAATAGCAAAAGCATAGTGGTAGAGTCTTCGCACAAAGAGGAGGCATTCCTGGTTCAAGTCCCACCTCTCCCCTTCCCATTTTCTGTAGGAAATCTGTGCATAAAAATAATTCCTGACATTTACCTTTTAAATTTTAGTAAAATGCATTGAAATGGCCTATGTGGCAGTGAACGATATTTCATATATATATATAAGAAGGTGGAATGGTCATGCATACTGATAAATGCATAAGTAATGTATCTTAAGCAATGTGACGCACCGCTAAGCAAAGTTTACTAATATTAAGCACAGTTAAGTATACTTGCTCATAGCTTAGCACTGCTTTAACTAGTGCAAGGGCTTTGCGCGGAGCTGCACATCACGCCAACTAGCGGAAACAGAACATGTTTGTGCGGAGCTGTGCACCGTGCTAACTAGCGCAACGTTGGGCAACGTAGAGCAACATTGAGCAACATTGGGCAAAGTTGAGAAAAGTCGGCTAAACATAGCCACACCTCCTAGCCGGTCTGGCCAGTAGTAAAATAAAAAGCAATGACAGGCGTTGAACCCGGGATACTGCGCACCATAATCACAGTACTAAACCACTAAGCCATGACAGCTTTAGATATGGATGCATTTCCAACACACTCATATATATCAGTGGAAGTTTACCCATTGCTAAGCAGGTTTGCTTTTAGCTGAGATTTTTCAAAACTGGCCAATCACAAATAAGTGCTGGAAATGAGGCATATTTAAGCTCCATAGGTGGGGAATAATTGCCATAACTGGTTGTAGCTCCCATCTGCAGATAGTATGGCTGGTGTTGGAGAGGGCTCTCATTTTTGAGCGCAACAGTGGGGCATTGTGGAGTCAAAAGTAATGGTTTGGCTCCTCATCCATCATCATGATGCAAGACTCCTGCAGGGCCAGTTTCAAGGCACTGAGTACAAAGCGGAAGCCTTGAACCGTCTAGCACACAATCTCACCAATGCCACAGGCGTCCCTCGGACTGGTGAGCAGGTCAGACACCACTACTCAGGCCTGAAGAGACGAAAGGAGGACCGACTGAACCAGTGGATACAGGAGGCCCGTGAAATGGAAAATGCCCCACTACTGAGTATGTAGCCATGGAATGAAGTATGTAAGAATTGCTGTTGTAGTCTATATTATGGATAGGCATGTCTCAATATCCCTTCATTTACTTCACAGCTGCAGGTGTCCATGCTGCGAATCAGCAATCCTATGCAGATAGGCTGGGAAGGCTGCATCACCAGGCAGGTTAGTAATTATTCTGCATGTCTTGTCATATAAAAGAAGTGAGAGAGCCTGAAAAAAAGTGTTGTAACCCATTAATAAAGGTATAATAAGTCTTGAATAACTTCTCTGCATGTACTGTTATATAAAATAAGTGAGACAGCATGAAAAGGTGTTGTAACCCATTAATAAAGGTATAATATGTCTTGAATAAAAGTCCTCTGCATGCACTGATATATCAAATAAATTAGAGATACACTAGAAAAGTGTGTAATGTAATTAATAAAGGTATAATTCCTGGAGTGTGTCCATGTCACTTTCTTCAATAAGTTGTTGTACCCTTGCATTATAGAAATAGTACTGTTGTATTAAGCGCAGTCAACCCACACATGGGTAGGCCCATATAAAGTGGATGAAGGGAGTGCCAGTAGCTGTTAAGCATATATACAGTCCTTAACTGTCGGTTCATGGCCGGCATGTACAGGTTAATCTGGCACTTGAGTAGCTTGTTATTGTGTTCCCCAGAAATGTCAGTGTGCTGCTAGAAATGTAGGGGGCTGTTAACATATACCTGATAATGTCCCCTGAACACATCCAGATATGTAGATATATAAATATAAATGAAATATATAAATATGCAGCAGTAACATCTGCATCCAGGACAGTTTGTATGTCAGATACAGGTCAGGTATATCAAGAACTATCAAAACCCATTTCACAATTTAACGGACATTGCCTAGTGTAATAGTACATGTAGGGGATATATAACTGCAGTCAGTAGGAATGTAGTGTAAACTATAAGTATATATAAGTTGTTAATGGAGGTATCTTTTTACACCCTACTGTATGTGCATAAACAATGCAATTCAACTCAATGGGTGTGTCTAATCTCATAACATTTGTTGGGACACATGTTCTATTGGTTTATAAATATCTGCATTTACTTTGATGCATGTGCCTTGTTCACATAACACAATCTTGGTGGATTGTTTCCACCAATCAATCCTGTATGCTGTTGGAATGTCCACTGTTGTTCTATATATGCATGTGTTATGCTTGCTGTTCAACTGTTGGAACTCTGGTGTGTTGGGTTAATGGGAATACTACTGTATGCTGTTACAACTAAATTGGAATGCTGTTGGCTACTACTAACCCATATTGTCATTAAATCCTCCTAAACATAGAATGTATGGGAAGGCTGGTCCCAGCAGACTCACCTGTCCCACCTCAGCTGGCGATGGCACCTGGCACCAGCAGGTCCAGTGCCCAATGCGGGGCCTCCTCCTCTGTTGGTCCTGTGCCACCTTCAGGTGAAAGCACTGCAGGGGATGGGGCTCACCCCCCCTTGCAAGTGTGGCCAGAGGAGGGCCACCTATCACCCTCAGAATGGTCCAGGCTGTGGGGCATAGGGAGATTGAACGTTCAGTCGCTGGTCCTCTACGCCAGCTCGAGGCAAGAGTGGCGCGACTCATGGGTGAGCCTGCTCCTCCTATGCAGCTCCCAGCAAAGCCACCCTCTGGGCTGTGAAGGTGCAGTGGTGACTGCCCATGGGTGGGGATCTCAGTTCCACTGTTGCCATCTGTGGGCTCATGGGCTTGCGATTTCCAAACATCCTTCCCCGTCAATGGTGTTCACCCACCCCATGTGTCATATTCTGCCCCTGTATGCATCTTGTTTGGCTTGTCTGTTTACCTCCCCAAATATACCTACTTCCCCTACCCCACATTCCACTCTCACCTGAAAAAAAAATGGGCAATCTGCTCCCACAAAAAAATTACACTCCATACATAGCTGCCTATTTTGCACACATGTCCACTGGACACATAAACTGAAATTTAATTGGCAGTACAACATACTTCGTTGTCCTCACCCCTGTCTCAGGGGTGGAAGGTTTCAAATTTCCCTCCAAATTACTAGTATATGCACAGCTGTTGCTGTTAAAGAAATGGGCAGCTATGGACCTTCCCTACATCCGTCCTGCACATCCTGAGCTGTTTTCCCTACTGTCTTTCCCTCTTTGTGCCCCTTTTTCACCACTTTCCTATCTCCCCATTTTCTTTTCTTTGAAAGAAATGAGCGAGGGGGTTAGTGGGAGTAAGCACTTTTAAGCAGTATTTAGCGGGTTTGCGCGAGTGTGCGCTTGTGTGCACTTAGCTAAGTATTGCTAAGCTTCACGCAAATCCATGCAAACTCGCTTACAACTGCTTAAACGTGCCTTAGTCACCCTGCATGTGAGGGCCCTTGTTCTGCTCAGCAGCAAAATAAAACACCACTGTCAGTCTCGAACCCCGGACCTTGGGCACACTAGACTGCATTAAGTACCACTAAGCCACAGTAGATGTACAACAGGTTGTTGCTGAAATATATATATCATGCATCAGAATGAGTGAATCTAAAGGTAGGATAGGAATGCCATAACACAAAACCTGTTCTGTGGAACTTTGCCAGCAGTTGTTGTGGAATTGCTTTACATGACTGTGATAACAGAACCAGCCATTTTAGCAGTAGATAATGTTACAGCAGCACTTTACAACCCCCACACAGTATCATAGCAGGACAATCCCCACCCAAACGTACAAAATACCTGTGTGTTCAAGGTCCAGCAAGGATGTAGGTAGGCATACTCAGTACTGGAATTGTCCAGTTTGCATGAGCATCCTGTGCTAATGTCAACAAAAAAAAAAAAAAACACAAACTGTGCAGAAGTGAGTACATTAATATCCACAGTATAGCAGTTCACAAACAGTTCATGTCCCAAATGAAAACATCTCAATAACTACATATGTATGGCAGCTAATTGTATAAGTAGAAAAGAAACTACATACTCCCATGTATCTTGTGTTAGCATTTGTAGGGGTGAGTACAATTCTACACTGACAACTGTGTACTGGAAGTGGCAACATTCAGGTCTGAGTACAACATTCAAATCACTGGCTACACCCCTAGCATCAGATACAAGAAGTATACCAACCTTCTGACTTACACAACGGTGTCCACAGCAAACAAGCATGGTCCCCACTTTGGAAAGCTGAAAGGGCTATGCCTACCTGACTTAGCAATTTATAGCATTTGGTTGCTATGACAGTGAGTACTGCAAGTACCACACAGCAGGCTGCATGCGATTGCCAAATGGTGGCCAACAATTGGTGCAGAGTCCATCACATGCACATGTGCAGATACCTATAAAAGCAGGCTGTACTTGCTGTCCACACATGCAATTGTTTCATTGCGGGTACAGAGAGAGAGAGAGATAGAGATAGAGAGAGAGAGAGAGAGAGAGCGACACAGAGAGACACAGACAACAGCAACAGAAAAAAACAAAAGATATAAAAGAAAATATATTGAAAAAATATATATTGAAGAAAAAAAAATAAAAAAAAATATATTGAAAAAAAATAAGATATAAAAAAAAAGTTTACAAAACACACGGAACTGACTAATACAAACACATACAAAGGAAAGGTATGTAACAGATATATATTTACTGGCATGTAGTAGATGTTTTTGAAGAGTACTCTACATAGTTTGAATCATCCATATGTGGCAGCAGTACGTATCTATGCACAGATGCCCTGCATAACTACTGCCATGGAGAAATCAGTGTGTAGCTGTGTGCAGTGGGATATGACTGTAACATATGTAGTTCAGCATTAAATGTCAAACATCTGATACATGTTATCTGTGTTCTGTACAGTAGTGTGTACAATGTCTGTTTGGGGGAGTAGTGCATACAGTTATATAAACATGGATGTGACAGAGTAACAAATGCATGATAGTCATATTAACGTGTAGCTTAGCATTGGCAACAGCTGTACCAGGCTAGTATGCTAATCTAGCATTTGTAGCTATATATACACCCTATAATATTACTGTGTGCTCACATATGACACCTGTTCATGTTGCAGCAAGGCCCAACAGGTCTCCGTGAGGTACACGGACTTACAACAGTGTGGTCCTTGTGTGTGTATGGCACACACATACGGAGAGATCTGTCTGTGTCAGATATATTAGCATCTGTACATGTGCATAGAGCAAGGGACATACTGCAACTGTTTGTGAAAGGTGGACATATATATGTTGTTGAAGGTTGTTATGTGCATATTTCTATGCAGGTTGTAGTGTGTGGCAAACAAGACAGCATACAGAGCTGGTATATGACATGTGGTGGTTAAACGTTGTGGGTATGATTCGTCAGGTTTGCAGTGTTGCAGCCAGTGAGGCCTGCTAAAGCTACATGGGCTGAGAACACCTTCACTGCATTCCGCACAACACTGTGCAATATTATGACATAACTGTATACCTCACAACCTTCGCATACTTGATATTCCCACCATGAAAGGTGGACTGTATATGTGCCTATATGTATATCTATATGTACACCAATGGATGTTTATATGTATGTGTATATATATATATATATATATATATATATAGAGAGAGAGAGAGAGAGAGCGTCATATTTACTGCAACAGATGTCTGGTGAAAAAGCCAAGGACTCAAGCTCAATGTTGACACTGCATTGGCATCCCTCCTTGCAAAAACTCTGTACCCATTAACTACCACATAGGTGGTAGTCTGCTTAACACCAAAGGTGTAATAAGAGACCATGGGACACAGTTGGACAGTAGTCTCCCCTTTGATAATTACAGTGCCACACTAGTCATGTAATCTGTCTACGTGGCACATGTCATCACAAAAGGTGTGTCATCCAGGGAAATATAGGTCAGTGTTCCCCTCTACTCCACACACATAAAACCCATTATAGAGTACAATGCCCCATGTGGTATGTACCTCACAAGACATCTACAGCAACTGGAAAGGACACAGACATACTTCACAAAGAGTAATAATGGCCTCAACCAGATGCCCTATGCAGACCGTCTCACAAAACCACAGCTAGACTGTGTCGCATACCGCCTGCCCAGAGGTGACCTCTGCCTAACATACAAAGCTATGTCAAACCCAGAGCTGTTGGACATGCTCCATGTAAACAGATCACAATCCCTACGAGCTACATGCTCTAGGGACCTAAACCTTGTCACCTCAATAAACAGAACATTCTGGAGGGATAGATTCCTATCTCAGAGACATCCCATACTCTGGAACAAACCACCTATCAATAGCAAACAAAGCTCCTAATTAGCAGTCATCATAAATAATCCTGATGATTGTATGGGAGATAGGAAATACACCCTGGGAATCACCTCTGTGGCTCTGCTTGACAAGGCCACATGAAATTAAATTACCTGTGTGTCAAAGGCCAGGTTAGCGTATGGCTAGACATCTATAGGCCCTAGGGCCAATAGCCTATTACCTACCTATGAACCGATACACACCCACATGTACTTGTTGCAATAATTGCTATGTTAGGTTGACTGAGTGTGATGGTGAATGTGTCAGAGTTCTGTAAATGTGTGACAGCTAAGTGGGAAACTGTTTCTGTCATTGTATTATGTGTCCTAGCTGTGACCCCAGCAAAACATGTGTATGCTATTGCTAGGCAGAAAAAGCAGTATGCCATATGGTCTGACGTAGTCCCTTGGTGTCGACTGGGGTGTCCCATTGTAGGCTACAGCAATACATGTATGCTTATTGAGTGTTACTGCTGGTGAATCCAACCACTGTATGAACTGTAGTACTACCTGAAGCTGTATGCCAAAACAGCACAGTATTGTGTATGTCCACATTTCTTGGAACCACTCTCTTGTGTGTTCCCTGTAGTCCTCACAGATGACATACCTCAGGCATAAGGTTTTGTAACTACTGTTCCAGGGTGAGGCCAATCACTGAACAACAACACACATGCATCAAAGCCATGTATACTGTTATTAGCAAGGGCTGTCTACACTCACACTGCATGTTGTTGAGCAACACACGTCCTGCATGCTGACACGTGTGATATAAATGTTTGGCTTGTGATACTGTACCCCACCATCACCCGCTATTGAGTATGTTCTGGATTGCTGGTGGTGTGTGTGTGTGTGTGTGTGTGTGTGTGTGTGTGCGTGTGTGTGTGTGTGTGTGTGTGTGTGTGTGTGTGTGTGTGTGTGTGTGTGTGTGTGTGTGTGTGTGTGTGTGTGTCTGTTTTAGTGAGGAGTGTATTTGTGTGCATGTGTGCATGTGTGCATGTGTTCATGTGTGCATGTGTTCATGTGTTCATGTGTTCATGTGTGCATGTGTGCATGTGTGCATGTGTGCATATGTTCATGTGTGCATGTGTGCCGACATCATGTACAGGTCGTAAAGTGTGTTTCCTGTCTTCCTCTCACAGGTGCTGAGTTTGGGCTGGTTCACTGTAACAGGGAAACTGATGTCACTGAGCAAAATAGTGATAATGATGATATGTGTGTTGAGGCACAGGCATGTTTGCCAGGGTCTGTCATTGGGCCACCAAGCGACAGTACACAAGTGTCCACCCCATCCATGCACAGAGTCATACTAGCAATACATCCATCACCAATGCCCTTAGCTGAGGGACAGCGTACAGCCGGCATTGGCCAGGACAGTGTGGTATCTATGGCACATGCATCCCAACACAGCAGCCATACCCAGATGTCTGGAAGGGTACCACATAGGCAGATGTCCAGGGGTTCTCGTTGGAGCACTGCTGCTCATCATGTCACTGGCAGACATTTCACAGGTCTTACAACCTCATGCATGTTCCAGGCTGTCATGGAGGCACAGGCACATATGGAACGGTACACCAGACAGGGACTAAGGGCGCAGAAGGCACATAACACTGCCGTAATTGACAGTATCCGTGACCTAGCAGGTGCCATCCATAATTACACTGAGGTCACTGATAGACATTGGGGTGAGACATTAGATGTCCTCCACAATGTCATGTCCATGAGTCAGGACAGTGCGGGATGGTTACGTATGCCAGCAACATCAGCAGCTGGCAGTCGCCGCGGACGTCCCTCAAGTCACAGCCGCTCCCGTAGTACCATTACCAGCCCCAGCAATTTTGGGGGTGGGCTGTCCATAAAGCATCCTAGAAGACCACGTGCATGTGGCTCTGGACAGTCCCAGCAGGGACCTGGGTCCAGTGTACATCCATCTACCTCTGGGGATAGTACCCAGTCTGGCTCAGTACCTGATAGTGTCAGTAGCACCCCTGCCAGGCACAGGTACCGTATCCGTGGCCAGAGACAGTGATCTGTAAAGCCTAGCAGGTACAGTCTGTGGCTGTCCCACAAATACCCGTATATGGCAGCCACATGGTGGAACTGCGTGCATGCAGACACACACACACATAAACAAGACACCTAGGGCTAACACATGCCCGCACACATCAACATTGGCCCATAGCAGTACTCTTGGCCCTCACACACACACACACACACACACACACACACACACACACACACACACACACACACACACACACACACACACACACACACACATACATAGGTTCATAGGTTCATACTAGGCTATCTGCCCTAGGGCATTTATAAGCCTAGCCAGAATGTGTTTGGCTTTCGCCACCCATTTTAAATTTATTTTGCTATGCCCTTTTTCGAGGTTAGTATACTATGCCTCTATCTAACAGTGACACAGAAGTGATACCCGGGGTAAACCTACGATCTCCCATCCACTCATCAAGATTCCTCTTGAAGAGAGTCAATGAGGGACTCTGCCTAACCTGGACTGGGATTTTATTCCAGAGTGAAGGGAACCTCTGGGTTATGAATCTGTCCCTCCAGCATGTCCTATTTAGTTCAGTGCTGAGGTTCAAGTCTCTCGAGCGTAGCTCGATGGGATTTGGATTTTCTGAGGTGCAGCATGTCCATTAATTCTGGGTTGGACATGGCTTTATACATCAGGCACAGATCTCCTCTGAACAGGCGGTATGCCACTGAGTAGAGCTGGAGTTTCTTTAACCGGGCAGCATATAGCATCTGTTTGAGCCCTTTGATCCTCTTGGTGAGGTACTTTTGGGGTCTTTCCAGTTGCTGCAGGTGTCTGGTAAGGTACATCCCAAAAGGGGCATTGTACTCAATTATGGGCCTGATGAGGGATGAGTAAAGAGGCACGATGACCTCCCCTGATCTAGATGTGAATCCCTTCATGATTAGGTGGGCTATATAAAATGTTTTTCTAACCACTTTGGCCACGTGGTTGTCAAATGAGAGATTGCTATCAACTTGGGTCCCCAGGTCCCTAATTACTTCTTCTGTACTTAATGGATTTCCACCTATGTGGTAATTTGTGGGCACTTTGTTTTGCCAAAGGGGATGACTATACACTTTTGGCATTTAGCTTGAGGCCATGGCTCTGGCACCAGTTGTCTGTTTCTATGAGGCCCTTTTGGAGGATGCTTGTGTCGGCTGGAGAGTCGATTATGGCACCCAGTTTGCAGTCATCTGCGAACTTGGTCAGCCACAGTCCTTCCGTGTTGGCCTGTACCTCCTAGAAAATATATACCGAACAAGAGAGGTCCCAGGACTGAGCCTTGTGGGACACCACTTGTAACTGGTTTGGAGTCTGACATGGCTCCAGCAATTCTAACCATGTGGGTTCTGTCCTTGAGCCAGTTTGCAATCCATCTAGTGACATAGGGGTTTATATTTAAGCTGGTGAGCTTATCTATAATGCCCGAGTGGGGTATTGTATCGAAGGCTTTTGCGAGGTCCAGGTCGGCTGTGTGGACCACCTTCCCCTCGTCAATGGCCTTGGTGACTGTTTCAAAGAAATCAACCAGGTTTAAGAGGCAGGATCTGCCCTTAACAAAGCCGAACTGGGTAGGATCCAGAGTTTGTAGGTCCCCAATATCTTTATTTATGAGGTCCATGATGATCCTTTCCATAGCTTTGCAGACCAAGCTAGTCAGGCTTATGGGGCGATAGTTTCCAGGATCCATTGAGGCACCACCTTTATGGAAAGGGACCACTGTTGCTGTACGCCACTCTTTGGGCACATATCCTGTAGTAAGGCTGAGATTGAACAGTAGTTTTATGTTTGGGTTTAGCTCTTCTTTGAGTTCATGTAGGGCGAGCCGGGACACCATCTGGTCCCATTGATGCTGTGTTTTTGCTTTGGAGAGGGCGGCTCTTACCTGAGCATCTGAGATGTCAGGGGGGCAGCACTCTGCTGGGATAGATATTTGCCCTTTTGGTGGGGAGGGGGGGGAGAAGTTTGAGCTGAACCTGTCAGCTTGGATGTTGGCAATGTCTGTGGGTTTGGTGTATTTTTTGTCATTTTGGACTAATTCTGAGCATATCTGGGAATTACCACCCAGGTTCCTAACATAACTAAAGAAAGCCTTGTGATTATCCTTAGTGTCCTGTGCAATTTTTCTCTCGAAGCTGGCCTTAGACAATTTTATGTGTGCCCGTAGTTTTTTGCTAATACTTATCAGTGATGCCTTCCCTTTTTGGGATTTTGCTTTATCATTTAGTAGCTTCCTCCTTCTATTGTATAGTTTGTTTATGGCTGGGGTCCACCAGACAGGACGTCTGCCTTTGGAGGATTGAGTCTTGGTTTTATTCTGGATCGCATGATCCATGCATTCCTGAAGGTGTTCATAGAATGCGTTTATAAAGGATTCTGCGGTCTGGGCTGTATTTTCCACAGGCCCGGGGGCTTTGAAGGATTCCACCTCAGTTTTGAGGAGTGTAAAATTTGCTTTAGAGAAGTTTTTCACTGTGGTTTTCTGGGCAGGGGGTGGGGTCGGGATGTGAATATCCAGTGAGATTAGTTTATGGTCTGATCTTACCAGTGAGGGATACACTTCTGGTCTGGAGCATAGAATCCCCATGTTGGTGATGATCAGGTCCAGTATGTTTTCCCCTCTTGTGGGAGTGGTAACAAGTTGTTCCATAGCATTTGAGTTTATAAATTCTAGGAACCTTTGGGCTAGGGTGTTGGAGCTAGAATAATGCTCCCAGTCTATGTTTGGGTAGTTGAAGTCGCCCAATATAATGGTGTTTGGAGAGACCTTCATATTTTCCATTGTTCTCAGGAAGGCCGAGTGGGGTTCCTGGTTTTGGGAGGGTGGTCTGTAGCAGGCTATAAACTGGAAGGCAGTTTTACCCACTGTTAGTTGCACATGGATAGTCTCTGATGCTTCGTGCTTTGCCACCAACCTGGAGGTGTGGGTATCTTTGATGAATATCGATACTCCCCCTCTTTTTGTGGTTCGGTCCAAGTTTTGGGCCCGAAAAGCATGGTATGAGGTATAACCTGGTAGTGCTGGGGTGCTCTCGGGAGCCCTGAACCAGGTTTCTGTTACTGCACAGATATCGATGTTCTCCATGCTAAGGAGAGTTTTGAGTGCGTGCATCTTGAGGTTTAGACTTCTGGCGTTGAGTAGCATTACTCTTAGTTTCTTATCCCTTGCGATACCTATGGAGGTGGGTTTGTCTTTTGAGCCTTGCCTAAAAGGCACTATGGGGTAGCAAGAGCCTTTGCCAATATCCGAAAGCCCAGGGGTGACAGGTGCAAGCCGTCCCTAGCGAAGCATCGTGGCTTGTCGAGCATATCATCCCAAGCTGACAGGCATTGGATCCCCTTTGAATGACACCAGTACTTAAGCCAATTGTTGAAATTGATCATCTTGCCTTCATATTGTGGCATCATTCTTGGTGAGGGTAAGATGCTACTCAAGGTCAGGGTCATACCGGCCTGGGTTACATGCTCAGAGAGCTCCTTTATGTCTCTTTTCATGTAGTCCAGGGAGGTACGTCTCAGGTCATTCACACCAGCATGGACAATGACTGAGTCATATTTGTACTTGCCTTGGAGTGACCTGAGTGCTTGTGCTATGTGGCGGATCCTAGCACCCGACAGGCTGCTCACCGTGACCCTCTCCTTGTTCAGCCTGGTGAGCAGGACGTCAGTGTTCCTGACGATAGAGTCACCTATTACAAGTGTATCAGGTGTGTTGTTTAGTCTTAAGGGCTGTGACTGTTTGGCACACTGGCTTTGTGAGATATGTGTTGCACGTGTTTTGTTTTGGGGTAGCGGCTGCTTGGGTGTCTGCTTTGGAGGTCTCTGCTGCTTCGGCAGATCTTTATTTAGAGCCTCCGAGTATGTTTTTGTGTGATTATGTGTTTGGTTTGCTGTCGTGGTAGGTCTATGTGAGACTGGAATTGTAGTGAGCATGGTTTCCTTCTCCTCCTGACTGGTTATGCCAGTACTGAGTTGAGAGAGCTTAGCCTCCAGTTTGGCTATATGGTTGCATCTCTCACATGTGTTGGAATTTGTTGGGAGGAGGAGAGGGTTGTCTATGTACATGAGGCAGTTGTAACATTGCCTCAAGATTCCCAGATTCACCAGCTGGACCGGAGAGGAGATTGACAACTGACCTTTGGACATGCTAGAATAATATTGGGAATTCCTTAATAATTGAAAACCAGGGCCAGTGGGGAGTGAGGGTGTAGTGCTTTTAATTTTTAGTGCTGACTTATATAATTGCTTTAGTGAGCAAGTGCCAGGTAACTTAAGTGCAATGTGTTACAGGTAACTTAAATGCAAAAATGACAAACAGTAACTTTCTTTCAAGTGAAACAAGGAAATAAGTACAGTAAGCAATGCGGATATCACTAGTGAGCCACAGAAGCACAGAGAAGCCGCGTATTAGGTGGAATTAGCGTTTCAGGGAAATAACAAGCAAACAAACAACAAGCATATAAACAAAGCTATATTCAGCAGGCCTGGATCTAGTCCATGCTACAGCAAACAAGGTGTACCAATTTCAGTAAGATACAGTTCAAATATTCAGGCACTATAAACCTTTAACCAGAAATTCCCAGCTCAGAAGGGCAGAGTCCAGCCTCTTCTCCCACAAGAGTGCAGACCACAAACCTTCTTAATGTAAAATAACTGGCCTAAAGTCCAAGTGCCTAAACCAGAACTAATACACTTTAAGAATAACAGACACTGGGCTCTCAATCAGCAGTTCCCAACTTAGAAGGATGAAAGCTACCTGTCCTGCCACCACAGTGCATGCCACAAACCTTCCTAATGTAAACCAACTGGTCTGAAGCCCAAGTGCTTAATCCAAAAGACTTAGAATGACAGCTAAACTTTAATCAAGTTACTACCAAGCAGTAATAAATACAATTGAATACTTTAGAGAATGCCTGGATTAGTGCTCAAGTTACACAAACAAAGCTAGATCCAGCAGGCCCGAATCCAGTCTATGCCACAGCAAACAAGGCACCAACTTCAGTAAGAAGCAGTTCAGATATGTATGCACTATAAGCCTTCAATCAGAAATTCCCAGCTCAGAAGGGCAGAGTCCAGCCTCTCCTCCCACAAGAGTGCAGACCACGAACCCTCTTAATGTAAAATAACTGGCCTGAAAGCCTAAGTGCTTAAACCAGAATTAATACACTTTTAGAATAACAGACACTGAGCCCTCAATCAGCAGTTCCCAACCTAGAAGGATGTAAGCTACCTGTTCTGCCACTACAGTGCAGACCACAAACCCTCTCAGTGCAAAACAACTGGTCCGAACCCAAGTGTTTAAACCAGAAGGCCTAGAATGAGTTACACCAAGCAGTAATAAATACAATTGAGTACTTTTAAGATGATGCAAAAGTAAAAAAAAGTAGGTAGAAACACAAGTACAGTAAAAGCAGATTAATTTTTTTTTTTTTTTTTCTGAACAAGTGCTGAGATCAAAGAAACAGATTTGAGTGCTGAAACTAGAAAACTGGCTAGTTATAGGGAAAAAAAACTAAGCTAGAAGGCTTCCCTCCAACACAGAAGGGCTTGGGGGCTCAAAAGCCTACAAATAGTCTATACCACTTAACAGGAAAGGCAGGAAACAAGCTTAAATTTTTTTTTTTCTGTTTCCCAGATGCTCTCTTTGTACACAGTAGGAGTGCCTGAAATCAGAATATGATCTCACTGCACTCAGTTGAGTGAGCAAATGAGATAGGCCCAGAAGGAGTATCCAAACACAAATTTACAAGAGGGGCGGGCAGCTGCAAGGCCACTAAGATTAACACCAAAACAAAAACAGTGAGGGTGGGTGGGACAAACTGAAGAGCAGAGTGAAAAGTTCCAGTTCAGCTAAATATTCTTTCCACACAGTTAAAATCAATTTAAACACTGTATTTTTTTGAAAAAAAAAGCAGATAAAGGTACTTAAATTCTCTTATACGTCCAGTTGAATATAACAAGTTGTTAGCCGGCCAAAGCTGAGGTTTTTAAGCAGAAAATATTTCACACTGTACCACTTAAATAGGCAAGGACAGGAAATCAAAGAATGTGACTACCCCCACACCTGTAATTACTAGCAAATAACAAAATTCAGCAAACACTGACTAACTACCAGTTCAGCTAATATTTCTTCCACCCTGAAGAGCAGAGTGAAAAGTTCCAGTTCAGCTAAATATTCTTTCCACACAGTTAAAATCAATTTAAATACTGTATTTTTTTGAAAAAAAAGCAGATAAAGGTACTTAAATTCTCTTATACATCCAGTTGAATATAACAAGTTGTTAGCCGGCCAAAGCTGAGGTTTTTAAGCCATGTCGATTGCATGGCTCACTGTAGGCCTCTGGCAAACCAACAACACACCCTGTGCATATGATGAAACCTGTGCCAATTCCTGTCATCTGTAACATTGATGCAGGAACAGGCTACCATGGTGCTGATGCACAGGGTGACTTTATAGCAGTATAACAATGTTAGCATGTTGTCAGCAGTAGAGTGTAATGATATGCTTGAAGGTGTAGCTGAGCAAGCATGATGCATTAAAGCTATGATTGTCAATGTAGTAATGTTTACACCAGGGTTAGTTCCAATAGTGGATTGTCCGCCCACGTGCCACTTGGCTGATGAGTGTAGTATTGGCAGCATGTGTTAGAGAGTGGCCAGTATGTGTGGGATGTGTGTAGCACAGATTTGCAAGTGTACATTTGTGAACATGGTGGAGGTGCACTGTCTGCATGTACGTGCATAGTGGACACATGGGCAGGGTGACATGCCCTGTATTAGACAGTAACACTCCATAGTTTCTATTGGTGGCCAGTATGCATTGTACTACACATATTTCAGAACTTGACTACACATGTGTGTATGACATGATTTGACACTGTGCTGTGGGTGATACTGTTACTATCTGTCTTTGTTTTGCATTCTGGTAGTATACATAACTTCAACAGCCTGACCATAACCAATTGTTAGATGATGTCTTGACAACTGACACACAGATGTAGGACACACAGTAACATTTGGATCCTTCAGGTACTATACTATGCCAGTAACCAGTGGTATTCACCTGCACCCATTACTGAGACCACTCCTGTTTGGCATATAGTTCTCTTAGGTACAAGCAATCACAGTAGTGATATGTCCATCCACATCTTGTAATGCATACTTTAGCCTATAATGCATTCTCCAGATGACACACACATCCTCTACAAGGGTATCACACAAACAGATCCCTGTTGTCAAACCCATGCTGTAAAGCTATAAGCCAACCAAAGCATAGTCATTCACCTTTACGGAACATAGTATCCCCACAGTACCATATAGGTAGTAGCCACCAACATGAAGAACAGGTACCGATGTGTACATGCAACCAAGTGGTATGTCATATCTCCTTTGATAATCACATTTCCAAAGGTATTTTTAAATCCCTCGGTGGATCACATAAGCAATAAGGGGTCTGCATGCATATCCACAAAGGTTGTTGTACACCTATAATGAATATCTATCATTGACAGACTTTACTGCGTTTGAACAGGTCTGACATATACCTCGGCCATAAACCCTCACTCACACAATTCAATAGAAACCATAATGAGTGTGTGTGACACGGATGACCTAGTCCAGGGATCACTGCAGTGGCTGGCCTTGTCACAAGCATACAGATGTGACCTAAGGTCTGGAAAGCAGCGGCACACTCTGGCAAAGATGACAGATGTGTTCTTGGAGAAAGCAGGGTTCCCATACATGCAATAATTGAGGTCACATGTATGTATATGTATTTGCCACACAGTTACCTCACATGTGCAATGCGCATACTGTTGTCATACAGTAGTAAAAGCAGAACCCACAACACATTGACCAACAGTGCCACACACGTTGAGCACACACACACACACAAACTCATCAAGTGCAGGATTCAAACCCCTACCTCACTACTTCATGATACTAGAGGAGTATGCATTAACACGACATGCTATACACATTACCATGAGTTCTCTTTCCAAAGGTATATTTGTAGGATGGTGACATCATCAGACTTGACCACGATTAGTATACCACTTTTAAGGTGTTTTACTACTCTCCAGAAGAGTTGCTCTTCTCCAAGGAGATCACACACACTCGTCAAGTGCAGGATTCAAACACCTAACTAACTGGTTTATGATACTACAGGAATACACATTTACACGACGCACTATATACATTACTGTATGTTCTCTTTTCCACAGGTATATTTGTAGGATGGTGACATCATCAGACTTGACAAAGATTAGTATACCACTTTTAAGGTGTTTGAGTACTCTCCAAAAAGGTCGCGCTTCTCCAAGGAGATCACACACAAACAGACACACACTTCTCAAGTGCAGGATTCAAACTCCTACCTAACTGGTTTATGATATTACAAGAATACACATTTACAGGATGTGCTATATACATTACTGTGAATTCGCTTTTCCACGGGTATGTTTGTAGGATGGTGACATCATTAGACCTGACAAAGATTAGTATACCACTTTTAAGGTGTTTGAGTACCCTCCAGAAAGGTTCTCCTCTTCAAGGAGATCACACACAAACTGACACACACACTTGTCAAGTGCAGGATTCAAACCACTATCTAAGTGCTTCATGATACTGGAGGGGCACACATTAACAAAACATACTATACACATTACTGTAAGTTCTCTTTTCCACAGGTATATTTGTAGGATGGTGACATCATCAGACTTGACAAAGATTAGTATACCACTTTTAAGGTGTTTCAGTACTCTCCAAAAAGGTTGCACCTCTCCAAGGTGATCATACACAAACAGACATACACTTGTCAAGTGCAGGATTCAAACCCCTTCCCAACTGGTTTATAATACTACAGGAGTATGCATTTACACAACGCGCTATACACATTAGTGTGAGTTTTCTTTTCCACAGGTATATTTGTAGGATGGTGACATCATCAGACATGACAAAGATTAGTATACCACTTTTAAAGTGCTTGAGTACTCTCCAAATAGGTTGCTTTTCTTCAAGGAGATCACACACACACAATTGTCAAGTGCAGGATTTAAACCACTATCTAAGTACTTCATGATATTACATGGGCACACTTTTAAGGTGTTTTACTACTCTCCAAAACGGTTGTTCCTCTCCACGGAGATCACACACAAACAGACACACACTTGTCAAGTGCAGGATTTAAGCCCTTATCTAATTGGTTTATGATACTAGAGGTGTACGCATTTACACGACACGCTACACACATTTCTGAGTTCTAATTTCCACAGGTATATTTGTAGGAAGGTGACATCATCAGACTAGACAAAGTGGGTAACATTAGGTGACATTAGGTGGGCTACATAGAAGGAATGTCTAAACACTTTGGCCATGTGATCATTAAAGGAGAGTTTACTACCTAACTGTGTCGCCAGGGCATTAATGACTTTCTCCGTACATACTGGAGTACCACCTATGTGGTAATTTGTTTGCACTTTGTTTTTGCCAAAGGGAATGACTATGCATTCTTTGGCATTCTGCTTGAGGGCATTGTTTTGACATCAGGTATCTGCCTCTGTAAGCCCCTTCTGGAGGATGTGTGTGTCAGCCGTAGAGTCGATTATGGACCACAGTTAGCAGTCATCTGCAAACCTGTTAAGCTATACTCCTCCCATGCTTGCCTGTACCTCTGAGAAGTGTCTACTGAACAGGTGGGGTCCCAGGACCAACACCTGTGAGATGCCATTTGTGACTGGCTTAGAGTCAAACATGGCACCCGCAACTCTGAACATGTGTGTTTGATCTGTGAGCCACTTGGCCACCCATCCTGTGACATAGCTGTTAATGTTCAAGCTGGTAAGTGTGTCCATGATGACAGAGTGGGGAATGGTGTAAAAAGTCCTTAGTGAGGACCAGGTGGGCTGTGTGAACTACTTTCACCTCCATCTATGTCTTTGGTAACTGTTTGAAATAAGTCAACTATGTTTAGGAGGCAGGATCTGCCTTTAACAAGGCGAGGTTGTGTAGAGTCCAGTGTCTGGAGGTCCCCAATGTCTCTGTTTATGGGTTCCATGACAATTTGCTCAATAGCTTTGTAGACCAGGCTGAGTAGACATATAGGGCAATGGTTTCCAGGTTCTGTTGTGGCACCCCCTTTGTGGAGTTGGATGACTGTTAGTGTATGCCATTCTTTGGGTACATAGCCTGTGGTACAATTGAGTCTGGGCAGTGAATGTAGGTGAGGGTGTAGTTCCTTTTGGGCCTAGTGTAAGACGCAGCCTGGGACACCATCCAGTCCCATTGATGCTGTGTTCTTGGCTTTGGAGAGGGCTGTCTTTACCTGCATGTCCATGAAGTCTGGGGCTCTGCATCCTTCTGTGATGGACACAGACCCTTTTGGGGGTGATGGGGGGAAGTTTACACTGAACTTGCCCCCCAGGATGTGGGCAATGAAAGTTGGTTCAGTGTATTTCTTGCCATTTGTCAGTAGCTGACAGCATATTTGGAAGTTGACACCTACATGTCTGGTATAGCTACCGATGGCTTTGTGGTTGTTATTCTTACATTCCTTGGTAATTTGTCTTTAGAAACTGTCCTTGGATTATTTTATGAGCAATCATTGTTTCTTCCTAATAATGATCAGTGATACCTTTCCTTTAGTGAAGTTGGCTTTACCAGGTGTTAGTTTCCTCCTTCTGTCGTCTAGCTTATTTATGGGCAATGACCACCAGATTGTTTTCTTATTTTTGGAGGAGTGCATCTTGGTTTTATTTGTGATGTCTTGATCCATGCATTCCTGTAGATGCTCATAGGATGCACTTGTAACTGATTTGGCAGATTGTATACCATTATCCTATAGCAAGAGGGCTTTGGAACTTTCCACTTTGGTCTTGGGAAGTGTGCAGTTTGCTTTTGAAAATGTCTTCACAATGGTTTCATTGACTGGGTGGGGGGGGGTGGATGTCCAGTGTGATTACTTTATGATCTGATATTACCAGCGAGGGGTTTATCTCTGTTGTGGAACACTGGTACCCCATGTTGGTGATGATCATGTCCAGTATGGTGTCACCTCTAGTGGGCATGGTGACCAGCTGTTCCAGGGTGTTAGAGTTTTTAAACTCTAGGAAACATTGGGCAAAGGACGTTGTACATGAGTAATTCTCCCACTCAATGTTTGGGTAGTTGTAATCACCTCATATAATGGTGTTTGATAGGACCTTTATATTTTCCACTGTTCTCAGGAATACTGAGTGAGGTTCCTGAGACAAGGTAGGTGATCTGTAGCAGGCTACAATCTGATGAGCAGCTTTGCCCAATGCTAGTTGCACTTGCATGGTCTCCAAGGCCTCATGCTGTTCCACTAACCTGAAGGTGTGGGTATCCATAAGGTAAATGGGTACACCCCTTCCTTTTGTGTTTCACTTGTGGTTTTGGGTCCGAAGGTCAGAGGGATTGTGAGTGTTTTACATGGAGCATGTCCAACAGCTCTGTGTTTGACATAGCTTTGTATGTTAGGCAGTGAACACATCTGAGTAGGCGATATGCAAGGGAGTACCGATGGAGCATTTTGAAATGGTCTGTGTATGGCATGTATTTCAGACCACTAATGCTCTTTGTGAGGTATTGCTGCAGGCTTTCCAGTTGTTGTAGTTGTCTTGTGAGGTATATAGCAAAAGTGGTGTTGTACTCTATTTTAGTTCTAGTGAGTGATGAGTAGAGGGGAACAATGTCCTCTTCTTTTCTGCGTGAGACACATTTTGTGATGAGGTGTGCCACATAGCAGGGTTTCCTGACTACTGTGGGGATGTGATTATAACAGTTGTGTCCACTGTCCACCTGTGACCCAAGGTCTCTTGTCACACTTTCAGTGTTAAGTATACTACCACCTATGTTGTAGTTCTTGGCTACAGAGTTTTTAACAAAGGGGCTGACAATGCACCTTTTGGCATTGAGCTAGAGCCCATGGCTTTGACAACAGCCATCTGTCTCAGTGAGGCCCTTTTGTAGGATGTCCACATCTTTAGTGTTTACAATTATGGCTCCTAGTTTGCAGTCCTCTGGAAACTTCAGTAGCCACAGACCTTCCATGTTAAAGTTTATTCAGGGAAGTAGATACTAAACAGGACAGGACCCAGGTCTGGACCCTGGGGTACTACACTCGTCACTGGTCCAAAGTCATACTTGGAGTCTGCTACTTTCACAGTGTGTGTTCTGTCAGTAAGCCTCTTGGCAACCCATCTTGTGACATAGCAATGTATACCTAGTTTAGTGGGTTTATCTATATTTCCAGAGTGTGGGGTGGTGTTGTAAGCCGTGGCAGGATCTACATAGGCTGTGTGAACCACCTTACCCTTGTTGACGGTTCTGTTGACTGCTGCAATGTCATCTATCAGGTTTAGGTGACATGATCTGCATTTTACAAACCCAACATGGTTGTGGTCCAGGGTTTGGGGATTCCCAATGTAATTTTTTATATGTTGTATGATGATACATTCCATGGCCTTGAAGAGCGGGGTCATCAGGCTAATGGGGCACTAGTTCCTGGGGTCCGTGGTGTCTCCACCCTTGTGTAGTGGGATAACTGTCACTGTGCACCATTCAGCAGGCACAAAGCATGAGGTGAGGCTATGACTGCACATGGTACATCACTGTGGTGCCTGTTCGTTCTGTGGTTTGTGTGGAACACAGCCTGTGAAGTTATTTGGTCCCATGGCTGCTGTGATACTGCCTTTGGAGAGTTTTTTTACCTGTGCAGCCGTGATGACAGCAACTTTGCAGTCTTCCATTATAGAGATGTGCTCTTTCATGGGTGAGAGTGGGATAAAGTTAACACTGATCCTATCTGCCAGGATGTTGGCAATATCAGTTGGGTCTGTATATTTAGTGCTATTGAGCTGTAACTCAGAACAGATCTGAGTGTAGCCATGACATGGACCTGTCTGTTGGGCAGAGATCTCCTGAGTAGACAGTATGCAACAGAGTACAGATTGGGTTACATTCAGTCTTGTTGCATGGGGCAACTGTTTGAGGCCAGTAATCCTCTTGTTAGGGTACTTCAGTGGTCTTTCTGGCTGCTGAACACTCCTAGTCAGATTCATCGCAAGTGTATTGTGGCAGTCTCTGATGGGTCTGATGACTGATGAGTAGTGGGAACCTCTTTTGACCTACATGCACAGACCTTGGCAGTTTGTGTGAACACATAGCATGATTTTCTGACAACTTTGTGAATGTGTTTCTGGAAGTAGAGATGTCTATCCACATTTGTCCATAGATCCCTTATTATCACCTCCGTATTTAGCATGTGTGTGAGCATGCCCAGTATGACCTTTCAGTGTGATGCTGAATGAAATCCACTACATTTGTTGGAGTGTGTGAGCATGCCCGGTATAGACATTTATACTATATGTGTATGGAAAATCAAGTTGTATTTTTACAGCAGGGCACACCTTTGTGTCATAGATCAACAGGGATCATGCTGTGCCTGCAGGGCTTCCATGAGACACTTTGCATAGACTTATCAACATTTCTACATACAGGGGGGACAGCTATTCTTTGTACATTTCTACCCAGGGGCACACCTGATTGTTACTGTGGGTGTACATAGGATGAGGTGTTCACCTAACACTTATACACATTTGCTATGCCTGCACTGCTATGTACGGTACACCATTTCAGTCTGTACTGTTGCCTATTGTACTGGCTTGAGGCATACTACTGTACTACACATCTTAGCGTCCAATGTCGCGTATATTAGATTGCGACTTCATAGCCTACACAACCCACATCACACCACCTGGCCTGATGTTCTCTGTCTGCATAGGCCTGTGGGGGAGGTTACCCATATGCCTCTTTAGGGGCATGTTACAGCATTTCTTTGTGTTTGCATTAGTGTACAATTGTCCTGCTGTGTGTGTGCTCCTGAAATGCTATCATGGCTTAGTGGTTCAGTACTGTGACTATAGTGTACAGTATCCTGGGTTCGAACCCTGTTACTGCTTTTTATTTTCATGCTGGGCAGACCAGACTGCTTAAGGGACAGTAAAGCTAATATGAGCATGTTTACCTGACTTTGCTCAACTTTGCCTGATCTTGCCCAACATTGCTCAACGTTGCCTGACGTTGTGCTAGCTAGCACAGGCAATTTTGTTTACATATGCTAAATATTGGTAAAAGCTGCTTAGCACTGCTTTATATTGCGTAAAACATGGCAATCATGCCTCAGGTGGTGCTGCAGGGCTGCTTATGTCGGATGCACATACTACACTCCCTATACATGTTTGGAAACAGGTAGTGTCAAGTTAGGCATCCATTTTATTTTATGTGCGAGTCAGAGAGAGGTATTATTTCCAGGGTTCCTACTGAGCCAGTGTATGTGCTATGCATTGCCTCTTTGCCAAGGCCAAGGAATACTGGGCATGCCTCCTTCTGCCTACTGGGGCAGGCACAGGTTGTTCCTCCTCTGAGTCATGCTGTGCCTGTGCAGGCCTTGGCAATGGTGGGGGGCTGTTTGGCCCTGCCCCATGCTGCTCCTACTGCAGCTGTTTTTACAGGATCATATTGTGTATCATGGCACATACCATGACAATTTGGGTACATGTAGCTGGTGAGTACTGCAAGGCTCCACCAGATGTGTCCAGGCACCGGAACCGTGACTTGAGCATCCCAAACACATGCTCGATTACATTTCGTGTTTGTGCGTGTGCCTCATTATGGAGTTCTTGTTCAGGTGTGTGCGCATTTCTGATGGGTGTCGTCAGCCACGGCTCCATGCGTATCCAGCATCCCCCACTAGGTGACTGTCAGGGATGTCCCCATTGGCAAATGTCTGGTACAGCTGCATCAGATGCCAGATATGGGAATTGTGGTAGCTTCCAGGGCAGCCAGCACACACATTCAGTATTATGCCCTGGGCATTGCACACGACCTGGCAGTTGATGGAGTGGAAGCCCTTGCAGTTGATGTAGGCCCTACCCCGCTCACTGGCTGGTGCTTTGATGTGTATGTGTGTGCAGTCAATTGCACCCACTACCTTAAGGTATTCCGCTATTTGGTGGAAGAGATGCATATTGCTGGCCAATACCTCACGGGAATTGGAGAAATATACATGATCACCGACATGTGCTGACATGGCATTCAGGAACTGGTGCAGTACCCTGGATGCTGATGCCTGTGAAATCCCCATCATATCACCAGTTGGTCTCTGGAAGGTACCTGTTGCTAGTATTCTCAGGCCAACACATACCTTGATTTCCACTGGGATGAGTTCCCCTCTGTTGGTTCTGTGTGTGAGGTGTGGCCTGCACAGCTCAACAATTTGCTGCAGGAGGTCTCTGTCCACTCTATAGTGCTCCACTATCTCCAGCTCATGTAGCCCCTGGTAGGTTACCTTGGGTCTGTACACTCTTCTCCGTCTCCTCACTGTGGGTTGCTCAGCAGCATTCACAATGGCACCACCCTCAGCATCTTGCACATGTTGCCTTATAATAGCAATGGCAGCCCCTAACATTTTTTTGTCTCAGTTAAGCTTTTTAAGTTTTCACTTCTCTTTGTAGACTGCAGTGTTGCAGTGTTTCTGAGAAAAACATGGGGGAATGTTGTTTGCAAAGTTTTAAGTGTTGGGCTGAGCTGGGCTAGTGTACTGCCTGTGTAATTGGCTGATTCTTATTGATTTCACCTGGCAGCTCTGCTAGTTCTCCTTGGTTAACTTCCTACTACTTCTTTTCCTTCCTTTTCCCTTTCTGTTTCCACAGGGGGCAGCAACGAGCAAACAAGCGCAAACATGCGCACATAAGCGCACACGCGCGCACACAGGCTTACACAAGCTTAGGCGGGTGCACATGTGTGCACACAGGCTTAGACAGCCTTACACAGGCTTACACGGGTGCACACACGCGCACACAGGCTTAGACGGGTTTACAGGCGTGCACACGCACGCACACAGTGTATGCATCTTTGCAAGAAACTTTAGTGATATCCACGGTGTACACCTTCGGTTTCTGGGTTTCTGTTAAGACAACTGTAGACATGCCTCTTCCAGTCCTGAGTAACTTACAGCAAACACATGCCACTCTGCTCCAATAAGCTTACAGTTTTTGAGACATACCCTCTCATGATGTCACCTATTTTCTACTCTGTTACTCCCCTAATCCTACTCTTACACTCTAGGGACATGGTTCATATGGCAGGGAAAATTGGGATTCACTTCCTTATCCTCATTTGCATAGGATTGCCTAGTAATGCTTGGTTACATCTCTCAGACTGAGCTTCCCCCCTTAGCAACCACTACTCAGTAGCCATGTTGTCATCAGCCTGCCATTCACCTGCATGGCAGATGACTATTTTTAATAAAATGCCTATTTTTGGCTTTTATTTTATTTTTTGCTGGTTTTTAGAGTGCCGCACATTTGCACGGCGCTGCGCTACGCTTAAACATCGGAGATCAGGGAAAAAAATATTTTTTATTATTTTGCAACAGATAAAAATGCCAATGGCCTTATATTTGGCCATTGGCATGCTTCCTCAACTGGATGCTTCCTTTATTTGGAGCTGTCATAGCTCCGTTTTGCTATTTGCAGAACGGTACTCCGTTACCAACGGAGTACATTTCTGCAAATAACACTACTCTTACTCGGACAGGTTAGTGTTTCCTGGATTGAAAATTTACCTCATTTGCATAGCTTTCAGCAGCAAATGAGGTAATTTGCATAACATAACACTGTCATGCAAGGGTAGTTTAAGGAGCTCTCATGCACGCCCCTGCCGGCTGTTCCTGGATCGCTCGGCAGACATATTGGCTGTCTGGAGTCTTGCTCTACTCTTAGACTCCGTGCAAGCCTTCGTGAATCTGGCCTTTAATGATGTAAATAGAATTATTAATATTAAAAGGTTTTGTCTGCTGAAAATTTCAGTGTTAAGAGTTTAGTTTCATTCATTTATTTATAAAGTATTTGCTCATTCAGTGCTGAATATATTTGACATACAGGTATTAATGTATTCAGTTATTAAAATCAATTGTTTTTTCTTAATTAGAACATGATTCGTTATAATATTTTGTTGGAAAAATATGCTTTGATTAATTTGGTTTGGTTTACAGGAAGATTTACAAGTTGCTTGCTTGAGTCATTACTCTCTTAGAATGAGACTAAAAGGGAGTTGTTGATGCACATTGGGGGCACAGAGGAAAAACACATACAGACAGAGGGAAGACACTAGCTGATGGGAGGATAAGACAGCAAACTATAGGTGGGGAGTGTCACAGAAGGTGAATGAACACTGAGAAGGGAGTTATGGTGGGATGACCTACCAACATACATGACATAGACCTACCACGACAGCAAACCAAACACATAATCACACAAAAACATACTCGGAGGCTCTAAATAAAGATCTGCCTAAGCAGCAGAGACCTCCAAAGCAGACACCCAAGCAACCGCTACCCCAAAACAAAACACGTGCAACACATATCTCACAAAGCCAGTGTGCTGAACAGTCACAGCCCTTAAGACAAAACAACACACCTGATACACTTGTAACAGGTGGCTCTATCGTCAGGCACACTGACGTCCCGCTACCAGGCTGAACAAGGAGAGGGTCACGGTGAGCAGCCTGTTGGGCTCTAGGATCCGCCACATAACACAAGCACTCAGGTCACTCCAAGGCAAGTACAAATATGACTCAGTCATTGTCCATGCTGGTGTGAATGACCTGAGATGTACCTCCCTGGACTACATGAAAAGAGACATAAAGGAGCTCTCTGAGCATGTAGCCCAGGCCAGTATGACCCTGACCTTGAGTAGCATCTTACCCTCACCAAGGATGATGCCACAATATGAAGACAAGATGATCAATTTCAACAATTGGCTTAAGTAATGGTGTCATTCAAAGGGGATCCAATGCCTGTCAGCTTGGGATGATATGCTCGACAAGCCACGATGCTTCGCTAGGGACGGCTTGCACCTGTCACCCCTGGGCTTTCGGATATTGGCAAAGGCTCTTGATACCCCCATAGTGCCTTTTTTAGGCAAGGCTCAAAAGACAAACCCACCTCCATAGGTATCACAAGGGATAAGAAACTAAGAGTAATGCTACTCAATGCCAGAAGTCTAAACCTCAAGATGCACGCACTCAAAACTCTCCTTAGCATGGAGAACATCGATATCTGTGCAGTAACAGAAACCTGGTTCAGGGCTCCTGAGAGCACCCCAGCACTACCAGGTTATACCTCATACCATGCTTTTCGGCACCAAAACTTGGACCAAACCACAAAAGGAGGGGGAGTATCGATATTCATCAAAGATACCCACACCTCCAGGTTGGTGGCGAAGCATCAGAGACTATCCATGTGCAACTAACAGTGGGTAAAACTGCCTTCCAGTTTATAGCCTGCTACAGACCACCCTCCCAAACCCAGGAACCCCACTCGGCCTTCCTGAGAACACTGGAAAATATGAAGGTCTCTCCAAACACCATTATTTTGGGCGACTTCAACTACCCAAACATAGACTGGGAGCATTACTCTAGCTCCAACACCCAAGCCCAAAGGTTCCTAGAATTTATAAACTCAAATGATATGGAACAACTTGTTACCACTCCCACAAGAGGAGAAAACATACTGGACCTGATCATCACCAACATGGGGATTCTATGCTCCAGACCAGAAGTGTATCCCTCACTGGTAAGATCAGACCATAAACTAATCTCACTGGATATTCACATCCCGAACCCACCCCCTGCCCAGAAAACCACAGTGAAAAACTTCTCTAAAGCAAATTTCACACTCCTCAAAACCGAGGTGGAATCCTTCAAAGCCCCCGGGCCTGTGGAAAATACGGCCCAGACTGCAGAATCCTTTATAAACGCATTCTATGAACACCTTCAGGAATGCATGGATCATGCAATCCCAAATAAAACCAAGACCCAATCCTCCAAAGGCAGACGTCCTGTCTGGTGGACCCCAGCCATAAACAAACTATACAATAAAAGGAGGAAGCTACTAAATGATAGAGCAAAATCCCAAAAAGGGAAGGCATCACTGATTAGTATTAGCAAAAAACTACGGGCACTCATAAAATTGTCTAAGGCCAGCTTCGAGAGAAAAATTCACAGGACACTAAGGATAATCACAAGGCTTTCTTTAGTTATATTAGTAACCTGGGTGGTAATTCCCAGATATGCTCAGAATTAGTCCAAAATTGCAAAAAATACACTGAACCCACAGACATTGCCAACATTCTAGCTGACAGGTTCAGCGCAAACTTCACCCCCCCTCCCCACCAAAAGGGCAAATATCTATCCCAGCAGAGTGCTGCCCCCCTGACATCTCAGATGCTCAGGTAAGAGCCGCCCTCTCCAAAGCAAAAAACACAGCATCAAAGGGACCAGACGGTGTCCCGGGCTGCGTCCTACATGAACTCCAAGAAGAGCTAAACCCAAACATAAAACTACTGTTCAATCTCAGCCTTACTACAGGATATGTGCCCAAAGAGTGGCGTACAGCAACAGTGGTCCCTCTCCATAAAGGTGGTGCCTCAACGGATCCTGGAAACTATCGCCCCATAAGCCTGACTAGCTTGGTCTGCAAAGCTATGGAAAGGATCATCATGGACCTCATAAATAAAGATATTGGGGACCTACAGACACTGGATCCTACCCAGTTCGGCTTTGTTAAGGGCAGATCCTGCCTCTTAAACCTGGTTGATTTCTTTGAAACAGTCACCAAGGCCATTGACGAGGGAAGGTTGTCCACACAGCCTACCTGGACCTCAAAAGCCTTCGATACAATACCCCACTTGGGCATTATAGATAAGCTCACCAGCTTAAATATAAACCCCTATGTCACTAGATGGATTGCAAACTGGCTCAAGGACAGAACACACATGGTTAGAATTGCTGGAGCCATGTCAGACTCCAAACCAGTTACAAGTGGTGTCCCACAAGGCTCAGTCCTGGGACCTCTCTTGTTCGGTATATATTTCTCGGAGGTACAGGCCAACACGGAAGGACTGTGGCTGACCAAGTTTGCAGATGACTGCAAACTGGGCGCCATAATCGACTCTCCAGCCGACACAAGCATCCTCCAAAAGGGCCTCATAGAAACAGACAACTGGTGCCAGAGCCATGGCCTCAAGCTAAATGCCAAAAAGTGTATAGTCATCCCCTTTGGCAAAAACAAAGTGCCCACAGATTACCACATAGGTGGTAATCCATTAAGTACAGAATAAGTAATTAGGGACCTGGGACCCAAGTTGATAGCAATCTCTCATTTGACAACCAAGTAGCCAAAGTGGTTAGAAAAACATTTTATATAGCCCACCTAATCATGAAGGGATTCACATCTAGATCAGGGGAGGTCATCGTGCCTCTTTACTCATCCCTCATCAGGCCCATGATTGAGTACAATGCCCCTTTTGGGATGTACCTTACCAGACACCTGCAGCAACTGGAAAGACCTAAAAAGTACCTCACCAAGAGGATCAAAGGGCTAAAACAGATGCCATATGCTGCCTGGTTAAAGAAACTCCAGCTCTACTCAGTGGCATACCGCCTGTTCAGAGGCGATCTGTGCCTGACGTATAAAGCCATGTCCAACCCGGAATTAATGGACATGCTGCACCTCAGAAAATCCAAATCCCATCGAGCTATGCGCTCGAGAGACTTGAACCTCAGCACTGAAATAAATAGGACATGCTGGAGGGACAGATTCATAACCCAGAGGCTCCCTTCACTCTGGAATAAAATCCCAGTCCAGGTTAGGCAGAGTCCCTCATTGACTCTCTTCAAGAGGAATCTTGATGAGTGGATGGAAGATCGTAGGTTTACCGTGGGTATCACTTCTGTGTCACTGTTAGAGAGAGGCACAGTATACTAACCTCGAAATAGGGCATAGCAAAATAAATTTAAAATGGGTGGCGAAAGCCAAACACATTCTGGCTAGGCTTATAAATGCCCTAGGGCAGATAGCCTAGTATGAACCTATGAACCTATGAATACTGCTGCACAGCAATAAACCCAAAGAGAAGCCAGTCAACTCCACAACTGCCCTCATGGCTGGGCCCGGCTACTATTAAGGTGGTGTATGTTAGCATGTAGCTTGTGGGTCTACAATTCAGATGAGCATGTACCCCCTTGTGCCTATAGGGGGGTTCTGTTTTTAGTCCATTCCAGCTGCTACAAGAGCTTCCCCTTCCTATCAGATGAACTAATGCCACTCTGTAGGTGACACTGATCAAAGGGGAACCTACACACCTTAATGCAGAAGCAGAACCAGAAGCTACCAGAGAACTATCCAAGTCATCCATGTCTAGGTGACCTTCATCACCCAGTAGATCTGCTGCTTGTAGACTGCTGAGGAACTAGCAGGTAGTGATGTGGCAGGAGCATGGAGAGGTGAACACTCCCAGACCACATTCAGTTCCATGCAAGCACTGCAGTAAAGAAAAATGTAAATGAAGAAAAACTAAGCAATAATGGAGAACTAATATTAAAAAGATGACAGATAAAGAGAAAAACAACAAATCCTGGAAGGGGGGAATGCAGACAGCTATTGGCATAGAGAAGGCTAGTATAGCATTATGTGGACTACAAGTCAGGATATGCTGGGTGGCACCAATGAGTACAACAGCAGCACAGTGTTTGAGTGTCAGCCGATGTGACAGACATGGGCATTAAAGCTAAGCAATAATAACCACTCAGTACAAATTGAATTACACAGCCCTGACAAGCCCTGTGCAGTTTCTGAATATGTAAGAAGCAATCTGTGGCCAATGCTGGGATGAATTGCACAGGGTAATACCAGATCACATATTACATGCTTCAGAGTTCCATCAGGAATATAACATGTGCACCATGTCATCATATTGTGTCTAACAGTCCTGAAGCCATGTGCAGCACTAAATGACAACTCAACATTTGCATGCCTGTGGCATGCCAGAGGCTACTCTCCAATATATTGGCCACTTGAATGGGCATGCAAATAGTGTAACATGTCATCCAACAAGGATAGTGTGGACTACAGGCATGGATGTGGCATAGATAAGATGCATCAAATGATTCCAACCAGTAATGCTCCACATCAAAGCCTACAACCAGGAGAACATTGTAGTACCCATGGAAGTGCATTTTGCATTAGGAAGACACTGTCACAAATACCTGGTAGAAGGAAGGGCATTACCACACATACAGTTTCAAGCACATGTTATCTAAGATATGACACAAAGCAAAACTATTCGCACTGGTTGTGATGAAAGGAGGCACTGCCAACACAGCTAGCTGGAATTTTGTAAATAATTATATGACATTTGGGAATATCAAAACTAATTTATATAAGATATTTGGGTTACAAATGTCTTAGAATTGTATGTCATGTGTATAGCAAACTGCTCTGTACAGATGTTTGTGTTGAAATGGTATTTGTAAAGTGCTTGTGCTTAAAATGTATCTACAGTGTACCCTACTGAAAGAGAACAGAAATGTACATGCGCTATTGTAACTGTTTAAATGTATATGTTAACAGAGGAAACCAGAGAGTTAACCTCAGTCCAGCAAACTTTAGAAAAATACTTTAAATTAAATCACTTTATAGGCTAGGCCATAAAGTGGCTTTCTGACAGGTTTCAATGCAGCTAGGGACACAAAGTCTGTACTAGGAAGCTTTCTGTATTGTCTTTGAGGTAAACTAATTGCTATTTTGGAAGAATGAAGGAATGCAATTATTTTTAAGACATCCAGCATCTGCCAAAGATCTGAGTTAAAGCCATTGTCTATGTACTTTTACTGGTAGATGCCAAATACTGGCAACTGCCAACAATGGGGGTTTGCATGAGAACTAGAATTGAGATGACCAGAAATGATGCCCTTTTGCAAGCTATCCCAGCAGTAATATTTTTAGTTATTATTTTGAGAAGTTTCTGGGTGAAACAGAGCATTCTGCATTCTGTCTTGGACCTGACAACAACAACAAGAACCATTCACCACATCATCTGCCTTGCTCTAAGTAAGTTATTACGGTATAGTAACTCTCTTAGATACAGTCAGGAATATAGTGAAGCTTAATTTAGAATTAGATTTTCTTTATTTGTTTGAGCCTGTACTGCAATGTTATTTTAAATATTTCATGTGGTTTTGAACTCTGATGTCACTGTGAATATATATTTAGTATTGTCTTTTTCTTTTATTATTTATAATCAAATATATTTAAATATTTCATTGTGACTTATCTGTGTAGAAATATTTAAGTTTTGAGAGTACTTGTATATCTATTTGGTGACACTGTGTGGGTCACTCCTAATACCCTTGCCCTTGGTCAAACTATCATTTGTATTAGTATTAACATTGCCCAGTAAAATTGGACTCCCTTTGTTGAAGGTAATAAAGTAGCTGATAAGGAGTGACTGGTGGCAGTGGTAACTACCTTATAGTCTGGGCAGAAGAGGGCATAGCTAGTAAACCTGTGCCAGTCTTTTCTAGGTGTGTGTGAATATGCAAATCAAACCTCAAAGAGAGAGAAAGAGAGAGAGAGAGTGTGTGTGTGTGTGTGTGTGTGTGTGTGTGTGTGTGTGTGTGTGTGTGTGTGCGTGTGTGTGTGTGTGTGTGTGTGTGTGTGTGTGTGTGTGTGTGTGTGTATGTGTGTGAGTGCGTGTGTGTGTTAGCTACTTGGGCAGGGACACGGTGCACTTGTTGGACAGAGAGGGTGTTGTAGGTCTTGGCTTGGTCACACAACTGAGATTTCAACATTATAGCTGTGCCAGTGGGGAGTCTCATTGAGGAACTCGAGAAAGAGGGAGAAACCAGAACCAGACTGACTGTGGTCTCTGTCTGCTCTTAAGTGAAATTGCACTTGATACAGAGAGCTGCATCTGGAAATACTGTGTGTGTACCTGTTATCTTCTCAGTGAATGTCCCCCACAGGTGCCAGTGGTAAGGATTGAGGATCCTTGATTACTGGTCCAGTGTTGGGTCATCACACTGGTGAAGTTAAAACAAAGCAAAAGTATAAGCAATGAAGTTAATTTGAAGAACTGCAAAGCCATACAGCTTAGCAGGTGAGGCAGAAATATACATTTATGTTAATAATGTTATATACATACCATGATGCCTGCTACATCAGATAAGTCTGAACGTATCCCTCTCCTCAAGTGCTGAAAAACAGAAAGCAGATGTCATGAAAAAAAAACCAATATACCCATGAACTTTAGCTACTAAAAGGTCTATTTTAAGGCCTACATTTGCAAAATCAATAATCATTTAGTCATACACAGTGTATATCTCAGACAATATCTTCCTCATCTCTTCTTCTTATTGACAGTGAAGCTCATGGTCATATCTTTTCAAGCAGTACAACTCAGAAGCACAGGTAATGCCAGCAGCATCACTTACTGTCATGGCAAGGTAGTGCCAGGCATCCACCTTGTACTGACAACACTAGTATGAAGCCTTAGCAAGTGTACTCAGTAATGCAGATGCAACAGATCAGAAAAATCTCAGTCAACCTGCTGCTCTGTGCAACAGCCCATCCAAACTCAGCCCTTCCAGTACCCATAGCCACATGCCAGGTTGAAACCAGCAGGGAAAATATAGCTAACTAGCATCAACCCAGACTAAGAATATCATGTGACATTCATTCACAAGGATGATAACATCAGAACATAACCCAGTACCAATGAAAACTAGTGTGATCACAACAGACAGGCATGGAGAGGGAGGTGTAAGTGAGCACTCACTGCATATGATAATATGCATCTGCCAAAAGGTATTCACAGAGATTCTCTAAGAAGCATATACACCTCAAACTAAGTCTACATGCTCAGTTGTCTTTGTGAGCTGATCAGAAGTGAACATTAAATATGCAAGAGGCCAAGCATGTAGACTCGTCAAGCAACACCTTTTGGGACCACCTGCTGGCAGCCATGTTGAGATTCAGATGAGTTCAAGCACATAGTATTAATCACGTATTGTAAATAACTTTAACCTCAGTAAGAGATCATGTGCAGATGGCACAATACAAGATAAGGGTAACCTGAAGTACAAAAATGAGAGACAGAGGGAGCTTAACAAGAAAAGTGCCAACTCATGTGAAAGAAATGGGCATTAAAACTAAGCTGTAATAGCCACTTAATATAAATGAACTATTCAGCCCAGAGAAAAAAAATATATTGGTGTACAAGCACACCTTATCATAATTAGTGAGAAATATCGAAGTAATTAGGGCCAATCACAGACTCATTTACATGACTGTAAAACTGAAATATTGACAAAAGGAAGCAAGAGGGGCACAGCTACAGTGTAACAAAATTATGGAAGTTCAATAATAATAGGGAAAGCTGAGAGGAGAAATAACAGTTGACAAGGAAAGCATATAGTATGAGATACTGCATATAATACAGCTAGTGCACTGTTATGGAATTTCAGTGGCATTGTCATGTATATTTTGAAAGTATTGACAGGTAATAATTTATATAAGAATGAAGCGATGTTTGAACGCATACAGGATAAATATCTTTAACCCTTTCCTTGCCTTATAACTCTTAAAGAAAACAAAAATGAAGTTGATATGGTAATGTACACACATAAAAATGAGAACATATTTTTGATTCATGCACACCTGTAAAATCATTCCAATAATAAATCTTAGAGTAGAAAAAAATCAGTTGTGAAAGTAACCGACATGCTGTAAATTATAGAAATTGTGACTGTTCATACATACTATGTATTCATGTATTACAATCCAGAAGGACCAGCCACATATACAAAACTGTCACTTTGAACAGCATCTCTACAGAATAGTGTGCTGTGATCCATAGTTACATTTGTCTAACGATAACAGATGGGAGATGTACATAGTTGTGAAATGAGGGACATGGTCATGTGACATATATTAACATGTAAATTAATCAAGGAAAAAGTCATGTATAGTCATTCCCTTGACATCTGGGTTGTGTGTGCATCATTGCCAGTATATGCTTAAGCATATGCTGTAGGTATGTTTGATAGTAAGACCGTGAATGGATAGTTAGCTCATAGAAGACTTAGCCAAAAATACATACATCCTCGCAGTATTGTATAATAACATCAGCTACACTGAAACTGCTTTACCTGTCATTTCAAAATGGCTGGTGTATAATGCCTTTTCAGCATTGTGATCATCATACTATGGGTGTCCTTCCTGCTGCAGCTGCCACACACTACACATTGAAATACAAAAGTCTGTCTTGATCCTTTCATGGTAACCCTTTGAATGCAGTATAGCATCATGTTGTAAATCACTTTTTGACATGAAGAGAGCCTTGTTGAGCGCATTAGTAAACTTATGTGACAGTGCACAACCATAACTCATAAACGTTAATGTCAAGTAGTAAGTGAACGGTTATAGCCATACACTGGTCTGTAACAGTGCTGTTATCCTGCTCACATAGGTCACTACCGTCATAGCATGGAATATGGCAGAGCCAAGCCGTCAGAGGCTAATTCTATTATGTTTTGACAAATAACAACAAATGACATGAAATAACAATAACTATCTCATAACATTGATTACTTAATTTGCTTTTTACGAAATGATGCATGCATAATACATCATTATATTGAACATGCACATATGGAAATACAGCAATGAATGATTAACATCACCTATCCACCACAAAACCATAAGGAAGTATAATAATCCAGATCCAAATACACTTTGTGAACACATAACAGCATGACATTCGTCAAGAACTAATGATCAAGACATTCTTGCCTTTGAACACTATATTGTGAACAAAACAATAACATGTATATTCAAATCTTTCCATTAAGCCATATAATAACAATTCCTTTTGGTGAAGGAAATTCTGCCTGTAATCATTCCCTGATATACTTTCTAGTTACACCTTGCTAGACTTGAACATGTGTCTGAGGTCATACCTTGCAAACCTGTGTATCAACCACTGACACCAAAGAAAGAACTATATCTGATGTGTCATGAAGTACAGAGTTGAAGGGGACTACATCAGTAGTGTCTTGTAATGGTTATGTCTCCGCTAAAATGTAGACTGATGCCTCAAAAAACCTTGGCTGTGTTAGTGTGCCATATCACCCTTGTTTGGGTAAGCCACTACTCTCTGTCATGATTGTCTAACAGACAAACATACATTACCAGTTCCAAATTCCTACCTATCATTCTACACAATGTAAAGACTCATGTATTACCTGCTTCTGCAATAGGAACCTATACTCTACAGATGTCAGAAAGAACAAACTACAAGGTCTAAAATAAGGAATGTTTTAAATGCCCATGTATCTCCTAAAATTTATTTTGAGCGTTCAAATGACTATAGGCATGTTACTAATTACACAACTGGGCCATATCACCATCTGTTGGGTAAAACATTTCTTCTTTACACATATACAATATTGCTCTATACAAATACATTACCAAGTTTGAACACCTGCCTATCCAACTTCACATGCTTTAGAAATCAGTACTAACTTTAAAGATGATGATATAAAAGGAAATATGAGAGAAATAAGGATAGGTGCTAAGAACAGTAAGAGAGGTTCACAGTGGGTGTAGACAGTATGGAGAATGGAGCATGGAAGAGAAAGGGTAGCGCGAGTGCATAAAAGGGTGAGAGAGAAAGTATCTAAAAGGGGAAATAAAATGTTCAGTTCAACCTGAAAGAAAGACATGTACAGTACCTTGGAGCTGAGAAGGTATTATTTTAAGGCACTGTTAAAAATGGGACTTGTAGGTGTTCTTCTAATGTCCATAGTATTCTTGTTTCAGGTTTTGGCTATTATGCAGGAGTATAAATTATGTTCTATGTTTTCTTAGGTTTATGGGTTTTGAGCAACTGTTTCTCAGATGACCCTAGTGGATGGTTAAGAAGGTAACTGTTTGAGAATATTACTGATGGATGGATAATGGAAAGAAATATAGATCATTTTCTGAGCAAGTGAAAGTTGAGTATACTTGAGGTAATTGGGCAATTCTAGCCAGTTTAACGTTTTCAGAGCAGAGCAGTGATGACATTTGCATGACAGATTGGTTGCAAATCTAGCTACCTTGTTACAGCATGGTTCTTCTTTTGTGATGAAGGAGATTTGAATATTGGTAGGAATTGGTGATACATACAGTAAAGGCAGAATTTATGTTTTTACCACTGTGACTCTGGAGGAGCAGTTAGGAACTTTTTGGATGTGTAGTGTATACTGCATTTTTGATGTGCTTTATACAATTTTGTATATGAAGATCAAATTTCAGTTGATCATCAATTGTGCCACCTAGTAACTTGGCATGAGCTACAACTTCTCTGTGCGAATGACAGAAGTTATTTTGAGGCTGTATCTGAGAGGTGCTAGAGACTTGGGAAGAAGTACTAATAGTTTGGTTTTATTGGGATTTAGGAAGAGTCTGTTTTCACAGAGCCATTGTTCAATGGAGTTGAAGGCATTTTGAGTAATTTGTAAATGGGGAAGAGTGTCTGCTGAGCAGATGAGAGTGAAGTCGGGAGTACTGGACATGGAAAGCCTGAAGGGAGGATTTATGAAAGTTGTTAATACAAATATTAAAGAGAAGAGGTACAAGGCTAGAGCTTTGTGGTATATTGGTATTAATTGGAAAAAAAAAACGGGAGTATATATACAGAGCAATTTTACAGATAGTTGCTCATGATAAAGTTACCAGTGACTGGTTTAGTGTTGCATTAGATAGATCAAATGCTGGCATTTTAGAGAGTAATTTGGAGTGAGATACTATGTCAAGGACCTTGGAGAGATCCAAAAAACAGAGAAGAGAACAAGTAATTATTATCTCTGGCTTTGGTGATGTTATCTAAGAAGGTAACCAGGGCAATTGTTGTGCTATGGTATGGGCAAAAAACATGTTGGGCAAAGGTTAGTAGATTTTCTTGAAGATGGCATTGATAGATTTGCTGATGTTTGCACTTTTCTGCAATTGTAGGGAGTGGAGATAAGATAGCAGCTGGCCTTAAGTTTGTTATTTCACAGGATTTACCACCTTTATGAAGAGGTATGATGTATAATTTTATTTCCAGAGAGATGGGACATATGACTCCTAATTGGATCTATTGATCAAGATGGAAATGGGATAATCAATGGAAGTAGCTGAAAGCATTAAATATTCTGTTGGCTGGTTGTCAATGGAAGCTGAGCAGGGATTGAGCTTACTGAACAGGTGTTTACTATGTGAGGTAGAGACAGTTTTTTAAGGAGAAGAGATTTATTTGAAGTGGGAACCTTATCACGGCTGTCATGAATTTATAAGGGATTTTTTGTTGGGATGGCAGCAGAGTTTATAAAATGGGAATTATATTTATTAGCAATTTCTATGGGGGAGCTAACTGGGCAGGGGTTGGGCCAGTTGGTGTCCAAGGATGGAAGATTTTATTAATAGAGAACAGCCATTTTTTTTTTGTTGTTAAGGTTTATTTGTGGATCTAAGTAATACTGTTTTTTTATCAGCAGTGCCTTGAATGTTAATAAGGTTACAGAGATGCTTTTAAGTTTGAAGGTGGGCAGGAAATTTGGTTCTTTGCCAGTTTCAACAAGCTTTTCTCTTTTATAAATTAGTGTGTGACTTTTGTGGGACAGCCAGATAGACTGGGTGGATTTAACATGCTTTCTTCTGATGGGGGAAAGGCTATTTAGGGCATTGAGAATGAATAGAAGGTAAGTACAGCATTGTTCAGAGGTAAGGTGCAAAAACTGGAACAGTAAAGGGATTGAAGAACATTGTTGAAAACATCATGTTTAAAGGTAAGATTACGACTTTCCTTATTAAGTTGATCTTTGGATGTACGGTTTATTAAACACTGGTCATTGATGAGATAGTGGTCACTGACTGAGTCTGGGAGGGTTCTTAAAAGGTGTACATTTTATTATTTGAATCTAGGATCCAGTCTAGAATAGAGCCAGAATTTGAGGGTTTGCTGGTGTGAGTACGAGAGATTGTAAGTTGTGTAAATCCATACTGGTAGATGTTATTTGAAGGATAGTCTGTTTAAAGGTGTTGCTAGTTAATGTTGATATCAAGGAATGTAGTTTCATAGGATATGGAATTTGATATTCACTTAGGGATGTTTTCCAGGATACCGATGTTTTATCTTAAAGGATAAACAGGGCAATGATACACAGATATTTACGACTGTTTAGTTTTAAGTTAGAAATTAGTATCTCTGTGGAGTGGAATATATGTGGAACAAATCACAAGGAAGAGAGAGAGCAAGGTGGTTTGAAAATAGGATGACTACACCCTCAGCATTTTAGTTGAATCTATCAGTGTGCGTAATATTATAGCCTAGAGGAAGTATTTCAGAGTCATTGATGGGGGGCTTAACCCAGGTTTCAGTGAGGATGACAATATCAGGAGGGTAATGAGAGATCCAGGAGTGGAATTATGTTACTTTGTTAACTATACTTTGCATGTTGATGGAGGAGATATTGGGATAGAGATGTTGGAGATGTAAGGGGTATGGTAGAGATTTAGGTTATGGTCTGGGATTAGGGTGTACATCACCACATAGGGAAATAATTTGGTAATATAGGTGAAGTAAAGGATGTAATGGCAAGTTTGTATTGGGGTTATACTTAAGCTTGAAAGAGTTTGTGGTGAAGTAGATGGATTTATATTTATAAAGGATGTAGGGTGCTAAGTTAAATAAGTTGAATACAATTTTGTCTGAGTAGGGCTGGCCAATAATGTGCATAGTCTAAGCAAGAAAAGGGGATTTTAGTGTTGGTGAGATAGGCATTATATAACATGTGAGGTGTGGCAGTAAAATGTGTAGATAGGTGTTTTTGAGTATTAGAAAAAAAAAAACAATTTCATCAACCAAGTTCTGGGTAAGTGTTACAATGTAATTATAGAGAATATTTTACAGAAAAGTCTGCAGCAATAAATACACTGACTACACATCTGTTAGAATTCAGTATGGGAAGGAAAATAGTTGAGTGTATGACTGATAGGGTATGTAATGCATTCTAGGATGTGGATCTATCATTATGCTACAAGGCATATGCATGGCCTAAAAGTGAGTGAGGAATAGTCTGACTTCTCTCCCTGTGTCAATATCTAGCCTGAGCAGAGGTATAGACACCTGTGTTGGATAATCCATTCATTCCTGTGATGTAGTAATACACACTCACAATATTTTGAGAATGGCAGATTCAAGCACCTACCTACCCCAGGCCCATAGGTTAGACAGTATTGTGCCACAGGAGAAGTCTTACTACAAGAGTGAGATAGAGCACATTTGAAAGGATGACCTCATCAGTGTTTAGCAAAGAGCATGTCTGTGCTAAAAGTGATGGTGGCACCTCTCCAGGTATAAATCTACAGATCAGATCTATGGTTGAAGACATTCATACCTAGCTCTAGAATCACACAAAGATTGATACAAATAAGTCAGTGCAGGATTTGAACACTTACCTATGTAGGCCCAGAAGCTGGAATAAATAGTATCAACTACAAGCACCACAATAGATGTCTGACTATCAGTATGAGATAAAGCACATTTGAAAGGATTACATTATCACTGTGTTGTAAAAGAGATTTTTATGTTAAAAATGACTGAAACTGATGGGTGAGTACTCTCCTGCTATAAACCTACAGATCAGATCTGTGGTCAAAGCCATTCATACCTTATTCTAGAACCACACAAGCACTGATACAAATGAGTCATTGCTGGAGTCAAACAATTATCTAAATCCACAGTCGAGCACATTGTGTCATCCTCCAGTGTCATGGGCAAAGCTGGACTGCAACTGTGAGATACAGCACATTTGAATTGATGACCTTCAGTGTGCTGCAAAGCAGATGTTTGGCATGAAACAAAATGAAACTTATGGGGGATTCCTCACCCAGTGAAAATGTTTCTCCTGATTAGAGAGGAAGGGTACACATCAGATCTGCAGATGAAGCCAATCCTACCTATCACTAGAGTCTCTCTCACACATACTCATATAGTTGTCAGCTACTTCTGGATTCAAACATTTACCTAACCACAAGCTAGAATACATTGTTTCAACTGCCAGCACCCGAGCAGAACTCTGGCTACACATGTGAGATAAGGCTAATTTGAATTGATGATGTCATCAGTGTGTTGCAGAGCAGATGTTTGGCTTAAAAGTGAATGAAATTGATGGGGGAGCCCACTCTTGGTAGAAATGGCTCTCCCAAGTAAAAGTGTACACATTATTTTATTTTTATTTATTTTATTTTACATTTGTTAACCGGGAAAGTCTGACTGGACACATGTCCATTATCAGCAGAGGCCCGGGGAGATAAGCTCCAAAACAGCACATACATAGAATAATAGGCAATTACATGGAACATACATTTTATATTATGAAAGATTACATTACATACACCCAAGGAGATAATAAATACAGTATGGGATACATTAAACTACAGTTCATACAGAAGTCAAACGTTTAGGTATAGAGTATCAAAAGATATCTACTCCAAAGATCTGAAAGTGGCAGAATTTTGTATTCAAGAAACAGACTGTCTAAGGGTAATTGGGATACAGAGGAGTTACCTATTTAAGGGTTAGCCTGGTGAGCAGCATGAGCATAAGCAATTATTCTGAAAATGGTGTTTCGCGTGTTTTTTAAACTGAGTAGTGAAGGTGGTAGAGGTAGTATGGATTGGTAGGGTGTTCCATTTTTTGGCAATGGTGCTGGCAAAAAGGGATTTTCCAGCATCATTTTTGTGCTTGATTACTTTTATAAGGTTTTGGTTGCTAGATCTAAGAGTTCTAGTGGGGATGTGTGATTGCATGAGTTCCTGTAGTGAAGGGGTTAGGTTGGGAAAGTAGTAGAGTTTGTGAACAGTAGATAGTTGGTTGAGTAGTAGCATATGAGGTAGCTCCAACCAGTTGACTTGTTTAAGTGACAGACAGTGATGGGACCTATAAGGGGATTCGGTAGCAAATTTGGTGATTTTGTTGTAACAAGATTCCATTTTATTTAGGTCGGTTTGCCGGAGATTAGCTAAGATGGGTGAGGCATATAAAAGGATGGATAGGAGATGGGTCCTAGCAATGGTTGCTTTGGTGTTACTAGTCATGAAGTCTTTATTTCTATAGAGGAGTCCAAGTGTTTTGTTAACTTTCTTGATTGTTTGAGCAATATGGATGTTGAATCTAAGATTGTTGTCAATTTCAACACGCAACAGTTTTGTGTGTGTGGTAGGGCTGATTTCAGTGCTGTCCTTGGATTTGATGGGGAAGCTATTGCTTAGGGGTGGTAGTTTTCCAGGGCCAAATCCAATAAGTTCGTTTTTTGGGGGGGTTGAGAAGTAGTTTGATATTGGTGAAACAGGTTTCTGCGAGGGTGAAGTAGGTCTGGGTTAAGTTTTGAAGTTCATGTAGTGTGGAGACAGAGCAAATAAGGGTGGTCTCATCTGCATATTGTACTACTGACACAGAGGGTGAAGAGAAAGTAATGTGGTTAGTATATAAGGAGAACAGTAAGGGACTGAGAATAGACCCTTGAGGTACTCCTATGGTAATTGGCAATAGGGGGAATTGTTGGTCTTTCCAGAGAACTGTTTGTTGATGGCCAGATAGGTAGTTTTAAACCAATCATTTGAGGAGGGGCTTATGTTTATGCTAGATAGACAATTCAGAAGCATGCTGTGGTTAACCATATCAAAGGCTTTTGATAAGTCTAAGAATATGGAGGAAACAAACAGACCATTGTTGCTGTGGTGGTTAACTATATCTGTGAATGAACGGAGGGCTGTGGTTGTACTGTGAGATGGTCTAAAGCCAAGTTGTGTGGAAGAGAGAAGGTTGCTATCTTTGAGGTGTTGCAGTAGTTGGGTGTGAACCACTCTTTCTAATATGTTGGTCTATTAGGTCTATGGATAAAGCCAGTCATACTTAGCACAAGAGTCACACACACGCAGACACACAGACAGTAGTCAGCGACTGCTGGATCTGGATATCTAACTAAGTTCACAAGCTGCAGCACAATGCACCAACTGCTAGTGCCACAGGAGAAGTCTGATTGTAAGTGTGAGATAGAGCATATTTGAATGGATGCCCTGAAGAGTGTGTTGCAGAACCTAAAAGGGGAAGAAGTTGATGGGGGAGCCCTCTCCTGATATAAATGTTTCTCCTACATGGAAGTGTACACATTTGATCTGTAGATGAAGCCAGTCCTACATAGTATGTGAGTCACATACTCGCACACACACACACACACACACACACACACACACACACACACACACACACACACACACACACACGCACACACACACACACACACACAGACACAAAATAGTTAGTGACAGTTGTATTTAAACATCAAAGTTCACAAGCTAGAGTACATGGTGTCGGCCCACAGTGTCACAGGAAAAGTTTGACTATAAGTGTGATATAGCATAAACATGTAGTGTACATCATGTTTGGGTGAAAAGGAATTTTTCTTTATAGACAGACAAAACATCAGTGTGTTGATCATGATTCTTTATGTACAGCACACATAACTCATATATCATTTCATTCATGGATATTGTGGTAGTGTGAAAGATAATGAAATGTTTCACAATACAGTGTATTGACCATGTATATGATGGACGGTTATCACAGATGTCAAACAATGGAGTGAGACACAAGCATTCCTGATTTTTCAGCCCAGGATCATAGTATGTATGTAGCTGGTGTGTCATTGTCAATATTTCATAATGTTTGTACAATGTGCAATATAAACACACAAGTCAAACATATTAAAGTACACTGCTAATACTAGTCACCAACTATGTGTCCAAAAGACCCACACCACTGTACATCATTTGTAAATCTAATGTGTTAGAATGCAAACATAATTTATAATACGTAATGATTAAACAACATGAAAGGGAACTGATCGTATCCTGACTACAACAAGCCATTCAAACATAAGCAAGTGATAGAAGTCGTGGGTATGTATATATATATATATATATATATATATATATATATATATATATATATATATATATATATATATATATATATATATATTTTTTTTTTTTTTTTTTGTCAAAATTAATTCCTAAAGTGCTCAGCTAACAATCTCATTTGTGCAAATGAAAACAAACTATTAGCACATAAATAATTAGTATTTTTGTTTTGAAGTTTTGAACTTAGAATGGGAATTAGCAGTGGTTTATGGTGCTCCATGCTGACCTTTGTGCAAATAAGGAGTAGACCCACATAGGGAGCTCTGATTCTGAGACATTTCATGACAGGTGTGTGTCATGTTAATGTTTTCTGTGTCATTTTTCATTCCTGTGTCATGATCATTGCAGTGAAGTATTCAGTATATGGATAATACAGTGGCCACACTTACACTGTCCTTATATTTGCTAAATGTTCACATGCCTAAGGTATGTTGTAGTCATCTTTATGCAACTGTATTAGCTTATATCACATCACTGCTTACAAAGCCACTGCATGATAACACACATGTATGTGCCAGACTTCACATAGTTCAGAAAATGCATGGCAATGCTAAATATTTAAATCCTAATACCTTCTAACTGTATAGGAACATTTTTTTAAATCATTCCTAGTGTTTTATAATTGTCACCCCATAAATGCATTGATTTGACCAGATGTCTTGCACTTATACCTGAGAATGTATAAGCAAGGTTGGGATGATTGTGAACCATAAAAAGGACCAAGCTGGGTACTGCTGGTGGGAAAGCATATACATCCATAATTTAGCAGTGCAAAACTGAATAAGAAATGATAATGTTCTTAAGTTTAGGCGTAGTTTTGTATTCCTTCACTTAGCAATGTGCATCAACAGCCTATGACATGATCATTAGCTTATCACACTACAAAGGAATTAAATATCAGGTACTAAAACACACACATTTGAAGGTACTATGAAAACAGTATGAAGCAAGAGAGTATGTGTAGAATACTACATGACAGTAATGGCAACTAAAACACCCTGTATACATTCAACCCTACAACCTGCTCAACACATGGTAATAACTCTCTCCTTATAGTGCTATCAGTTTGCTTTTCCATAGTGCAGAGGGGCACTAGACTACTGTGGCCAAAGGCAAGATGTAAACTGTCATTCACCATCATTTATTATTAGTGCTTGATGCCAGACATTGAGCAAATGCAGTGGACGAAGGCTGGTGATACAGAAGGGAACAGTGGGATAGTGAGTCAGGGTTATATTGATAAAAAGATTTTTGTTTATGGGACATTTCTGGCCAACTTTGTGGGGGGTTTATCTTAGGATTTCCATCCTAGTATTTTGATACACTATGTACAATAGAGCGTTCACAAATAGGAAAACAAATGGAGTTAAGATGGTGGAATAATGGTTAAGACATAAACAGGATAATGGATAGTTAATATATGTAGCCAGCAGCTCCACAGTTAATATTAATGTCAAAAAGCATTGAATAATGTTTGACAGACTTCTGGATTCAAACCCTGCACACTATGCAAAAGCAGGCTGCACACCTGAGCATTATCTAAGCAGACCACATAGCAAGTCCTGTTTCAGATAATAAAAATCGCACAATTGAAGAATCAGTGGCAAAATACTGAAGCAAGGGAAAATGTTGGCATCAGGCTTCATCACAGTAATGGTGACTATAACATCCCATAAAGTGCATGTTATACCTTGTAGCCTAGTAAGCGTATTAGAGTAATTGCCTTCTCAGAGTGCTATCAGACTAGATTTACAGAGAGCCGCAGGACTAAGCACAGTTGCATGATGATAATTGTACTTGGGGGGGGGTTGATGGAAAAAATTTCAGTTATTGACATTAGACATGAAATGCCATTCACCACTGATTGCAATGCCATGCCATCTCTGGCCTTATGTGTTGTGTGTGGTTCTATTTTGTGAAAATGGGTTGATAAGGCAATGGTGAAAATAGGAGGCAAACAAAGGGTGAGACACAAGGGAAAGATGAGAGGAATGTGAGGATGCTGGTGGGAAAACACCATAGCACTCCACTTCTTCATAAGCTAACTGTGTATTTGTATAATTTATCTGATTAATTTCAATAGTCGAAAATTAGGGGTGAATGACAACAACTCAACTAAGTTGTGCATTCAGTTGGTTGTGCTAATTAGAAGCAGGTATTATAGTTTAAGAAGTGCAATAATGCACGGTATTAGAACTCAATAAGCAGGTTCAGTGACTAGGTGCTTTAAAGGGAGGTATAAGAAAGGTGATGAAGGGTGCTTGAGAGCTATGTCCCAAATGAGGATGAGGGACAAAACCAGGAGGCAGAGAGGAAATCTTTTAGAGGTCTTTTAGAGATAGCTTGAAAAGACGAAGGTGTGCGATAAACCTGACTGATATAGGAATTTTATTTGAAGTTCTCGCTACACTATTGGAATAAAGACTGACCCCAGAAGCCCTTTGTGGTTTGTAGATGACAAGCAGTTGTTTATTATTTAATCAAAGGGGATGATTTGAAGATAGTCCACAGGATTCAGCAAGCTCTGCACGGTTTGCAGGAATAGTGCAAGAGCTGCTGCAGGCAATATGGACGACGTGCGATCCAGGAACGAGCTCCCGGGATGTGCACGAGCGCTCCTGCACTGTTCCTGCACAGATACAGCTCCTGTATGCTAATTACCCCATTTGCTGGTGAAAACCATGCAGATGAGGCAAATTAGTGATCCAGGAAGCAGGCAGGTGTCCGTGTAGGAATAGTGTAACCTGCAGAAATGTATTTGACTACTAACCGAATTAATTTCTGCAAATTACAAAACGGAAGCATGACAGCTCAAAAGAAAGCATGTATTCAATGTAGTAGGCATGCCAATGGCCAAACATATGGCCATTGGCATGGGAAATAGTTGCAAAATTATGAAAAATAACATTTTTTTGGCCGATTTCAGACATTTAACTGTAGCTCAGCGGTGCCCAAACGGGATTGTGAAGAAAATTAAAAAAGAGAGAAAAGTAAATTTTAAGATGATTATGCATTTTGCCATTATAGTCAATGGTAAGCATAAGACAACAAGACCATGGAATAGTGGTTGCTAAGGGGGAAGGCTGAGTGTCAGTTTTGTAACCATGCATTAACAGTCAGTTCTAAGCAGATGAGGGGAATGACACTGAATCACAGATTTTCCCTAAGTGCTAGCTTGCACCTAACTGTATAGGTGCAGCAAGACCATGGTCTAAGCTAGATGACCTCATAAGGGGGTGTGTCATGCTTTCTGTAAGATGAGTGGTGCTCTGTGGCCTGTGTTTGCACTTAGCTAAGCACAACTAAGGCAGGGTGTGTGTCTAAGGCTGTATTGTCTTACACCAAGAAATGCAGTGTGTGTGTGTGTGTGTGTGTGTGTGTGTGTGTGTGTGTGTGTGTGTGTGTGTGTGTGTGTGTGTGTGTGTGTGTGTGTCCAGGGAGGGCCAGTTTCTGCTAAACGGTGTTTACATTGCCTAAACAGGTGTGGGCGCCATGCACCGGGTTTTAAAAAAAAAAAAAAATACAGGAAATAGCTGCTCTGTTCACATCTGAGCACTGGGTATGCGTGGCGCACCTCGGGGCTTAAACAGGAAGGCAATGGAAAGGGAAAACAGCAGTAGGAAGGCAATCAAGGAGAAATAGCATAGCTGGCAGGTGAAATGTATCAGAATCAGCCAATTACACAGGCAGCAGCCCAGCCCAGCCCAGCACACAACTATAAACTATGCAAACAAACATTCACTCTGTTTTTTCCCCACAAACTCTACACCACCGGTGTACACAAATGGGGAAATTTTACCAGACAAAACTAACAAAATGATAGGGGCTGCTGTCACTCTCATAAATCAATATGTGGAAGAGGCTGAGGGTGGTGAGGATGAGAATGCTAATGACCAAAAAACAGTAAGGAGAAAGAGAAGAGTGTACAGACCCAGGCTAACCTACCAGGGGCTACAAGAGATGGAGATAGTGGAGCACTATAGGGTGGACAGGGACCTCCTATAGCGAATTGTTGAGCTGTGCCAGCCATGCCTCACACACAGAACCAACAGAGGGGAACCCATCCCAGTGGATACAAAGGTATGTGTAGGCTTAAGAATACTAGCTACAGGTACCTTCCAAAGGCCAACTGGGGATATCATGGAAATCTCACAAGCATTAGTATCCAGGGTACTCCACCAGTTCCTGGATGCCATGTCAGCACATGCTGGTGAACACATCTATTTCCACAACACCTGGGAGGCATTGGCCAGCAATATGTGTCTCTTCCACCAAATATCAGAATACCCTGAGGTAGTGGGTGCTATAGACTGCACGCACATGCACATCAAAGCACCACCCGGCGAGTGGGGTAAGGTCTACATAAACCACAAGGGCTTCTCCTCCAACTGCCAGGTCATGTGCAATGCCCAGGACATTATAATGAATGTGTGTGCTGGCAGCCCTGGAAGCTATCATGACTCCCACATCTGGCATATGACACAGCTGTACCAGTCATTTGCCACTAGGGACATCCCATATGGTCATCTAGTGGGGGATGCGGGTTATGCACTGGAGCCATGGCTGATGACACCCATTAGAAATGCACACACACCTAAACAAGAACTCCATAATGAGGCACATGCACAAACCAGAGTCATAATAGAGCATGTGATTGGGATGCTCAAGTCATGGTTCCGGTGCCTGGACATATCTGGTGGAGCCTTGCAGTACTCTCCAGCTACATGTACACAAATTTTCATTGTATGTGCCATGCTACACAATAGAACAGCAGGAACAGCATATGGCAGGGCCACACAGCCCCCCACCATTGCCAAAGCCAGCACATGCACAGAGTGACTCGGAGGAGGAACAAACTCAGCCTGCCCCTGTAGGCAGAAGAAGGCATGCCCAGTATGCCCAGGCTTTGGCAAAGAGGCAATGCATAGCACATACACTGACATGGTAGGAACCCAGGGAATGACACCTCTCTCTGACTTGCACATACAGTAAAATGGATGCCAAACATGACACTACCTGTGCTTTACCTTGTATAGGGAGTGTATTATGTGCATCCAACATAGTCAACCCTCCAGTACCATCCTCAATACTGGCACAGCCCCAAGGGAAGTCACTCTTCCTATTAATTGCTAAATGGAGTACTATGTTCTGCTAGTTGTATCTTATGGTATGGATGTGAGCATGCAAGGGAATCGGGTGACTGAATGGGATGGCAGCAGATAGTGGACACCTATATGGGCAGCATGAAATACATAAATACTGGTGTCAACAAAGTAGGCAGTACCAGACAAGGTGACAAATCCCACTGCAGTAAATGTGGTGGCCCAAATGTCTGTCCATAGGACACACACATGCATGTCAATGAGGCTCACATACCCAACAACAGTCTCATCCAGCAAGACAGGTGTAGATGACCAAAAAGAAAGGGCATGTAAGGCCTCCAACTGAAGGCAATGGAGAACAGTTTCCCTCCAGACCTACACAGACAGACTACAACAGGTCAGGCAGATGGATGTTAGTTCTGAAGGGTAAGAAGTCTGAAACTGAAATGTAGGTCAATAAAACCTAAGATCTGTACTCTACTGATATGCCTGCAGAGTGCATGAAAGGTCAGAATACAATATGAAATGGAAGCCAACAGAATACCTGAAATACCAGTACAGCCATAGCAAATGTTTACAGTTGTCAGGTGTGCCCCCCCCCCCAACCACAATCCTATGTACAAATGCAGTAACATATACGTGTGGGTTTAATAACAGTGGAGTACAGATTACCTGAGCTGGCCCAATATGCAGGATAGATTGTTGCATGTGTACAATATGCAGGACTCTGTGTGTTGGTTGTTGTATGTTGTATATTGTGTGGAAGTAGTCAGCATGTAGGCATGGAGGGTTGTGTCCAGGTGGCATATGGCCAGTACTGTTGGTGACAGGGCCATGTTTTGACAACTGCAGTGCCAACCACAATGCATCCCAGCAAGACCCAATTCAGCAGTCATCCATACTCATTGTTCAGATGTAATATCTGTTGAAAGATGGATATGCCATGAATGTGGGCCCAGACATACACACAGTACACAGGTGGAAGTACCCTAGACAGAGTACACAAAATTTAACTGTCATAACTGTCAACTGCACACACCTTTGGAATTGTACATACAGGTTAGCAGCACAATAATTGTCTGTGTAGTATGGAATACTGCTGTAGTCTAGCCAATCACTGGTAGACCACAAAAGGCACAGTTATGAAGTAATGAGAGACTGCCGATGTCCCTGCACAAGGCAGCATAAGGGGAATGTCCCAGGTATATCTGTGAGTAAGCTGCAAAAAGCTTCCATATCACACATGCACTCATCTCACCCCACTATCAGACACAGGTTTATCACAGGTCATATCCCTGCTGTTGGGAATGAGTACAGTATGACCCCCACTTCTGTATGGGAATATCCACAGAATGCAGCATGCTGAAGAGGTGTCCCATGCAGGTGTGTCCTTAGCTGTAAGCAGCACCCTGCCAGCATCCAGAACAATGGATTAATATGGACAGGAACTGTTGCCATTAACACCTCACACACTTACCCTTTGAACACAGGGGAATCCAGTGGCTTGCAGCCTGGGACAGTAGGAGTGACAGAATGCACTGGCCTGCTACAGATGGCCTGCATCATTACCAAATGCCCTACAATCCATAGCCCTACATGTGACTTTATGGACTGATTAACAATATAAGCAACCCTTGTATTATTCAAAGAACATTCTTCACCCATGTCTCATACAAAAACAAACTTGGCTAGGTAATAACCACTATATTGGTGGTTCCCTGTATATTGCATCACAGATAGTAACCATAGTGTGGTTGCAGTGCACTACATGCCTGTTGATCACAACAGTGCCAATGACAGCAGAAAGTACCGTGATGTGTTACATCTCCTGACTTGAGTGTGTGTTATCCAGCAAGTAGAAGGACATGGCACCCTGTTCCATCCCTACAGTAGACAAATAAATACTTACAGCGGTCCCTTTGCTATGTTTCCCACTGGACACCTGCAACAACCGTACAGTCTGCAAATGTAACCCACAAAGAGAAGACCAGGCTTTATACACATGCTCTGTATGGACAGATGCCACTAACTCCACTGAATACCTGTATCATGCTGTCAATGTAGGTTCAAGCACGACCTCAGTTCCATAGCCAGATCTTACCAAATGAGGTCAGGAATGCCACATCAGAAGATAACAATCTGTCCACACACCATGCCCCAGATACCTCAAGTACATTTCCACACGTCACAGAACATGCATGTGGGACATGCGCACAACCCAGACACTGTCCATGTTATGGAAAATAGATCACATACATAGCAAGCAGTGTACAGCACTGTTCACCCACACTAGTAACCCAGATGAATGGATGGTGAATAGAATACCCACCTGTGGGAGCCAATCCAGGGACTACACCCCTGAGTCACACTGGAGACCATTGTCATATGGCCTGATGCCAAGGTATTTCCTTTGCCTAGCCTTGTACAGCCTTCAGGCACAGTCACCTACTACACACCTGTGAAGCAATGAACCCAGGCATCTCAGTACTGGCAAGTGTGTGTGTGTGCGTGTGTGTGCGTGTGTGTGTGTGTGTGTGTGTGTGTGTGTGTGTGTGTGTGTGTGTGTGTGTGTGTGTGAAGATTAATGATTTTGAAACCATTCACACTCACTACACATCCCATTGCCCTACTTTAGCATGCCTGCTGATGTCATTCACTTTTAAATAACCCTTTGGCCATATATCAGCTAGATAAACTCTGTGGCACGTGTGATAACTGCGTAATACTGTAATATCTGATAATGTGTGTGATTCCTTGAGAAAGTGTGAGTGTGTCTTCCTTGACACCTGCTTTTGTGGACAGTCACATGTACTGCACTTCCCTTATCCCTCCTTTCTCACTGTTTCTCATGTCACTCACCTTCACAGATACCTTTGGACAGCTCTCCGACATGTAAGCTTTGGGACACATACAATAACTGCATAACACTGTAATAACAATACATAGTCAGGTAGGGCTTTGAAACTCAGTATTGGTAAGAGTGTGTGTCATCAGTGTCCTATGTGGGTGTTGGGGTGATTGTGTAATGACAGGGTCCTTTGCAATGTGGGTTTTGCTGCATCATTATATTGAGGAGCTACATGTCCCATTGTCCACATTACAAGGCCAACATTTTCCAAACACTGTTGAGATTGTTGTAGACAATCCTCAGCCATAATGTGTACAGCCATGTGCAATTACCATGTGACAGTATGCATTAGTACACAATATAGGCAATCATCATAATGCCCAGATACCACTCTCCACCCATGGATCATACACAAACGTGCTTGGATCTTACTCTCCTACTCCCTTCCTTTCGTACTTTGTCACTGTCTCTGTCTCTGTCTCTGTCTTTCTCTTTCTCTCTCTCTCTCTCTCTCTCTCTCTCTCTCTCTCTCTCTCTCTCACTCCCTCTTTGGTGGATGTGGAAAAGTATACCTGCTTTGCTTAGGCAGCAGCTTGAGTTTTGTAAGTGATGCTCATGATCAGCTGATGGCCTGTGCACAAATTGCAGTCCCCCACTAGATAATTGCATGTGGAACAGCTGTGGTATCATTCCTATACCCAATCACATAGAAACACACTCCTATAACTAAACACTTCATGTGGATGTTGGCCCTTTTCATTCACTGTGAGCAGGACTTCATGTGGGTGTTTGACAAACAGCATTGTAGAGGGTAGTTGGAAATATCTCTTACAACATACACTGTGGAGACAGGCCATCAAACAGGAGGGGGATGTTCCAGACATGAGGACAGAATGTAAGTATTGCTCTTCTACATTTGAAGTAATGTTGGTTTAACAGGGTTTGTGTGGATATGGCTGTTCTACATGATTTAATATCTGTCATGACAGTGTTATGTGGTTGAGGAAACTCTCACCTGTAGGGCTATCTGCAGAATGGCCATAGTTTGGAGTCTTACATGTGTTATGTTACTTACATATTTCCTATCTTTGGAAATGAAGTAGCATACTCTGATGGTTGCAGTCAGTACATGGTGACATCCATGTGAGTTATTGACTTCATATCCCTCAGAAAACATATGTCACAACAAACCCTGTTACACCAGTAAATGTATGAGTTTATCACAGCAACATGTCAATATTGGCCCTATGTTTGTGCCTCCAACCCCAAGTCTGTCAGCCTTTGTCCATATGTCATGCAGCAGGAGGTGCATATATTCAGTACATCATTATTTACTGACATCATACCTGATAACAAGCCAGTGAGATATCAGAGTGCTAGGCCTTATATTTGAGAACAAAACCTGGACATTTTGTTGTAGTGTGTACAGTAGTGAGGTCTGTGTACTTATGGTGATTGTTGACAGAGTGTGTATTGTGGGGTCTATATTACCAAAGCGAAAAACCCTATGCGCGAATACCAAAACATTGACCCTTATACCGTGAAATGCAAAAATCCTGAACGCACTAAACCACGAAAAAAAAAATATCAAACTGTCATAGTCGGCCAACCCCACCACCTGCTACATACTACCTACCCAAACAAAATAAATAAGCCACATACAAACACTAGCCAAACCCTACTTCTAACCTAAACTAAAGCACCAAAACCCTAGCTCCAACACTACACTAAACCCCACAAACCCAACTATCTATGCACTCTCCTTAACTACTCCCTAACCCTAAGTTTCGTAACTACCGCACACTTCCCCTACACACATACACCCAAACAAAATAAATAAAACACATACATACATTTAAAAAACACTTACTTCTAACACTACACTAGCTCTTACATACATTACCTACCTATGCACTACCTTAACCCAAATCCTAACACTAAATTCCAATCTATCACACACTTACCTTAGGGAGCTATACCGCAGACGGGCCAACCAAAACAAATCGACATTTCGAACTTTGCGGTTTTGAACTTTGGCGGTTTATGTACTTCGCGCAATACGGGTCAACGTCTTTGTATTCGCCTAAAGGAATCTTCGCTCTAGTAATATGAACCCTGTATTGTAAATATGTAACTTGGCCTGTGTACAGACTGTGGTAAATGTCATTGTTCTTGGTCCTGTTCTATATGGTGCCGCATGCTGCTCCAGTGTATGGTACCCTATCGGCATATATGTTTGTAGGGCCAGACTGACACAAGTCCCATACCACAGTCAGGCATCAGACTACTCTGTGTATTGGCCCAGTATATGTAGAGTTAGTAAGCAAGTGGCACATATGAGGATGGTGTTGTTCACACAGTCCATAAACTGTAATATTTGTTAGGCTTACCATAATGTGACTGTGGCTGTGTTCAGATTGGTTGTGGGTATGCACTTTCACACTGGTGTCTGTTACTTCATGCTGTTACATGCCTGTAGTGCCTGCTATATCTGTAAGTACATGTGTATTCCCCCATAAGAAATGTAGGCCAGTGTTGTGGCAGTCTGCCTATAGTTTGCACAGTGCTTTGTGACACGCCTAGTAGCTCAATGTATTTACCTAGTGTGATGCTATGTCAAGATATTTGTCAGATGTAGTGTTGCCAGGCCACCATAACTGTTGTGTATTTCTGACAAAGCAGTGGGATGCTGCACAGATGTATGTCACAAACTAGTGGAAAGTTTGTGGGCTTGTGACCTCTGCTTCTCCAGTTAATATGTGTCAGGACAGACAGGAGTGTGTGAATGCATAAACTGTGTGAGTTTATCTATTTCAGTATTTTCATGATATCCCCATTTACATGGCTGTAAACATCCACTTTGTCAGGCTTGGTCCACACGTCTTGCACTAAGGAGTTCTGTGTATATCTCTGGACTGACCAGAGTGTATCAGACTGTCCACATTTATTGGTCATATCTCTGCTGTATTCCACAGGATCATTACTGTGATTTGTGTGGTACTGCACTATGATGATCTTATGATGTCTGTCAGTAACTGATGGTGTAAATGTCAGTATCAGATGTGAGTGACTTCCCACAGAACATTTCTGTTAAAAGAACCCCTGTTACAGTAGCATCATTCTACATTTATACTTGCAATACTTACATGACATCCCCTTGCACTAAGGGGTTGTGACTACTGGTGCAGAGGTATGACTCCACTACATGTTAAGGAAATATGTTATACATATATGTGTATATATATTTATTTATATATATACATATATATATATATATATATATATATATATATATATTTATATATATATACACACACACACACATATATATATATATATATATATATATATATATATATATATAGATAGATAAATATATATACACACACACACACACACACACACATATACACACACACACACACACACATATATATATATATATATATATATATATATATATATATATATATACACACATATACATATATAAATATATATATATATATATATATATATATATATATATATATATATATATATATATATATATATATATATACAGATCACCCATCATATCCCAAGACCCCCATTCCACATTTTTGGAAATACTGGGAAACATATGTCCTACCAAACACGCTAATATTGGGTGATTTCAATTACCCAAACATTAACTGGCAGAACTACTCAAGTACTAACTCCCTTGCCCAACATTTCCTAGAATTTATAAACTTAAACACCCTGGATCAACTGGTCAACACTCCCACCAGAGGTGACAACATATTGGACCTGGTCATCACCAACATAGGCGACCGGTGTTCCACACCAGAGGTCAACCCCTCGCTGGTTAGATCTGACCACAAACAAATCACTCTGGATATCCACATTCCGCCCCCACCCCTGGATAAGGAAACCACAGTGAAAAACTTTTCAAAAGCAAACTTCACATTACTTAAGACCGAGGTGGAAAGTTTCAAAGCCCCCATGCTAAAGGATAATGCTGTCCAAGCTGCAAAATCATTTACTAATGCATTCTACGGGCACCTACAAGAATGCATGGATTGTGCAATCCCAAGCAAAACCAAGACTCACTCCTCCAAGAAAAGGAAACCAGTCCGGTGGACCCCAGCCATAAACAAGTTATACAATAGAAGGAGGAAACAACTACAGAAAAGAATAAAATCCCAAGAAGGGAAGACATCCCTGATCAGTGTCAGCAAGTAACTATGATCCCTCATAACATCATCCAAGGTGAGCTTCGAAAGAAAAATTGCCAAGGACTCCAAAGATAACCACAAGGCATTCTTTAGCTCTGTCAAGAATCTAAGTGACAATGCTCAGATTTTCTCGAAGGTAGTGTAGAATGGCATAAAATACACTGAACCGACCGATATCGCCAACATCCTGGCAGACAGGTTCAGTGCAAACTTCACCCATCTCAAACCCCTAAAAGGGCCCATAACCATACCAGAAGAATGTAGAGCCCCTGAAATCACAGGCACTCAGGTTAAAACAGCCCTCTCCAAAGCCAAAAACAAAGCATCAATGAGACCAGATGGTGTCCGAAGCTGCATCCTACATGAGCGCAAAGATGAACTAACCCCACACCAAAACACACTGTTCAAACTCAGCCTCTCCATAGGCTACGTACCCATAGAGTGGTGCACACCAACGGTTATTCTGCTCCACAATGGTGTAGCCACAACAGACCCCAGGAACTATCTCCCTATAAGCTTGACTGGCTTGGCCTGCAAGGCTATGGAGCACATCATCATGGAACTCATTAACAAAGACATTGGGAACCCCCAAACACTAGACCCTACTCAGTTTGGTTTTGTTAAGGCAGATCATGCCTCCTAAACCTGGTGGACTTCTTTGAGACAGTTACCAAGGCTATAGATGAAGGAAAGGTGGTACACGCAGCCTACCTAGACGTCACAAAGGCCTTCAATACCATTCCCCATTCTGGTATTATAGACAAGCTCACCAGCCAGAACATAAACCCCTATGTCCAAGATGGGTTGCCAACTGGCTCACAGACAGAACCCACATGGTGAGAGTTGCGGGAGCTAGGTCCAACTCTAAACCAGTTACAAGTGGTGTTCCCCAAGGCTCAGTCCTAGGACCTCTCCTGTTCGGCATATACTTCTCAGAGGTACAGGCAAGCACAGGAGGACTATGGCCAAGTTCACAGATGACTGCAAACTAGGGGCTATAATTGACTCTCTGGCTGACACAGACATCCTCCAAAAGGGTCTCACTGAGATGGATACCTGGTGTCAAAATCATGGCCTCAAGCTAAATGCCAAAAGGTGCATAGTCATCCCCGTTGGAAAAAAACAAAGTACCCACATACTACCACATAGATGGTAGTCCCCTAAATATGGAAGACGTAATAAGGGATCTGGGGACCCAAGTAGATAGTAATCTCTCCTTTGATAATCACATTGCCAAAGTGGTTAGAAAATCCCTCTATGTGGCCCACCTAATCATAAAAGAGTTCGCATCCAGATGAAAAGAGGTCATTATGCCCCTCTACTCATTACTCATTAGACCCATCACAGAGTACAACACCCTGTTTGGGATGTACCTTACAAGACACCGGCAACAGCTGGAAAGATCACAGAAGTACCTCACCAAGAGGATCACTGGCCTCAAACAGATGCCCTATGCAGCTCGACTGAAGAAACTCCAGCTGTATTCGGTTGCATTCCGCCTACTCAGAGGTGATCTCTGCCTGACATACAGGGCCATGTCCAACCCAGATTTGATGGACGTGCTCCACCTAAAGAAAACCATATCCCCTCGAGCCACATGCTCTAGGGATCTAAACCTCACCACAACAATAAATAGGATGTGCTGGAGGGATAGATTCCTGTCCCAGAGTCTTCCCATGCTTTGGAACAAGATTCCAATCTACATTAGGCAGAGCTCCTTGCTAATACTCTTCAAGAGAAACCTTGATGAGTGGATGGGAAACAGAAAGTTTACCCCGAGGATCACTTCAGTGGCTCTGCTCAACAGAAGAGGCACAGGGAACTAATCTAAGGGGGCGGCGAAAGATAACACATTCTGGCTAGGCTTATAAATGCCTTCGGGCAGATAGCTTAGTACCTACCTATGAACCTATGAACATATATATATATATATGTATATATATATATATATATATATATATATATATATATATATATATATTACACATTATATATGTTTATATATATGCAGATAGATCTATATATGAATATGAATATATATATATATATATATATATATATATATATATATATATATAAAGCAATATACAGATGCATATAAATACATATATAAATATGGATCTAGGACTTTTGCTTGAAAGCTGAAAAGTCTGAATCCATAATTACCGTAAACACTTTAACGAAAGCGCTTTCACTGAAAAAGCACTTTCGTCAAAGTATGTCAACCCCCCCCCCAAAAAAAAACATTAAATCTACTGCTATGCAGGGGGGCTTGCCCCCTGCACCCCCCACACTAATATTCTCACTTCGAGGTCGCACTACAGTGGGGAAAAGGGAATTTTCCCTTTTTCGCACCGTAGTATGATCAGCACAACAAGTATACTTACCTGAAAGTGCTGCTTCAGTGAACAGCACTTTTGGTTAGGTATGCTCGCCGATTAAGGTTTTGGTGGAAAGTGCAGTTGGGGATCCATACAGATCCCATAAATATATATGTGTATGTACATGTATACATATATCTACATATGTATATATATATATATATATATATATATATATATATATATATATATATATATATATATATATATATATATATAGATCTAGGACTGTTGAACATAAGTTCAACAGTCCGAATCCACTATCACTGGACACACTTTAATGAAAGCGCTTTCACCGAAAAAGCATTTTCGCTAAAGTATGTTAAAAAACAAACAAACAAAAGAACATTAAATCTACTTTTTCACAGGGGGGCAAGCCCCTCTTCACCCTCCATGTGGGGGCTGCACCCCCCGCACACCCCCACTTTTATATTCTCACTCCGAGATCACACTACAGTGAGGAAAAGGGAATTTTTACTTATCCGCACTGTAGTACAACTGGCACAACAGGCATACTTATGCGAAAATGCTGCTTCGGTGAAAAGCATTTTCGCGTAAGTATTCCTGCCCATTTATGATTCGGTAAAAAGTATGTTCGTGCAAGAGTCCTAGACCCATATATATAAACGTATCCTTGTTATGTGTAAACATGAGTGTTGTATATACCTTCCCAGATGTATCCCACCATATTTATCTATGTGTTTATATAGATATAACAACATACTAATTCAACACTATTTTCACTAACAAGTACTTCACAATTGTAGTAGTCAAAGCAGATGTTCACTACTATTCAGTATGTGTACTAACAGATATATTGGAAAAAACAACAAACTTTTTCACAGTTGTGATGGTTTAGTGGTTAACTGCTGTGAGTATAGTGTACAGGGACCTGGGTTCAAGGGCTGTTTATTTTATTGCTAGGCAGAACAAGGACTGTTGGATATAGAGTGGTTAATGCAGTTTTGAGCAGCTTTAAGAGGGCTGGTATGGGTTTGCATGACAGTAAGCTCTGCTAATGTATGGTTAAATGAAAAGGTGCTTACCCAGTGTAAGCTTTGCTTAGCACTGTGCAAATCTACTTAGCATTTACATTTAAGCAATGCTGAAACCTGTTAAGCATGGCTCAGCTCTGGAAATCAGTGATCACATTCCAATCTGATGAAGTAGGGTAATGGCATCTTTCATAAGTGTATTTAATTCCATGTAAATAGCAGGCTTCAATGTGCTGTCATTACAGTAGCAAGTGGTGTGAGTATACTGTCTGGGATACCAGAGTATATATGTCTTGTACAACAATCTTTTCAGTTTGAATGTGTTTCATACATGGGTAGTATCTCAGGTTATATTCAGTCACACTGGCATGTAGTATATCATTATGTTATTACTGTTAACAGTGCTTTCCCAAGTAAGAGTAGATTGCAGATTGTAGTACTGGAACCAAACACCCCTACATGCAAAGATGGGCTCTGAGTACTGACTTTCATGTTCTTGGTGTGTAAGCTGTGTGTCATTAAGTATTTGCTACTGGATATTGATCTGATATGTGGATATTAACTGTAAACTACTATGTCTATAGGACATTTCATTGAGGGCTGCTGTCATGTAGTAATGGCATACCTATCAGTGTCAGATGTCTATCTGTCCAAACATTCATCCTAATGCTTAACCCGTTGGCTTGCTGATGTCTGTCTGTCCTCTGTACAGATGTGTATATGTCAAGTATCCATCTTGACTGTTTATAGGCAATCTATGCTTGACTGACACTGACATGTCTGCCCAGCTGTGTTATAAATACCACAGCTAGGAAACTCCACCCTGTATGCACCTCATGCCATGGATACCTCAACTACACTACCACAGTCAACAGAACATGCTTGGCTACAGGACTCCAACACAGACACTGGCCATGTTATGTAATATATGTTGCATATATGTCAATTGTAGCACCTCATTGGCCCTCTGCAAGAGGCAACCAGATGATTGGATGTTGCATTTAACTCTCACCCTGAGAATCACTCACATGGCATCAGTTGATAGATGGCCTGCTAACAAATGTCAGGTGGCATGATACCACTGTACCCACATCCCCTACTCTTCTCATACCTCCATAGACAATATCCTGGTATACACCTAGGAACACCTGCACCTATGGACCCCAGTACTGACAAATGTGTCAGTGTGCATTACTGAGAATAACAGTGTCTGTGTGTTTGTAATCTTGTAGATGACAATGTGCTGAAGGCCTTTGCACTCACTACACCTCCCATTGCCAGATTTAGAAATGGCTGCTGATGTAATGGAAATTTAGTGTACCATGTTACACTCTTCACCCTATGGGCTTCCTGGACTTTGCAGTACCAGCACAACACTGTTGTACAAATGAGTAGATAGGCATGGGTTACCCTCTGTGTTCTGGCAAGTGTGGGTATGTGTTCAAGTGTGTATATTTGTAGGATACAGCATTCTGAGGCCACATTCTCCAAATACAAAACACCTTGCCATACAGTATAAGGGATAGACATGTTGCTGACAGTAGGAGAGCCATGACAAACCATCACCCTACTATCCCTGTGGCATGTGCAATAGATGCATTACCCTGTAGTAGCACTGATGGGATAGACCAGGGGTTTTATTGCAGTCCTGGTCAATGTGTGATTGTGGGTATGTCAGAGTATTATCATGGGTTTCAGTAAGTAAAATATCCAATGTGGGGTGTGGGTACTGGGTATACTGTCTTTACACCATGGTATCCTCAGTACATGTCCCAAGGTCCACTGTTGAGAACCAATGTCACCATCAGCCATACAGGTAACTGATTACACTATCTAGCCCAATGATGCATGTGCTGTGTGCCAATTATCTGTAACAGAATGGACTCACTGACAAGGTAGTTAGCACTGATAAACCCAGGTCTGTCAGATGTGCTTATGACTGTTATGTGTTTTTACAATGTGTATATGACAGTATGTCACACTATGTATTGTTCATTACAAACCAATACATGCCCTATTACCATACTTTACAAGCCTGGTGATGTTCTTCACTTAACAAGAAACTCGGTACACACCTCATCCTAAAAGCTGTGTGGTGTGTGCAATTAAAGCCACACACATTAGTAACAATAAGTACCTAGGTAGGGGTTCTACTCTTACTGTTGCCAAGTAAGTGTGTGTGTATTTGAAGGGGTCTACTTCAGTTTGCAGAAACTACATGTCCCAGGAGGTCATCTGTCTGAGAATTGACTGGCAATTGCTAACATTTCAAAGGTATTATCTTGTGGAAATTCATTCCATCAAAACTATTATTAGATGTATTAATGCCATCTTTATGACTGTATAGCTGTACAGCGATACTGGAGTTGGTATATATAGTTGGGTGTTGATGTTGTGGACACAGCCACCCTCATTGGGGTTATTGAGGTGTGAAGACCCCTCCTTAGTCAGCTGTAATACTGTACAGTTTATGTTAATGGGTTAAGTAGTTGTCAATCACACTATGTGCAGTTCTACACCATGCCACACCCTCCAAAGTGAAGGGCTGTGCCACCCACACCAGCAAACCTATGTTTACCAACTCCAGGATTACACTACATTGGGGAAGGGGACATATACCCTCCCAGTACCATTGTCAATGACATTGAACTAGTGACTGATTATTTAGTGATGTGATGTTTTGCCTATTTTCTCTTGGTAGAATTACATAGGCTAAAATGGGTTCACTGAAAAAGTAAGTACATCTATGTGTAGAGTATTCTCTGTGTATTGCATAAACACCAAAACATGTGTGTGTTATACACAAACATGTGTTGTGTGCCACCTAGTACACTTACCATTGTCCACTGTAGAAGAGCTGCTAACATCAGCCACCATGCACTCATCTGTATACACCCCTCAGACCCATCAGCCATGTGGCACATGCAGTAATTGTTATACAGACCTGTTACTTGTGTTCAGCTGTACCCAGGAAATGGCTTGGTCAAGGTGTCACCACAGTGCCATACCCATTTTAGGAAACAACAGCAAACCAATGTCTTGCTGACACATAGACACCTACAACACAAACTGAATACGTTATGCAGACCACAATCAGTTATTGTTAATAACAGCTATAATGTATCATGACTGGACAGCTACACATCCTGACATGTAAGCATTAAACTTTCCTGCTGAAAACAGGTTACATAACATTACATTGGTGCACCTTACTACATTCACCCTGTGGATCAGAACCATATTAGCCTGTCCCTGCATCGATGTTATGGATGACAGGGATGTGGCACAGGTATCATCATATGCACATGGTGTGTGGTGGGTTTGCCAGAGACCTCGGCTGAGCCATTTAGTTGACATCATATGTGTGTGTGTTAGGAGATTTCATTATTTATTGGGCTGTGCAGATATGGTGTGCGTAGGTATGGGTTTGCCCTAGCTGTGAAGGCGATGTGTGTGTATGCACGCACACAGTTCTGCCATGTGACTGCCCTATACAGGGTTTTTTTTGGACAGCTGCAGACCGTACATGGCAGGGTGTACAGTTCAATGTCTCCAGCCACGGACATGAGACCTGTGCCTGCCAGGGGATCCATGGGTACTACCAGGTACAAGGCCAGATATGGTACTCTCCCCTGAGGATGGCAAATGTCCACTGGATCTGGGTCACAGTTGGGACCAGCCAGGGCCACGTGCACATGGCCTGCTAAGTTGTGGTGTGGACAGCACCCCCCATGCAGTGCTAGTTCTGGTACTGCCACTACAAGAGGGCTGCGACTTGTTGCACATTCAAGTAGACCTCCATTTTTTGGTGTTGCTGCCCTACGTCCATGTGGCCTTCACCCTACTCCCACCATATGCTCTAACACAGACACTGCATGGTCGAGGATTCCCACCATCTCACCCAAACATCTGTCCAGGACCTCTGCAAAATAACATTGGGCACCTGCAAGTTCACGGATGTTGTCGATAACAGCAGAAGGAGTAAGGGGACATTTGTAGTCTGGAACCTCAGACTCTGTCTGATATAATGTTCCATGCATGCCTGTGCCTTCATTATGTCCTGAAACATGAGTCTGGTGACACCTGCTGTTGCACTTCTGCCAGGGGCATGATGGCCAGCAGCCCTCCTACAAGCACCCCTGTACATTTGCCTGTGTGGTACCTCGCCATTCATCCGGCTATGGCTGCAGTGTCCAGACACACTTGCCATAGTCACCACACTGTCCTGTCCCATGCCACCACCTGCCAATTGTCCCTCATCTATGGCCACTGGTTATGGGTATTTATAGACAATGTGACTGTGTGGGGGATGGGGTGGATAACAGTGGTATGTCACCGATGGCACAGCTTCAGGCCCTGACAACCCCGCCTGTGCCTCACCATACCTATCATAATTGTTAGAGTCTGTATGGATACTAACATCAGTTTGCCTGCAGGAGGGACCTTGACCCACCTCGCCACCTGTGAGCGAAAAACAACTTTAAGACCTGTACATCATTGCTTACCTCTATACATTCTCACACACATACACACACACACACACACACACACACACACACACACACACACACACACACACACACACACACACACACACACACACACACACACACACACACACACACACACACACACACACACACACACACACACACTTACATACGAGATGGCACAAAGATATTACACAGACCTCTCATTACCCAACTGTCAACATGCATGACATATGGCACTCAATAGCATGCACTGCAGCTATACTCAATCCCTGTTACCAACATTATACATCTCTGTGATGCATGAGTTGTGTTAGTAGGTGATTCCCCTTCCCCTGGAACACGCTGTACCCATGTATGCAGTATTGTTATGCACCTGTTCAGCACCCTGGCACATACTGTGCGCCATACCTCAGGGGTGTACACACCATTGCTGAGTGTGTATATGTGTGGCAGTTATGTTTGCTCTGTTGCTCACAGCCCCTATGTGTTTGTCTGACACATACCTGGGATGATATGAGAACAGATGTCAATACTGAATGCCTGATGTCTGATTTGCAGATCTTATCATCAGCAATGCATGTATGAGCAATAAATTACAATTATACTGACAACCTTCAAAGCTTAATGTGGCTATGAGGAGTGTACACACCCTTATTGACATGCCACCATCTTCCCTGATATGCCATGGGGCCACAATGCTGACTATGCTAACATTACATACACCTGATATGTGACATATGAACTGTGCAATCAAATGCAGTATCAAACAAATGTGTTAATTCTGCAGATGCTGATTGAGATGCATACACTATGTGGGTTGCATAAATGTGCACACCCTTAACACGATGGTTTGTTGCAGCACCTGTTAAGTGAACTACAGCAGTCACTATTCCTGGAAGGGGTACACTAGCATGGCCTATCTGCACTTGCCATTATTTGGTCACTCTGCCCTACAGATGTCACCCGACTGTGCCAGATTGCAAGGTGAGCTCATGTAAACAGCCCTTGGAGGACACACAGTGCCTTCACTATTGCTGTGGAGTCAGGGTTATGTCTGGCACAATTCATGACCTTGACTGTGTTCAGATACAGCCATTCTTGGCTAGCTTTGAACGTATGCTTCAGTTTACTGTTGTGTTTCAGGATGACACCCATCCCCATCCTCAGCCTTTTTGCAGATGCTTGACAAACATGTGCCACACACGAGTGCCATTTTGCAGTCTGCCAAATTCACAACACCATGTCTACCAGCCTAGTTCCTGATAATGAACAGCAAACCTAAAGGTGTACACTGGCACCAGCAAGGTACAGATGGGGATGGTAGGCCTGAGGTGGAGTGAGGTGTTGCTTGTGCAGCACATGTATCTTTATTAATACTGTCTGTAGGTTTCAGCCTTCTTCTTGGTGCACCATTACACATTGCAACACATGCCTTTGGGAGACTTTTGATGTTATGCATATGCTACCTGTAGACAGCCCTGGATGATGTTTCCTGTGGAGCAACTCTTCCATCTAATTACCCTAACCCATAGGCGACACCTATGCAGACTCCATGCAATTGTTGACACAGGTACTGCACAGGCAGTGCTTGCTAGATATTCCTGCAAATCCCTCAGTGTTGCAGCATTTATCTATGCAGCCTCCATGACCACTTTGCAAAGTGTTGTCATCTGTCTTGGATGTCCATCTATTTATTTTCTACATTAATGCTGTCCCATACTTCATCATCACATACATGGCTGTCTGCACTGTTTGCCATGGTTTATGCAATGGTGAGGTAAGGCTACAGCTCCCACTCCTGAGTTCTACCTTTTGGATATGGGATCCAATCCATGGTTTGTAAGATGTGTGCAAGCCATGGCTGCCTCTGTTGCAGATGAGTGGGCAAATGTCATGGACATACTTATTGGACAGCAAACCATTAAGTGGTATGACATTAAGGACCTGTACTTGATGAAAGGTGCGTACTCATGAAGAGTGAATGCTGTCAGTACCTTAAAAGCTGCTTCCCCAATATGTTATTTGGAGTATGTGCACACATATGCTTCCAGTGTTTGTTAAGGTATGTATTCCCCATATTTATTGTCCTAATATAGGATGCCATATTGCACATCCATTGCTCATGTTAGGATCACATTACAGGTTGTGAGAGTTGTGGAATGTGGTATTGTGATATGCCGTTGTGTAGATTTGTAACAGTTGCCATTATAATAGCAGTATATACACTGTTGTAGCCACTGTATAAGGGTAATGTTTCAGACATGTCCCTACTGTAGGCCATTTCTCCCACCATTATGTTCATCTCTGTCCACACATCTTGCACTGACAGGTTGTTAGTTATACTGCAGGACTCTTACATTCTTACATACCCTTCAGATATGACACCATGGTGACCACTGTGATGCAGTGCAGTTAACAGCAACAGTAAGTAAACATATACAGCATGCATTATGGGTAGGTGTGTTAAATGTGTGCATGGCAAATACCATGGCCATAACATGGCTGGTGTATTGGCAAACCTGAACAAAATAAAACCATACTCACCAGCTACAGGCTGCTGCCCCAGAGGTATATCAGAGGAACCTACATAGTTGTGTGAGAGATGTGATGTCAGTAGCCACACCTGTGACATTGGTACAGGGTGGGAGCAGCATTTCAGTACAGCAACAGTACAAACCCACAATACTAGAGATTATGCACACCTTTTCATTACTACACTGCAGCAACAGATTATGTTATCTGACATATGCATGAAGATACTTTACAGATGAAGATGGAAAAGCAACAGTGGTGTACTAATGTGCCCTGGGGCCTTACCTGCATGCTCCTCGTCCATTGTGTGGGTAGCACCCACCTCCACAATGCTATCAGTAGGTTCATGGCTTGCCTGGTGGGCGGGTGCCCCAAGGCTGGTGAGGAGCTCCTCAGCATGTGTCAGTGGGGGCTGGATGTCATGAACCCTACCTGTGGCTAGCTAGTCCCTCCAAACTGCAGCAACATGCTGATGTGTGTAGCGGATTAGGTCAGTGCACCGATGTCGCACCTGCTCGTAACTGTTGTTGTGCAGGCCGACATCATTTACCCTGTGGATGAGGTCATTCCAGAGGGCAGTCCTCTCCTGCACATCATGTGATGTATGCCCAAAAAGGGTTCAGTGGTGCTGCACCAGGTAGTTTATGAGGATGTCATTTTCCTGGGGTGTATACGCTGGAAGGTGCTCTCTTGACATGGTACCTGGAAGACATAAAGAGGAAAAAAAGGACTGAGGAACTCATATTGCAAGGATATAATAGTTGTTAATTGACACCACCCCAACATATCTGTAACAATAATCTAAACACAAATCAATGGGTATGTCTACACCAAACCTACTGTTGCGACATATATTCTATTGTGCAACAAACATTGAAATGTGTTTCTATTCATGTTCCATGTTGAAATACTGTCATTGGTGGCCTGTTGCTAACAATGTAGCCTGCATGCCATTGTAATGGCCAGTGTGGTACCATATATGTATGTGTTCTGTTTGCTATGCAACTGCTCCAAATCTGGTGTTTTGGGTTAATAACTAATCCTGGATCATGTTGACATGCTGGAGGGATAGATTCCTGTCCCAGAGACTTCCCATACTCTGGAACAAACTATCTATCTATATCAAATAAAGCTCCTTATTAGCACTCTTCAAGAAAAATCTTCATGATTTGATGGGAGATAGGAAATTCACCTCGGTGATCACTTCTTTGGCTCTGCTCGACGGGGGCACAGGAAAATAATTTTCTTGTGTGGTGAAAGCCAGGGAATCTTTTTGGCTAGGCTTATATAGGCCCTAGGGCCAATAGTCTAGTACCTACCTATGAACCTATGACTATTACTACCCACATATGTTCTAAAACTGCAAGACAATAACATGTTTAGGAAGGCTGTTCCCAGCAGAACCACCTCTCCCACATCATCTGGCCATGTTACCAAGCCACAGGACGTCTGGGACCCAACCTGGGACCTCCTCATCTGCTGGTCCTGCACTATCTTCAGTTGGAAATACCTCAGGGGATGGTACTTGCCCCCCCCCCCTCCGCCGGGAGCATGCACAGATTGGATCCTGTCACCTGATGTCAGATCCAGGGTCTGCTGCATAGGGAGCTCTGCAGAGAATTGGGGGATCTGCTACACCACCTTAAGGCCCTCGTGACACAATTAGAGAGTCAGCATGCTCCTCCTGCTAAGCCCCCAGTACAGCCACCTTCAGGACTGTGAGGGTGCAGTGGTGACTGCCCATGGCTGAGGACCTCAGTCCCACTGTGTCCATTTGGGGATCATGGGCTTCCAATTTCCATACACCCCTCCCCATCCAAGGTGTACCCACCACATGTGTCATATTCCACCCATGTATGCTGTCTTGTCTGTCTTCCAACCCAACCTACTTCACCATATATACCTACTATCCTTCCCCAGCATCCCACTGTCACCTTAACAAACAAAGGGTAATGTGTTCCCAACATAAATTTCACACCAGACATGACTGTCCACTTCACACCTGCTTACAACTGCTTACAGGTGCCTTAATCACTCTGTATCCAACAGCCCTTGTTCTGGCCAGCAGATAAATTATCAGCCGTTGCAAGTGTGTGACCCAGGACCCTGCACACCATAGCCATATCAATTTACCAGTAAGCCATCTGAGCTGCAGATATGTATGATGTTTTCTCAAACATATCATGCAGCACAGTCATTCAACAGTAGGGAAAATGTATTTATATATATATATATATATATATATATATATATATATATATATATGTGTGTGTGTGTGTATGTGTCTTTGTATATATCTAGACATACACCTCTCTCTCTCTCTCTCTATATATATATATATATATATATATATATATATATATATGGGTCTACTGTATATAATCGAGAACTCAGTTTTTCAAAAATAAACAGTAGATCCACGGTTATGCGAGCATGAACTTAAGAGAAAGTGCACTTCCGCGAACATCGGTTCAATGAACTGATAAAGAACAGAGAAACATTGTTTTTGCAGCACCCCACTACTTAAATATACCAACTCTGAGATCGCACTACAGTGGGGAAATATGTAAATTCCCTTTCCCCACTGTAGTGTGCTTAGGCACCTGTGTTCCTTAATGGTTCATTGAACCATTCTTCACAGATGTGCACTTTCACTTAAGTGCACTTTCGTGTAACCGAGGATCCACTGTTCATTTTTGAACAAGTGGATTTTCAGTCTTTTACAGTAGAGTCATATATATATATATATATATATATATATATATATATATATATATATATATATATATATGGAGTGCTTTCAGACATCGATTCCACACTCTGAACCTCCTTCCCCCACAGTTGCACTGTTCTGCCTTGCTGCAAAACAGTGTCATTGTGGACACAACCTGACATTGTGGGGGGGGGGGGTATATATAGGGACAGATTGTAGGTAAGCCTATTATAAACCTGTGAATTTTGTGCATGATACATTTCACATTACCATGTGTCTATCATGAGTTCATTACTTCCACATTCAGCTATTTGCCAGACTGGTATACATGTATACATGTTTTGAGAAACAGAACAAACATTATGATGGCTTACATCTTGTCATTCTGTGCAGATCTGCGCAGTTGACAAGTATGGCTTAATGCCCACAGGCCAGATGTTATGTCCATAGCAGCTGTTCAGGAGGACATTATTACAGCAACAAGTCTTGATGGCACATAGAAATCTTTCAACATCTTCTATCCCATTATTACAGACCAAGTACTACATTCAATTAGATGCATATATATTTCACATACCTGTTTTAGTATTGTGCTCTCTTCTGTGTACACTTGGATATGTTCCTTGTTTGATTTTATTTTGTTTTGGTTTGTAGTATTGTTTTAGTATTATTTTTTGTTGTATTTTTTCTTTCTCTCTCTCTCTCTCTCTCTCTCTCTCTCTCTCTCTCTCTCTCCACTACAGGGATTGAGCTGGTTTGAATAGGTTGTAGCATGGATTTTGTAGGTGATGCTCATGATCAGGTGATGGCCTCTGCACTAATTGCTGTTCCCCACTTGCTAATTGCATGCAGCCAGCTTTGTAGTACTTCCAATTACCAATGTCATAGCAACCCACTACGATAAATGACCACATCATGTGGGTGTTGTCCCTTTACCTTTCCTGTATGGAAGACATCCTTCCTGTGTGTGGGCAGCAGTGTTACAGACAGCAGGTTGCAATACCTCTTACAACAGGACTTGCGGAAACAAGACAACTATGTTTATATAAGGATCTAGACCTACGGACAGTGTGAGTATTGTTGTTATATGCATTGACTACTGCTTGTTTTACAGGGTTTGTGTGTACATGCTAGTTTCGCATGGAATGCAGTCTGTCTGCATAGCTCTCAACTGTGGGTCTATCCACATGATGGCCAGAGGATTGGCTGTTATGTTTTATCTGTTCACCACATAGGTCTTGTCCTTGACATAACGGTGGTATTCTCTCCATTGAATGCTATCTGTACATGGCAACATCCATTTGTGTTTCTGACTTCATATACCTGAGTAAGGATATGTTGCAAGCAATTCTGTAACACCAGCAACTTTCACAGTGTATAATAGCGATATTGCAAATATTGCCCTGTGTTCCAGCCTCTGTCCTCCACCTATATACCAGGCTTTGTCCAGATGTCATGCAGTAAGAGGTTAAGTAATGGCCTATCAAAATTTAGTTCTGGCATTCCTATCATTCCAGTGATGTTGTGTACTCCCACACAAATTGTGGGGTAGGGTCCATATATATGAGGCCTACAGCTGGACAAAACATGTGTGACCTTGTACAGTCCAGAGGTCAGTGTATGTAAAACACTGTTATATGCCCTTGTAAGACATTTTATGGGGGAGGGGTATTAAATGTTTTTAACCTAGGCTGTTACAACATGTGAGGGATATCAGTAGTAAGAAACATTAAGGTATATGGCTGTACATTTTCATACATTTCACAATGGGAACAGTGGTGTGATAGAGCTTACTGTCTTACACACAGTTCTGTTTGTCAGTGTGATAGTGACATTTTACGTTAAGCATTGTTATGTAACAGATAGATTTACATTGTGACAAATAATACTTTTCCCTCTAGGGGTTGAGTACAGAGTGTAATTGGAGGCTGCTGAACTACATCTGTAATTAATAAGTGTTGATTGGTTCTTATCTTCAAGGCAAGTGTTTTCTTTACTGTTGTACTGCTTGAAGGCCTTAGCCTGGACAGCAACATATGTTATGTTTTTCAGATTATTGTATTAAATGTTTTGTTTGAGAGTTGCATTACTCACTTATGTATTTCAAACACCTAACTGCTATAAGAAATGGCATAAACAATTGAAATAGTACACAAATAAATATTTCTATGTATGCAAACTTTTGTGTGGTGTCATGTCCTTTCCACTGTGTGTGGGTATATATTTCATGCAATAATTCTCATTTGTATGAAAGAATCAAACACTGGCCCTTTTAAAAGGTGGCAACTGTAGGAATACTGACTGTTTGATATGCTGTGCACCCTTTATATATACTCTTCTTATACATATCTATACGTAGTAATATATTTATATTTATATGTGTATGTATAAATATATATATATATATATTTATATGTGTGTGTGTATATATATATATATATATATATATATATATATATATATATATATATATATATAAATATATATATATATATTTATATGTGTGTATGTATATATATATATATATATATATATATATATAGAGAGAGAGAGAGAGAGAGAGAGATGTGTGTGTGTGTGTGTGTGTGTGTGTGTGTGTGTGTGTGTATCATTGGAATGTTTACTGCTTCCACATTGTACATTCCCTATGGTAGACTGACTGTTCTGCATGATATGTTAGTGATATCATCCTGACATCTTACAGGTGAGATGGCTTACTGTTAATGTGGCTATGTTATGCAGGGTCCTGGGTTCAAGACTTGTAAGTGCTGGTTATTGTGTTGCAAGGCAGATCTGTTCAGCTGTGGAGGAAGGGATGATGTCAATAATTACAAGAGATACTTATTTTGGGCCCCTTCACCCCCATTAACAGTGCCTTTGGTCAGATGTTTTGCAGTGAGAGGTTCAGAGTGTGGATCCAATGTGTGAAAGCAATATATATATATATATATATATATATATATATATATATATATATATATATATATATATATGTAGAGAGAGAGAGAGAGAGAGAGACATATTTTATTTATTTATGTAACATTTGTTTGCCAGGATAGTCCTTCTGGACAACAAGTGTTTGTTTTCAGCTGAGTCCTGGGGAGAAAAACTCCATAAGATTACAGAGAGAAAAACAATTTAGAAAAGAGACATTACAGAGTAGTAGCATACAGATTGTAGACTTTACAGCCATTAGTATACAATAAGAGGATATTCCCCCTTTTGGTTGAAAATACAAGTGTACAGAATATACAATGAGAGTAGATAAGAACCTTGTAAAGCATTGCAAGATATTTCACAATTGAATAAGAGTATATAAATGTTTAAGTTTTCCATATATACATTCAAGCAAATATACATGTAAGAGTATACATACATATATATGCATACGCATACATACACATATATGCATGCATGCATACATACATATACACTATATCTATATAAATAAAAATGTAAATGTTCATTTGTTCAAAATCTTAAATCTCCGCAAGTTCTTCACCGATTGCTTTGAAATTTTCACACAATGTTGCATTCGAATACGAGTGTGTTTTTATATACCTACTATTATATAGATGTCACACGTTGCATTCGAATACGCGCGTGTTTTTATATACCTACTATGGATTCTATATATTTTTATACAAATATGCAATGTTATATGTTTTTGTTATAACTTTCTTACTTCTTTTTCAGTGCAATCAATCTGCTTTAGTTCATCCAAATAATGCCTCGCAGAAGATCAAACTTAGGTCATCGTACTTGCGGAGCGGAAGCAGTGCGAACAGTAATTGCAAATCAAACTGAGGAAGAATGGGCATCAGCGAATGAGCGAAACAGACAAAGAATGGCTCAAATACATTCCAAGGAAGCAGCAGAGCGACGTGCAGCCAGACTTGAGGATGCACGGTTGTGAGCACTGCGATCGCGTTCTGCAGCTTTAGATCTGCTTCGTTCTCCTCGATCTACACCAGCGGATGAAATAAATGCTTGCCTGAAATACTCTACTTTGTGGCGACACATAAAGACATTAAAATTAATTACAAATATGCGTGTCCAGCTGCAAAACGATCGATCAGCTGAGATATTCTCACATCAATTGCTGGAAATTGGGAACGGAAAGGTGCCGGTTGATCTCACCTCAGGACAAATTTCATTGCCTCATAACTTCTGCAATTTAGTGACGTCAAAAGAAGAATTGGTTGAAATGTATTTCCCAATATTCAAACCAATTATAAGAATCACGATTGGCTGACTGAACGAGCTATTGTTGCAGCCAAGAACAAAGACATCTACGAACTTAACAACATTATTCAGTCTAACATTCAAAACAAGGCAGTCACATACAAGTCCGTCGACACTGTTGTGAAAGCAGATGAAGCGGTTAATTATCCAACAGAATTTTTGAATTCACTCTATCTGCCAGGGATGCCAGCACACGTACTGCAATTGAAAATCGGCGTGCCAATTATCATGTTGCGAAATATCAACCAGCCAAAGCTTTGCAACGGCACACGGCTTGCAGTAAAAAAATTAATGTGCAATGTCATAGAAGCAACAATTTTGACAGGACCTTTCAAAGGTGAAGATGTCCTCATTTCTCGCATTCCTATGATTCCAACGGATATGCCATTTCAATTTCAGACATTGCAGTTCCCAATTCGATTGGCGTTTGCAATCACCATCAACAAAGCTCAGGGCCAGTCTTTAGAATTGTGCGGTTTACATCTACACACGGATTGCTTCTCACATGGACAATTATATGTTGTGTGTTCTAGAGTCGGCAAAACAGACAATCTCTATATCTGCACAGACAATGGAACAATAAAAAATATTGTATACCCACAAGCATTGTGAAATTAAACATATTAGAAACGTGTGCTTTCTCTTTTCTTTCTTTTCCATTTAACCAGACTGAGCCACAGCAATGCGTGGCGGGTATATATATATATATATATATATATATATATATATATATATATATATATATAGATATATATATATATATATATATATATATATATATATATCTATATACATCTATATAGACAGACACACACACACACACACACACACACACACACACACACACACACACACACACACACACACACACACAGACACACACACGTACATACACTCATATATCAGGTTATTGCTCACACATGGATAGGTATAGTTAGATGGTGTTGTTTGGGTTGTCTAGGACAGATGGGGTGTAGAAATAGTAAGTGGACGAGGCTTCAGGGGGTCAATTACAGTTGCATAGATGGTTGGTGATGAGGTATGTTTTAAGGAGGCTTTCGAAGGAGGGTGTGGAGTTTTGTAGTCTGAGGTCAGGGGGAAGGTTGTTCCATATTTTTGCTATTTCATGGGCAAATAGTGATTCCCCCGAGTTGTTTTTGGATGTGATGGTTTTGATTAAGCTTTTGTTTGAAGACCGAAGTTGTCTATTTGAATTGTAGATGTTCAGCATGCCTGTCAGGTCGGGGGGGTTTCTCAAGATAGTACAGAATTAGATGAGCTAGACTGAGTTTATGGTCCCTTAATAGGTTCGGAAATTCATGCCAGTGCATGGCTTGTAGGGAAAGGCAGTGGTGGAATCGTGATTTGGCATTGGTGGCGAATCTAGCAATTTTGTTGTAATAGATGGAAAGTTTATCAAGGTCAGTTTTGTAAAGATTAGTTAGAATTGGGGATGCATAAAGTAGAGTAGATAGGAGGTGGGTCCTGGCTATTGCAATTCCAGATTCGGTGGTTAGATAACTTTTACAGCGCTATCGGGAACCTAGCTTTTTGTGGACTTTAGTGGTGGTTGCTGATATGTGCTTTGTGAATTTGAGGTGCTGGTCAATGGTAACTCCTAGGAGTTTAGCCTCAGTAACAGGGGTGATTTGGGTTTTGCTGGTGGAGAGTGTAGACGGTAAGGTTGCTCATTTTAGTAGAGTGGAATAGCATTAGTTGTGTTTTTTGGGATTTAGTATGAGTTGTGAGTTGTTAAGCCAGTTCTCTATTTCAGAGAAGGCTTCTTGCACATTTTGTTGGAGAAGTTAGATGTTGGGTGCAGAGCATATGAGAGTTGTGTCATTAGTGTATTGGACTATGTCAGCTTTAGAGGTAACTGAGTGGAGTTGGTTTGTGAAGATATTAAAAAGAAGAGGTCCTAAGATTGATCCTTGTGGGAAACCTAAGGAGGTTGGGAGTGGGAGATAGAGAGTTATGCCTTTTGATGGATTGTTGATGGTTATCTAAATAGCTTTTAAACCAGAGGAAGGTGGAGTTGTTAAGGTTGAGGTCAGAGAGACAAGACAGTAGTTTATTATGTAAGACTGTGTTGATTGCCTTGGATAAATCTAGGAAGGTAGCTGAGACAAATTTACCTAGATTCCTGTGGGAGTTTATAGTATTGGTGAATTTGAGTAGGGCAGTGGTGGTGCTTTGAGATGGGTGAACTCCATGTTGGGTTGAGGAGAGAAGGTTGTTGCTGAGGAGTTAGGAGAGGAACTGGTGATAAATACATCTTTGTATGATCTTAGAAAGGGGTGAGAGAATTGCATTTGGTTGATAATTGAAAAGGTCTTTGGAGGGGCCACCTTTGTGTAGCGGTATGATATATGAGGTTTTCCACAGGAGTGGAGCGGTGTGTTCAGTGATGGATATATTTATTAGAAGTGAAATGGGATAGGCTATAGCTGTGGATGCAATTTGGAGGTATTCAGCAGGAATATTATTGGCTGCAAGGGTTTGAGTCTGGCTAGGAGTTTTTGGATAGTAGAGGTAGGAACAGACTTAAGTGTGAAAGGTATGGTATTGATTTGGGTCTGAGGTGGTTGTGGGGTGTTGGAGGAAGTGATGTTGTTTAAGAATTTGAGTACTGAGGAGGTGAAATAGTTATTAAAGCTGGAGGCTATGTCCATGTCTGTACCTGTTATACTGGGTGTGGGAATGGTGGTTCTTCCGGGCTGTAGGATATTTATTGTTGCCCAGAATTTTTGCAGTTTGGTACTGCATTTGTTTTGTTAAGTGATACAGTAATATTGTTTGTCGAGATTAATCTGCTTTTTTGCTTTGTTTTGGAGCTCATGAAAGCGTTGCCTAGCTGCAGGTAATTGGGTGTGGCGCTAGGCATTGCAGGCTTTATACCTGGCTCTAAGTAGGGCTTTTGTGGTTTTCTGGAGCCAAGGGGTGGGGCCGCTATGTATCTTGATAGTTTTTATGTGGGCTAGTTGGTTGAAGATATTAGAAATGTGGAGATGAAGTAATCAACTGCTTTGTCTAATGAAAGGGTTTTGATGGGAGACCAGTTGCAATGTTGCAAGGCTCTTATGATGGTGGTCTCTAGGAAAGTTTTTTGTTAGAGCGGATTTGTTGAAGAGAGGGAGAGTTAATTATTTTAAGTTTTTGCCTAAGGATAAAAGTGGGACTGTGGTCGCTCAGAGAGTTTGGTAGGGTGACACATTGATGGGCAGTATTTGGTTGATTTGTGAGGATCTAATCAAGTATAGATTTTCTTTTTGTGGCCTTATCAATGTGTGTGGGAGTATCTACAAGTTGGGTGAAGTTATATAGGTTAATGTGGTGGGTGGGGGTGGGAGAATGGATGGAGTTCCAGTTAATGATTACATTACCTAGCAAGATAGTTTCTGGAGGGAAAGAGTATGAGGCCCAGTGAAGTATGGATTCCAGAGTGGTTAGGTTGTTACCCAGGGGTATATAGATACCCAGTAGGTTTAAGAGCTTATGTTGGTTAAGGGAGAGCTTTGCAAATGGAGTCTCTGCACTGTTGAAGTTGGAGGAATCTTTTTGGAGGAGTTGGAGTTGTAGGTTGGTTCTGTGAAGTAGACCTAAGCCTCCACCTCTTTTATGTAACCGGTCTTCCCTGAGAACATTATACCCAGGTGGGGCGATGGAATTATCATTAATATGTGGTTTAAGCCATGTCTCTTTGATGAGAATAATATCAGGGTTATATAAGGAGATGGCATCATGAAGGTATTCTATTTTATTCATGATACTGTGGGTATTCATATTTAGTATCAGTAAGTTGGTGGGTTTGTGCTTAGCTGGATAATGATGGGTGCATGGGTTATAAGCAGAGGTTGCAGGCCTGGGGTTGGGGTGAATGTCTCCTCCTAGTAATAGCTGGGTAGTTATACAGGTGATAGCTGTTAGGTATTGGATGATTAGGTAGTGAAACTGTAGACTTGTTTGCTTTTAAGATGAATAGAAGTGGTAAATGGGAGGGACATGGTATATGGGGGTTGGGTTTATATGGTGGGATATATGTTTGCGTGAGTGGGGGGGTGATAGTAATGTTTCATGTTAAGGTGGGGGATCTCGGGTGGATACAGTGAGTGAGTGTGAAGAGATAAGAGGTGCTGATGGTGGCTATGGAGAGGTAGGTGAATAGGGAGGTTAATCCCAGGAGGGTATAGTGGAGATGAGACTGGGGGTAATGAGACATAAAGCGAGTTAGGTTGTGGAGCTAGAGGAGGTATTTATATTTCGTGAGGGTGTGAGCTGTGCGAGTAGGAGATATGGGTGTGGACATTGAACTGGTAGGTGGGCTGGAGTGGTGGGAAGTTGAAGGGCATGTGTAGATGGTGCTAATGGATGTAATTATTGGATAATGGGTAGATGAGGGGGGGTCTTAGTAAAGGAGGTTACCTATAAATTCAGAGTATGTAGGGAACTGGAATATATATATATATATATATATATATATATATCTATCTATATATATATATATCTATATATATATCTATATATATATATATATATATATATATATATATATATATATATATATATATACACACACACACACACACACACACACACACACACACACACACACACACACACACACACAGACACACACACACACACACACACACACACACACACACATCAATATATATATATAGATACATTTTCCCCTACTGTCGAATGACTGTGCTGCATGATATGTTTGAGAAAACATCACATTTATATACATCTGAAATGGCTTAGTGATTAGTCACTTTGGCTATAGTGTGCAGGGCCCTGGGTTTAAGAATTGCAAGGGCTGATTATTTTGTTGCTGGGCAGAACAGGGTCTGTTGGAGACAAAGTGATTAAGGCACTTTAAAGCAGTTGTAAGTGGGTTTGCACAGAGCTGCGTGGAGATTAGCAATGCTTACATTATGGCTGTTTAAACCCGTGCTTATTTCAAATAAAGAAAAGAAAAAAAAGGATGATAGAAAGTGGTGAAATTGGGGCAAGCTGGGGGAAAAACAAGATGAGAAACAGGTAGGAACCTGCAGGACAGGTGTAGGAAAGGGCCATAGCTCTGCATTTCTTCAGTAGCAACAGTTGCTTTCAATGTGGGTAATTTAGAATTTGGAGCCTCATACCCTACAGGGATGAGTGTGGGCATCATACAAGAAGGATGATTGGTAGGGTTAGATTGTGTGATGGGTACTTGTCTCTGCGTGAAATGCAGAGCTATGTATGGATGTGATTTTTTTGGGGGGACAGATGTCTTTTTTTTTAAGGTGAGAGTGGTATGTTAAGGAAGGATTATAGGTATGTGTGGTGAGGGAGGTTTGGTAGGAGAGGTTGCATTTGCAGACAGACAAGACAGGCAAGACAGCAGACAGGTACGATGTATGACACATGGGTGGGTAAGCACCTTGATGGGGAGGGTGGTTCAGAATCAGAGGCTCATGAGCCCCCTCAGATGGTAGTAGTGGCACTGATGTCCCCACCTGATGGCAGTCACTATTACTCCTTCCCAGCCCCAAATGTAGCTGTGCTGGGGGCTGGGCTGGAGGGGCCACATGCCCTTCTAGCTGCACCCACCTGCCCTCCACCTGGCTCAGGTGATCATCCAGCTCCATCTGGAGGACACTTCACACCATGCCACAAACCTCTTCCACTGTGACAACATCCTCACCGCGCTCACTTGCGGGGGGGTTCCTGCAGTGGTTTCACCCATGGGTGGTGCAGGACTAACAGATGATGGAGGTCTGGGTTGGGTCCCAGATATGCTGGGACCCGGTGCCCTGGCCAGGTGGGGTGGGAGAGGTGGATTCACTAGGATCTGCCTTCCCATATGTGCTGTGGTGTGGAAATTAACAATGAATATTGGTTAGTCATGAACAATACATTACAACAGTCAAAATAGCATGCATGGATATTCCCATTTACCCAAAACAGTGCAATTACAACAGTGCCATACCAAACAGAATCTATACATATATGGAATGGCATTCAGAGTTGCAACAGAATGCCAATTAGAGGTATGTCAGACAGGTAATAATGATTATTCAACAGGGAATATTAGTATGTACACAGTTTAAACAAATTATTAACCAAATGGAACAATGGTCCCAACAGTAGAGGTTTATCTAGATACATACCCATTTTGGTTTCAGTGTGATGATTGGATCAGTTGAGTGGTGGGGGAAGGGAACAGATTAAATTGACAACTGCTATCAAGTATATATTTGTCAGTACACTACTATTCACTACTCTACATTCTGACCACACTTACACTCTACCTTGTCCATGGGGCTGTTACAGCACACCAACAGCTGTACATATCAACAGATCAACCCTTATTTTACTTATACACATCATACCTGTTTTTTATGCAGATTTCTTTACGTGTGGGCCCTGTGCAGATGAACTGTGTGCACATTGCATTGCTGTTTCTACACATATTTCAGATTCACATATTAGTTGGAGGCCCTGAAGTGTGTGTTGTGCTTTTGACATACATCTGCTGTGACTTTATCTGTGTGCGGGTTTCTTGGCAACTGGGGAAACTATCCTTGACAGCATGACACATGAACAACTTCTCTGGGCAAGACTGCAGAGTGTGAATGGCTAGCTTGCATCTATTTGTAGGACTGGGGCTGATCAACACAACAATTGTACATCTTTCGTAGTTATGCACATCATACTAGTATTTCTATTCAGATTTCTTTACCTGTGTGCCCTGTGTGGAAAATATATGTATTGCAGTACACTATTTTGTCTATTCAGATTGCAATTTACAACTGTAGAACCAGACTTACATGTTAGTGGTGGTCCCTGGTTTCAAACCATGGTGTGTGTGCAAAACTAAATAACGGGCATAGTTCTTATCAAACGGAGCTACTGGGGAGGTGTTGTATGTTGTTTGTGACATTTCTATCTAGTACATATTTTTGTGCGCAGTACTTTTCTTATCAAATGTTGCATTATTTGTTTCCCATTTTCAGTAAAAATTATGCATACACAGCAGGCATTGGTGTCAGTGTTTGAGAAACATGTGCACATTAGCTGGATTGCACATTTGTCTGTTATACAACTACATACTGGAATTTAGATTCCTGAGTACATAGTGTAGGTTTTAAGTCTGCACCTGTTAGCCTTATACATTTGTCAGTACATTCACAGCTACATACAGCTAAAATTGAAAGGTTAACAGAGGACAGTGCTGGCAGACACACAAGTAAAACACATTCTGATGGAAATATGTACTTTTGCTTTTTTCAGTTATTTGACATGCTGATTCTAAAGTATGCAGACAAGCAGTGCTAATTCAGTTCACCTCAGTTAATGCATTTTGCAGGACATACACATTTTTATTTTTCAGGTACAAGTGAGATGACCCACACCAGTGTTTAGGATCACCTTTATTAGTTTGACATACATATCTGTGTACAACTCAGAAATCCACAATTACTATTCCTGCATGATCTGCACAGGGGAATGCTTTTCATTTCTAAGTGTTACAGTAGCCCTGGCATGGCACTTTTTTGGCAGGTTCACTCAGGAACACTCATAAATATTCTACTATTCCTCTCATGCATATTGTACCTTGTTTGCTACTGACATCTGTATTACACAGCAGTTGGAAATACTCCATTGTAACGCTGGAAGCCTGACACAGGCATTTACTCCTGACTTTTACAGCACAATTATATATACAGACAGTGCTACCATTACTATATTTTTGATTTATTACTCCTAATATTGGCCAGTTTTAAAATGCTGAACTATGCTTAGCTCCACGTTAATCTGCATAACAATGCTTAAACCAGATAAGCACAGCTGAAAGCAGGTAAGCAATGCTTACACTTGCAAAGCATTTCTTAAATCTGTTTCTTTTCATTAAATTTATAAATTATTTTTTACATTAATATTTTACATATTCCCACCCCTACTGTGCTATACGTGAGCCATATAATTGACATCTATCATTAAAATTCCTAAAAGGTTTATTAAATAAATTGGCAGAGGGGGGAGTCAAACTGAGCATGTTCTACATGCTAAACCAAAGCAGTACCACTGTGCTACAGCAGCAGATGACATTGTCTATCACAGTAGCACTTGTCTATCATTTTCAGGATTTCAGCCAGACTAAGCATAGTGGTGCACAGCGCAAACAAGCTGCGCACCGCTTAAATTTCGGTTTTATTTAATGACAAAATATATATATTTTGTATTTTTATTACTTTCCTCTTGCCCTACTGCTTCCATGCATGTAGGGCAAGAGTGCATACATTTGGGGCTGTGCACTTGAAGGCTGCTGCCTTCTAGATGTGTTTGTGTTTTTTTTTCTTTTTATTTCAGTGTCCGCAGACATTGAAATGTTAGCTACTTACATTTCAGTGTCTGTTGACACTGGTTTATTACATAATATTAGAGTCAGGCTCTAATATTATGTACATTGGCACTTGTCTGTGTCACAAAGTTCTGTATGGCACTTTCTGAGTGAAGAGGGTGGTTTACATGTGCAGGCACTGCTAAAACACACCCCCTGCACTCATTCATGGTTTGTGTCCATTTAGATTAAACAGCAGCATGCCTTCATGCCTATGCAAGGCGCACTGCTATTCTAAATGGACATGAACCACTCCTTGCAAAAATAGTCTTATTCTTGCACAGAGCTTCGTGAATCCCAGGGAGTATTGAAGTAGGGGTCTAATTGCTGGCAGGCAGATGAGGTATGGATGATTGTATGGGTTAAGGTGAGCTGAGTATAAAATAGGTGGTGAGGAAGCCTGAGCCATTTAAGTATTTTAAGTGCTAAACAGTGGTGGATCCAGTAAGGTTTGTTGCAAGTGAATCTGGCAATTTTATTATATCACTGTTTATAAGGAAGTGTGGCTTTTAGGCCGGTCATGATAAGGAAGAGATTTTAAACTTTTTTTTATGAAAATAGCACTTTCAAAAAACAGCAAAGTAATTTCGTTTTTTAGGGATTTAATGACAGGTGATTATCCTGTAGTCAACCTTCAATAGAATTAAAGGCTCCTTGAGTAGTTCTTTGAAGATGTATTAGGTTGTTGGAAATACATATTATTGTAGAATCATAAGTGAATATTGCTGACAGGATTTATAAACTATAAATTGTTAGCGAATATATATTAAGAAGACTGCTGATAATGGAGCCCTGTGGGACACCAATATTGAGGAAGGGAGAAAAAGTGGAGAACCATTTAACAGACTGGTATGTAAGAGTTAAGTAGTTGCTAGACCATAGTATTGCTGGCTGTAATAGCCTGAGGGAAGACATTTAGTAGAAGAGTTTTTGGTAAGAAACTAGATCAAAAGATCAAGGAATACACAGTAATCAAGTTTGCCTTAATTTTTGTCTTTGTTAATAGTATCTGTGAAAGTAAATTAGGCCATGATACTGCTATAAGAGGGTCTAAAACCATGCTATGAGGGGGTCAGGTGCTTTTCCTGAAGAATATGTTGAAGAAATTGCTTGTGAATACACTTCTTCATAATTTTTGATAAAGAGAATAATAAGGCCATAGGTCAGAAATTGGTTATATCAGGTAAGGTTCCTCCTTTATGAAGGGGGATGATGAAGAATCTTTCCCATAGAGAAGGAACATATGATTCCTTGACAGATCTGTTAATTAGGAGACACACAGGATGGGAACTGACAGCCAGTGTGAGATATTCTGCTGGGAGATTATCTACTGAAAGAGAGCAAGATTTCAGTTTAAGAAGTAACAATTAGTTAGAGGTTTGGATGGGTGTTAGGGTGAAATAGGAGGTATTTGTTGTCTGAGGAGAGGGTATATCAGGATTGTTTGGAGGAAAATCTTTAGTAAGGGCTTTAATTCTTTCTATAAAATGTGGGTTAAATTGACAGCTATTTCAGAAAGAGAGTTATATGGATTATGATTAGGAATGGTGGATGCTCCAGGATGAAGTATATTATTAATAGAAGATTTGAAAATTTTAGGGTTGGAAACTGATTTAGTAATGTGTTACTGAGGTAAATTTTGTTGTCTATGATAATCTGTCTTTTAGTATGGTTAGGTAGCTCTTTAAAGTGTTGTATGTTTTGGAGAATCTATATTTTAACCATTCTTTCTAATTCCTATATATTTTATACATTAGGTGCCTGCTTTGAGTGGATAACCAAGGAGTATGTTTATTCTTTATTCTTTTTGTTCAAGTTGGAGCCACACTATTGAAGGTTTTCAGGAAAAGGGAGTTACATTTGTGAATAGCTATGTTGAGTGGAATATTTTTCAGGATAGGACAGTTAAAGGAGCTTAGAATTCTGTTAAATGTATCAGGGTCGAAATTAAGGAAGTTACAGGAATTTCTAAATAAGTGTTGTTTGACATGATGTGAACTGAGTCTTTCTGCATATACATGAAGGTGGGGCACTGTGAGAATCAGAGATCATGCCACAGAAGACATACTTAGTGGAATCAGACACCAGTATCCAGTCGAGAATTGAGCCACTGTTTTGGGGATAGTTATAACATGTGGGGGAGGAAATGAGTTGAGTCAGTCCAAATAGGTTTAGGCTAGTTGATGGATATTTTGGCAGATAATCTGCCAACTGAAATTTGACTTCACCTAGGATTATCTTCTCATTAGAAATTGTATGTGAGATCCACTTTACAATGTTTTCTAAGGTTGCAGCATTATTACCTGGGGGACTATAGAGTACTACAATACATAGTTGCTTTTGGTTATTTAAGATGGAAGCCTAGGAGTTCAGCATTATGGAATTTGGGAACTGTTTTATTATAGGGTTGGACTTCAAGATAGTCAGGTAAAGCTACTCCACTACTTTTTTAACTCTATCAGTCCTGATCATATCATATCCAGGGAGTGGAATTTCAGAGTCAAGTATGTGGAGATTTAGCCATGTTTCAGTCATGGCAAGGATATTTGCTGTATTGTCTGAGATCCAAGCATGGAGTTCTGAAATTTTATTATAGATACTCTGAATATTTAAGGAAATGAATTTAAGCTGTTTGGGTGAGTCTGATATTGGTTGCTTGGGTTTTCATGGTTTTGGCGGTGGTGTGGTCACTCTTTTGGAAGGAGATGGAGGGGCTTAGTAGGAGAGCTGTTTGGATTGCGATGAGTTTGGAGGCTACTGGAGAGTCAGAATAGTAGGAAGGGCCGGGGATGGGATGAATATCCCCACAGAGTGGTTATGAGAGAGAAAAGTGGATATGTTTGGTAAACTTGTTTTGGTTTAACTGCATCAGTTAGCTTTATTTTGGTGTGGTAGGTATGAGGGTTTAGTAGTTTGAATTTTAATTAAAAGTTGGGTGAGTCTTTGTATATACTGGAAGCAATTAGTGGTGAAGTTAGGTGATTTGAATGATTAGAGGTGGAGTATATTGTGGGAAACGTGTAGAAGATTGAGTGATATACAGTAAGCTGTAAGCTGAAAAAACAGGAAGAGAAAGGGTACAGAAATATTTAAGAGAAGCATGGTATGTAGCTTTGTAGAGAGACATGTCAGAGAAAGAGGAGCAGGAAAGCTGAGGTATGAATATAGGAGGGGTAGGAGTAGATAGGTGAGGGTTGTGGATGGTGTAAGTTAGGATCACTGTGGTTAGTTAGTAAATATAGCTAGTCTGAAAGATATATATATATATATATATATATATATATATATATATATATATATATATATATATACACACACATATGCATATATATATAAATATGCATATATATATATATATATATATATATATACACATATACATATATATATATATATATATATATATATATATATATATATATATATATGTTGTTGTCTTTCAGCTTTTCCCAGTTAGGGGTCGCCACAGCGGAACTCTGGTCCGCTAATGATTGACAGTAGATTTTTACGGGCCGAGTTGCCAGCCCTGATGCACAACCTTCAACGAAGGTATGCCCATTCACTCATGTCTCCACACAGAAGACGCTCTAGCTGAGAATCGAACAGGACGTCTTACTGTGCGGTGACAACGCTACCACAGCACCACCACCGCAGTATTTATATATATATATATATATATATATATATATATATATATATATATACATATATATAGTAGATATGTTCTATGGGAAAGAACAGTTTGGTATGGGGAAATGGGTCATCATACTCAGATTACAGGGCACATGTTACACCACATTCTGTCTGTAAACAGTGACAATAAGACTGCTCTGAGGACATGGCTTATGAAATTAATGTATATTAGGCATGCCATTTGTTGCAGACACAACTGCTGTTCATAGGTTCATAGGTTCATAGATTAGTACTAGGCTAACTGCCCTTGCGAGCCATTTTAAGCCTAGCCAATTATCCCTTGTGAGACTCAAACCCTGTACCTTGTGTTTGTAAGGCAAACACCTTAACCATTAGGCCACCCTCCCAACCCTGTTGCGACGTTGGAGTGGTACACCAGATGGTAGCCATATCTGTTGGCTAGCTCTTATCATTGCTGTATTTTCCAGTGCACAAGTATGAAGATGGCACTGAAATAGCATCAGTAGTTGGAAAATATCTCCCCAATAAAGACAGAGCTGTCCGTGCAAGCTCTATGTTTGCATGGCAGGCACATTCTAAATGCAGACAAGCCTGACAAAGCCTTCTGGGAACATGTATGGCAGAACATAATTATGGATGTGAGTTGACTGGCACTTGGTGCAAGGATTAAGGAGGTATTACTTATTAACTATTTCCCCTGATTCAGTGGTCCAGGGTTTGATTCTCTCAGCCTCCATTGCCTAGTCGTGTGACTCTGAGCAAGTCACGTAACTAAACAGTGCTGCAGGAATTAGTCTAAAAAGGTCCATGGTGCAAGGATTAAGGCGGTATTACTTATTAACTATTTCCCCTGGTTCAGTGGTCCCAGGGTTTGATTCACTCAGCCTCCATTGCCTAGTCGTGTGACTCTGAGCAAGTCACGTAACTAAACAGTGCTGCAGGAATTAGTCTAAAAAGGTCCATGGAGATCAGTGCTCTACCCTGTTAAACAAATACAATAAAATAAATGCCACTAGTGGCACTATAGGATCAGTATGATAGGTCTACAGTCAGTAGCATGCTACTTCATGCCTGCATAAAGTTCAAACCATTGCAAGGCAAAGCATAACTGTATGAGAGGGAGTCATTCATCACAGTCTACATGCATATACACAAAGAAATTCTTGCTGTCCCTCTCTAGGATCTATGAAAAGATGCTGATGCTTACAGAGGCCTGGTTGTCAGGACTGGTCTGGTCACAACAGCCTGTGTTTCTGACAGGCCTACACCAGGTTGATACTACGTTAAGGGACTAAAACAATGGCATTGTGCACCAGTGGTGTGATCATTTTGATTGTAAACACTACCATATGTCTCATACAGGCCCATCTGGGATGTAGGCATAGCAGCACACACCACAAGGTATATGTGTCTTCATTCTTTGTGTGATCCATTTACTACAATGCTGTTGCAGCACTGGACAGTGGGATTTTCACATATGTTCGGTGGTACTCATGGGTGGTTATCTATCTTTCTTTGTATTTGTGCCAGTTGTTTAGTCAGCCTCAATGAGATAGTACATGCTTGATCTCAGTCCACATCAAACCTAATGATATTGACAGCCTCTTCTTGCTATAGTCAGATAGCATGGTGCCACTGCTAGAAACAGTCACCATGGAGGACAGTCCCCCAAAATCAACTCACACAGTTTTGTAACTTGTATACCCTGACCCTGCCTCTCCACTAGGTATGTAAAAAATGATATGATATGCCAGGCAGCCTGGCACAAGGCTTAACACTGTTAGCAGCTCATGCATCTGCAGTGGTCAGTGGTATCAACACAGAGTATGACTTGACCACAGCTCTAGGGAGAAACATGTTAGTAGATACCAGCAGTGCATCTACTGCTTAGAATCCAAATATATCAAATTGGGCATAAATCAGCAGATGTGCAGCTCAGTGATCCAGGCATAGGAAGATACCACTAATGCCATGGCAGACATGATTAGCATAGTGCATGGCATCTGAGAGATGAATTATTTATTAATTTTTTGTTGCTCTGCACATCAGATAGTCCCAGTGCTCTTCTTCATTAGCCAGATCTACTGATCACTTGCACCAGTAAGGGTCAGGCCATCCTGGTACCCCATCATACTACTACTGGTGCTGAGAGAGTTTTTGACCTAATCCCTATCCTTCTGCCCATGCCCAGGGAAGTGGAATGGGTGGAGTGCTCCAAATTCTCCTCACTTCTGCATGGTAACAACTTCAGCAAAATGACTCACCACACCACAGTAGGCACTCTGCAGTTTGATCTGCAGTCATTGCCAGAGAGCTCCACTTGTGTGGTGTTCTCAAGCATGCACCCCACTTTCTCAGGAGACCCATGCCTGCCTGTCCCTGTCAGCACATCAGATACAGGAACAACAAATTGCTCCTCAGTTGTGCTGCATTCTGATCTGAATCCAAATTGCTCATCTCCCATCTTACTTTCTACTATTTTGCTATGTTTGATTATCAGGCACCATCTCCAGCACTTTCATGCAGCATGACAAAAATTTAATATCTCTATACAATCCATGGTTGCGAATGCCCCCTTTTTTCTTGTGAACTGAACCTAGAATCCTTGTTGTCCAGTCATAATGGATCCACTTTTCTCTCCACAGTGCTATGATTACCCCTGGAGATGCTTTTCCCCTAATTAACCCCAAATCTTGATCACATCTCCTGTGACCTAACCGAAACCTGCTGCATTTCCTACACCATTTTCCTTAGTGCTCTTCTAACTTCCAGGAGGATGGAATATTCTTCCTCATTCAACACAGGCTCTGTTTGGGTAGTAAAGATTTTTTGGTGTTTTCATCATTCAAAAGCTTCTGGACATACTCCTTCCATCAGCTTTTGGTGTCCTGTCGACTAGTGAGGACATTGGCGCTGGTATCACTTATGAAGGGTATCTGATAATTATCTTCTTTATCTCTCTGCCTTTATCTAGTAACCTGGTAGACTTTATTTGTGTCACTTGCTGAGTAACTTTCTGGAAGCTCGTAGAGTGCCTCTGATACCTTGTTCTTTGTTACTTTGGTTGCTGTCTTAGCCTCTTTGTTTTCCAGTCAGTATTCCTTCTTAGTCTGGTCCATTTTTTCTATCTCCCCCTTTTCTCTTGCACTCCTTTTTGTTGATAAAATCCTGGATTTTTGCATTCCACCACCATCTTTCCTTATGCACCTTATTCCCATACTTGGCTTGGCTGCATAATTGTTCTATAGTCTTCATACAAGCTGTTTTAAGGCCCTGCCTTTCTTCTTTGGCTTCATCTTTCTCCTCTTCTTCCTGAGATGTCAGAGGCCTGACTATTTCTTTGAATGCTTGTGCTTTTGCTGCAGTCAGTGTCCAGATTTTCAGAGTAGCTTCTTCTGACCTTAGAACTTTCTCTGATCCCTGCTAGCAGCTGGTTGTGTCCATCAGTGACCTATGCTGTGGGCCATCTGTTTGACTGGGGTTGACATTGCGATCTCTGATTCTACCCCATTGACTTTTTCTTACTAGGAGGAAGCCTACCAGAGTCGCATGTTGACCAGTCTTGTATGTGATTTTTTTCACTGTCTCTCTAGCTGAACCTTGTGTTAGCCACCATCAAGCAATTTGTGATGCAGAAGTGTAAAATAGACTCTCCTTCTATATTCCTGTCGCTAAACCCATGTACTGTCTTTCCTGATATGAACATTCAGGTGACCCATTATCAACACCAAGTCATGTTGTTAAGCTTTACCTAGGAGGCCCTATAACTGATTCATAAATGCACTCATTTCCTCACTATCACAGCTAAGCTGTGGACCACAGACAGAGTTTATGAATGCTTTCCTTATAATGAAGCCTGAATGCTGTGATTCCGGCACTAATTCTGATGACATCTCTCATTGTCTTACCCCTCATAACAATTCGAGCAACACTTCTAGTCTGTCCTCCTCCTGACTAGTACACTCTATATCCCAAGACAAGTGGCTTTGCTGCACTGTCCTTCCATTTTGTCTTGTGGATACATAGGATTTTCAGCCTCTTCCTTACCATCAAGTAACCTGGGCTGTAGTCAGGGATTTTCTGTGTGTGCCATGGTGATGGCTATGCATTATGACCTTTGTGATGACCTGCAATGTTTGGATTGCCTGTTTGGATAACTGTGCAGCTTCATGGGGTCTCCTGTCTCTCTATGTCAGGGTCATCATCGTGCATGTGACTGTCACTCCTCTCTCTCCAATATGTGCAGGTACATCTCACAAGGAGGATAGGTCAGGTAAAGTGCCTCTTCCTTGATCTCAGCCATTGATGGTAGGTCTGATATGGCATGACAGGCACATACCCATAAATGTAGTCACTGTGGAAGTCCTGCACATTATGCGCCTTGCCATTCACACAGATCCACATAATCCTTGACACTAGCTATTTCTGGTGGTGCCATTCTATTATGGAGATGTTTCACTGACTGAGGCTGTTCCCATTCTGCATTACTTTCACCATTGGTCCCACACCCACTGTCATATACATGCTAACCTGGCCTTCTGCAGTTTGCTCCAGCTGAATCCCCTGATATAAATACTTTGCATGCCCCTACCACATCTGTTTACCTGCCCCCTCAGGGAGCTTCATCTCTTTCTTGCACAGTATACACAACTCCCCCAGTCACTGAGGCCTATTACACAACAACTCTTTCATAACTGTGGCTGTCCCTCCATCTCTCTATCTATGTAGCCATTGTTGATTCATGTCACTCTGTCCCAACTTCCAAATGAGGACAGCTGCAGACCACGAATCCCACTGTGTAACATAGGTCAGATAATATCTGATGTATGCCTCCCTGTTGAAATACCAGCACTTGAAATGCAGAGTGCTGACAAGCCAAAAAAAAAGATGGAAAATCCTGGAAAAGAGTGATTCGCAAAGATCACTCTTCCCTTTAACCTTTTTTTTTGCTGGGGGGACAAGCACTTCTACACCCCATGCTGTGTCTGTGGGGACAAGGCCCAGCAACCCCTAAACTTATATATACCAATCTGAGATTACCATATGTCAGAAAAGGGCATATTGTGGGAAATGTTCATCTCAGATTTGGTCTATAAGTGCATGTTCAGCTATTTAGTCTCTGGGTTTTGGAATTCTCTCTACTGAGTCCCAATATTTCAAATGGTTATCATGATGTACATCATGGCCAGTCAATGCACTATATACTGCATAGCCTGAGTTCTGTATTTTATGCCACTCTTTTACTCTTTATAGTCTTTAATCTGATCAGCAGTTGTGGACCAGATGCTGCAGCGTTGCCTGTGCTACAGGGTATTGCACCTGCTTCAGCCTCACATGGAGTTCCACTGCAGCAGGTTCCTCTGATATCTCCTCATATGATTCCTGCTCTGTTTCTGGCTCCAGGCCTCTAATTTGTCTAATCCTCTAGTGGCAATACCCTGCTCTAACTATATACATGTAGCCATGATACGCAGCATTACAAAGACAGTATATATATCTTTATGCCGGCTGCTGGAACATACTGCAATGTGCCATCAAAATTATATGGAAAACAGAGCACATGGTCAGTGATTGAACAGGGGTTTGGCAGTGCAGTATTGCATTCCATCGTACCCATGCTCTGGTAATTGCAGATTGATGTCATGAGCCATGGCTGTATGGGCATACCTGGCCTTCTGTGTATAATGTCCCTGTGCGTAGCCACCCTTCACAAGTTGCTAGCATAGATAACTGCCTTGACTGCATATAATCCTAAATGTGCTGCACATCACCTGGCAGTTGACAAAGCACAGACTTTTTCAGTTGATTAAACATTGTCTGTTTGGACCAGGTTTGGCCTTACTGGTGATGTATTAAATTCAATTGCTCCTAGAACCTCAGAGAAATGGTCTGTTTTGTAGAACATGCTCCTATTGTTGGAACCACATATGATCCTCCTCATACTGCAGCATGGTATCAAAGAACTGTTACAGAATATATGATATATGTAGCAATACACTCACTATGTTGATTGGATGTCATCTATAGAAATGATGGCCCATGCTACATTTGACTTATTGTGTACAGGCACTGGTATTCTGCATGTCCTGAAGGATTCCATGTGAGAATGGCACATTGCCTACAAGTTCGGGTATAGGGTTTCTGCCCAAGTGATAGCATTTGCCTATGACCCTGTGGAGGTGACAGTAGGTTAGGAGAAGTCAAATCTACTTCAATATAGAGGGGCAGTGTGCACCACTGTGACACTAGCTGTAAGAAAAATCAGTAACATATGCTGCCCAGCTACAATTGATGTGACTCATGGTATTGTTACACAGTCTATTGGTCTTTCTCTCTTTCTGCTGACTAAGATACAGAAGTGTACACAATCACTGCACATAGCATCTCATTGTACATTTTTATGCTTCTGAATCACTTAGCCGTGTTGATTACCCTCATTTCCATTCAGAGTTGACCTAATTTCCATGACATCACTCATTTACTTGTCATTATAAAGTCATTTACATATAATTTTCACCATGCTGCTTTCCCTGGTAACAAAATTATGCTAGCTATATTATTGAACTGACCCCCAACCTCCTCTTACCACACAATTTCTGTAGCACAATGCCTTACTTTTTTTCAGAATCTCAACCCTGGTTTTAGATGTTCACCACCTGTTTTGTACGGTGAACAGTAAATACAAAATATGGTATGCATAGAGAATATGATCTGTAATAAGTGAGTGTTTATTTTTTGTAATTTTTGTAATATCAAATTTGCAATGAATAACAGAAAAAAGCAGAACAAACAAACAGCTGGTCCTCCAGGTAGTTGAAACTTGAAAAATAAAACATGTAATAGATAAATACAAAAATAAATGCTGAATATTTCAGAGTATATATAACAGAAAGTAACAATTTCCTCAATTACAGTAAATGGATGCAAGATAAAAATCAAGGTCCTACTTAGTTTGGGTCCATGATAATTTGATATAATCTTTACCATGATATTTTTCAGTGTTTGATGTTTTTTTCTTGAACTTGGGAGACTGTTAAAAGTGTATAAATTCTTTGTTATACAGGATGAAAATCTTGAACCAACAAAGAAGACCAACATGAAAAATGACCACTAAAACCTTAAAAACACATCAGAGACTACAGCAGCTTGGCACACCAAATTTAATATACAAGATAAATCCAACAATATTCAAAGTTTAGTGATTTTGTCCCAGACCAAGGGACTACATCAGAACAGTGAATTCTTACAAAACATGCACAAAGAATTTGTTTCAGGGAAATTTTGAATGGTTTTATAGGATGAAAATCATATCTGAAGAAAACTCTTGGAGATTACTATAGAGATTTATGCAAAATTATACTAAAGTAGGTAACACTATAAACAATAATTAATTTTAGAATATGGGTAGGACTTCAGTACAATACCCTGTTGGAGAATATATGTTCCCCAGCAAGGTATTAAAGTACAAAGAAAGCTAAGTATCAAGTCCACAGCTTCACAGCTACATATTAAGCAATCAAGCAACCATGAAGCATCATCTGAACAAATAAAAAAAAGGAAATGCAAAATATGCCATCTTTTTACACTTGCTAAATGCAGCAGTTTGGTTAAGCGCATAAAATAAAAGTAAAATAAATTACCCAAGTGAAAAAGTAGCAGCAGAGTATTTACAAAGACTTGTTTCTTTCCTTTTTCTAACTGCAAGTTAAAAGCTATATCTAGAGAGTATAGGAAAAATAAAATACAGTTTTGTTTTTTAGTGTGTGTGTGTGTGTGTGTGTGTGTGTGTGTGTGTGTGTGTGTGTGTGTGTGTGTGTGTGTGTGTGTGTGTGTGTGTGTGCACATGTAAGACAGGGGCAGAGAGAGATAGAAGTCTGACAGCTTACCTCTCAACTTCCCTGTTGAAGAATTCTAAACAAAACCAACAGTAGTTTAGGAGGGGAAACAAAGACCTAAAATCAAGATCACTTTAATTCACTTAACAGGTTTTGCATAAAATGCTTTTTTTATAAGAAGTATGAAACTGTAATGGCTGAATTTATTTACTTATTGTTGTCCTCAGGGATTTCTCAGAAAATCAAACATTTTTCAGGGAACAGACTAAAAACACTAGTCAAGCAGGAGAGATGTATTTGGGGTGGGAGTTGCAATGCTTTCAACTGTACCCATTTTTTGTTCATTTGATTGCACAGAGATATCCGACAGCAAACAGTCAAGAAAGTGGTTGTAATTGATGGGCACATGTGTGTGGGGATGTGTGTCTACATTTCTCTTTGTGAGTCTGTTTCTCTGTCTGTTTGTGCATCTTTATCTGTGTGATTGTGTGTGGGTGTGATGCAACTGATGCAAGACCATTTTACATATATCACACTTTCTGGTCACATTGTATCCTCCAGAAGGGGCACTATTGTGTAAAATAGACCTTAAATGGATGAAGGGCCCCACCACTGCCATGAGTGATTCACTGTTTCCCTAAAACTTCCAGCTTGCTGGGAATTATCGCATGCATATTTACATGTGAAGACAACCCAAAATTTAAGATATTGCTTTGCTCAGACAGATCTTGTGATAATAACATAATTAACATTACAAATGCAGAATTACAGGTGGATTTCCAAATATAAAGGACTTTATCACATCTAAATTTCCAAGCTGAAAACTTTAACAAGGTTCAAAAACTGGAAAACTGTAATAAACTCTGTTAATCTAAGTCGAAATAGAAAGGTAAATCCTGCAATACCTGTGATAGAAAGTACTTGCATGAGTAAAGCATGAACCCCTGTTAGCAATGTTTATCCTACCATGAGCAGCCCTGGTGAAACTGAAATTACCTAACACCTAATCCATATAGACTATATCCAGTAGTGTCCAAAACAGAATTAATCGACACATAATAGAAAGAAAATTGCAATTAATACCAATAGACTAGCTAAGCAATCTGGAAACAAAAGTCTAAAACTATCCACACAAAATGTCTCTCCATAGAAAGTACCAAGCTGAAACAAGATACCCGCTCTGCCCCCCCCCCAAAATAAATAAATAAAATACATGAAGTTCACTGAAAATTGAAAACTTTGTATTTAAATGGTGATATCAAGATTAAATATGAAGAAGAAAGTATTAGAGGAAAGTTTTAACTAAAAGAATATGAGTAGTGTGCTCACTAACCCAGTCAACAAAGGAGTTAAAAATATATGGGTCTGCTTCAAAGGATTAAAATTTCACAACATCAAACCTCTGATCATTGAAGACCAGAGGATCGAAGTTGTAAAATATTGAACCTAAGAAAAAAAATCTAACAACTGAAAACTTCTGATTTCACATTTTTGCAGGAGAGTAAGCCACCCCCTGTACTCCCCACAACCCAGCTGCTTAAATATACCAACTCCAAGATTGCGCTACAGTGAAGAGAATGATCAATGTCTTGTTCCACACTGTATGGTGATCTCCATTCACAAAGTTCAACATTTCATAACTTCAGTCATCTGGTCTTCACAGATCAGGTGTTCAATGTTGTGAATTTCAGTCTTTTGAAGTAGACCCATATATATATATATATATATATATATATATATATATATACACACACACACACACATATATATATATATATATATAGATATTGATATATATGCATATACTTACACACCACGCACACACACACAAACACACACAGACACACAGACACACACACACACACACACACACACACACACACACACATATATATACATATATATATATATATATATATATATATATATATATATATATATAGATATATATATATATCAAATCCCATATACAGAAATGTAAACTCACAAAACTGATAAAAAGATAAAAAGAAATACAGCAAATACAGACAAGTGATAAAATATAATGGTTATTTAGCACAACTCAAAAAGCATATACTAGGAACTAAACTGTGAAAGACTAGATTTTTCACAGAGTATGTCTGTAAAATACCACATTATTTTGGGTTTTGTTAAACTTAAATGTCTGCAAAATAAACAATGCAACTTTATGATACTGGAAATTGGACTAAAGCATAAAATTTGAACATTGATCTGGTTTGAAAAGTATCACCACACCTAAGACAGGATTCATTTGTAACAGCAAATGAGAGAAAACACTGGAATGCTCAAATATTATATCAAAAAGTATATTATCTAGAGTAAATAACTGAGGCTGAACTATATCAAGAATAACTGGATTAACCTGAAGCAAAGCTAGAAAGTGCCTGGAGGAGTGAAGTGCAAAGAATGCATAGTAATGTGGTCAGTTCTGGCTAAAAATGTATTACTACTGCAAGGATATAAGGTTTATAAATGTAAATCCTGTACATTGACACACACAAAAAATGAACAGGTGAAAAGATGAACTTTTATATCGAATATCCAAAGTCTAGATCAATAAAGTAAAATGAGGCTGAAATATGCTAACAGCAATTAGAATGATCTGAAGTAAAGGAATTGCACTGAGGAGAGGATGAAAGAAATGTAAGCTTCTGTCTAGCCAAGGCTATAATTTAAACCTGCAGTATACTTGCAAAGCAGGCTCCCAAACAGCATAGTAATTGTAATATAAATAAGGTAAAGAATGACAATCTAATTTGATATTTATTACTTCTATAAAGAGACATGTTTATAAGTGCTACTTTCAGCATAGTCTTGTATAATGGGCAGTAGCACCACAAAGTTATAATTTTGTACCGAAGTTGTAATAATCAGAGCCCAAAGCACTGAAATATACTTGTAGCAGTTGGAGGGATCCAAAGTTAATCTGCATTTACCAGTATATACATGCGTGAGTGAATGACACTAACACACACATTAGTTAAAAGAGCAGCTATGACCTTAGTAACAGCACCGAAAGGGTACAGTAAGAGAAAATGGTGAGCAGTATCTTTAAATGTGCACGTATCTGAATTGAGAGAAAGTAAGAACAGGCTGAATTAATTAAAATGCAATGCAGAGCTAGAGCATACATGTTGCTCAAAAACAAGAGGTAACTTACAAAAGCACCCATGGTGGAATAATGTCATTTAAAGAATATTGGCTTCAATCTCAGCTTGCAGGATAAAGAAAAAGATAATACTTTAATTCTAAAAGTAAGCATGTCGGACACCCAACATGTGTCATTAAATTTTGTATTAAGTATTACTCACTGTTTTTCTATATATTTTTTTCTAATTGCTACAAGCAAAAGTTCAGGTGGACCATCTTTTGTTGATGCTTGGAATGTCTATTGTCTATTGAACATGTGCCAACAACAGACAATTCAGAAAAAAATGTCTATACCTAGCTGTTATTTAAAAAAGGGCAACTTCCTGGTAAAAAACAGACAGACAATAAAATAAATTTGCAACAAAACAGCCTATTTAAATCATGTTGACAAAATACTATTAATCTACATCATACTGATGCTAGAGAGGATAACTGAGAAATGGTACATTAAAAGAATAGTGAAAAAGACAACATATGACAAAAAAAGAATCATAAGTGTGAGTTGATGACTGCTCTGAAAATTAACTTTAATTGATGGATTTGTTAATGTATAGTATAACATTAGCAATGCATGCAGCATGTCAAGCAGTACTCCCAGCAGCTACTCTAACATGTTAGAAGAGGAAATGTTTGATGACATGGACATCTGCATAAAGGTATAAAAGAAATACTTTTATAAATGATGTAGTAGTACTTCTTCAGGCTTTTCCCGGTTAGGGGTCGCCACAGCAGATCATCTGTCCACTCATGATTGGCAGTGGAGTTTTACAGTGTTGAGTTGCCAGCCTGGCACCCAACCTTCCACAGAAGGGACACACCTGCATACCTAGGGCCAGTTTGGAGTGTCCAATCCACCTACTGCATGTCTTTAGGAGGAAACCCACATGACCACAGGGAAGACATGCAGACTCCACACAGAAGGCACCCCAGCCGAGAATTGAACTGGAAAACCTCTAGCTGTGAGGTGGCAATGCTAACCGCTGCACCACCATAGCTGCCCTGCAACTTACTAGTTCAAACTGTTAGACTATATACAGGAAACATTGATGGAAGCCACATATTTCAGGAACTGAAAGACTGAAAAGTGTACAAAGTCTGGAAGATTTTATTGATTATGTATACAAATGGTTGTGTAAAAAAATAAATCAGATTTGACAGTAAAATGGTTGAAAACAATTGTTAAAGATGTCCACTGCCTCTTCATAAGCAGAAATATGATATATGCAGCTATTATAGGAAAATATCCCTTTTGCAAGAAAGAATGTCCGGAAACCAATTTTCTTTTTAATTAAGAATTGCCAGATAGGAGAAACGTGACTTCTTTCTGTTTTCTATGACATAGGAATATCTGTTGTGGACATCAGGGTGGTTCTTGCAATTAATGTCATTTATTTGGCAGTTTTAGTGATATGTTTACTGTACCTTGAATGTTTAAATATAAGCCTGCCTTGGAGAATCAGAATCAGAAGTAGGCTTTGTGAAAAGTGCAAGGTGAACAATTTCTAATATGCAGGAACATTTTGCCTTCAGTTCGTCAGTAAGTGGATAAGAATGCCCTGAAAATATCCATGAAGTTGGTTGGGGAATGTTTTGCATGCAAGTCTCTGAGGATAATATTATTATACCTACTTCTAGCTTCTGGTTCTCACAGCTTTTCTATAACAGATGCAGTTTCTTTGAAAGACAGGTGAATTTTAGATGTCATATTAAAAACATTCTTTTTCCTCAAATCTTAATCATAAGTTCCACATTTCTGTATAATAATACAGCTAAAGGTAGTTAGTATAAATGCTACTAAAATGTATAGACATCTTCACCTGCAATGCTAATTTCCACTGAGTGAAAGGAAGAATATTAGCAGAAGTAGATGTTGAAGCATATAATTTTCTCTCTTTCTTTTGTGAAGTTTCATGCCTTTTATGTTTAGCTTCTGTCTCTTATATCAAATTAAAGAAAACTGCATTTGTAACTCTAGTTTTGTAGTAAAATATAGTCCCCAGTGTTTCCATTCAAATAAATTCAGGAAACATACTGAAGGAAAAAAAAACATGAGGAGCATTACAGGAGTATTAGGGCTAGCACATTCTCACAACCTAGCTACCATATTAGAATCAGGGCATATTTTTAATGGATCTATGAGTCAAGTGACTTCCACAAGTCACTAAATATGCAACCCTTGCAATTCCAGTAGAATGATTGTGCAAAAAAGGGAAAATAAATTTATTTCAAAAGATATTGTAGAATTTGTTCAAAGGAGAAATTTGAGCTGGCATCATCTGCCATTTCTGACTTAAGATACATGGAGGACACAGTTCTAGTACAACTGAAGAACCAGGTATGGCAGATGGTTACAGCAACAAGAGTTCATGTAGCAACTGCAGGGGTATATTGAGACATATAATAAAAATGGTCCCTATAAAGTATGACATCTTTTATGGTAAATGGGCATGAAAGACAAAAGAAGCTGGAATCTGAATTTCAGCAACAAGTAAAAGAAATGCCAAAGAAAAGAAAATTATATAATCTCTTTGCAAGGAGAAAAGAGAAGAAAACAAGGAAGGTCATACTCTGGTAACTTAAAGGAATGTTTTCTTCCTAAAAAATGCATATGGCAGGAAGGTCTAAACTCTAGATTTAAGCAGAGAGAGAGTTGAAGTAACATTGCTTGTCCTCATCTATATTACCCCTAGAAAATACACAGGATTCATCACTGACATAGTGATGATTTATTTATAACATACAACGCTTTACTATGCATGAATTCAGAATTTACCCTTTAATAAAATACCTCATTTTATCCTGTATAATCTCAGACTTAAGTCAATAACTATATAACTCTGAACATCAAAATGTCTTCTTTTTTCACAGGCCCTGTTTGGTGGGTGATGTGACACATGGACTGACCAGTTCTGCCAGTTCTGCCAGTTCTTCTGTTTGACTAGTGTACCCACCACTCACGCTCTGCAAACTGACTATGGAGAGAGCAGCACCAACAGCTCACTGACATATTCGGTATCTTTGATTGGTCCAGAAAAGGACGAGGGAATGAAAATGGGATGAACGTTGCACATCAGCCACTCAAGTGAATCAGGCAGGTGCAATAGGTTCAATTATGCAGCTGCCATATAACAGTGACTGCCTAATGAGCAGGGATAAAATAGCCTTATCATGAGCCCAAACCTGAGCACCATGCCAGGCAGACAAGCTAGTTTGCACCAAACTCCATTTGTCCTCATGCTGGCCAAACTCATTACTGACATTCCAACCATTTATTTTTAGAATACAAGACTTGGTTATGCAATAATTCAGAATTTAACATTAAAGAAAATACTTGACTATAACCGGTATTTTTCTGAGAATTAATCAAGACAATTACCCTAAATCTCCTAACCATATAATAGCTCCCTTATTTACATGCCCTGCTGACTGGTCCTGCCTGATCTTCCAGCTGAATGGGGAACCAACAATGCATTTTCAATACACCGGCCACTAGTGAAATGTCCTTAATGACTCGATGAAATATTATGCATCTTTAACTGGCTCAGGAAAGGAATGGGGGAAATGAAAAGGGGAGATGCCAGTCAGCAACCACCCTCCAAGCTGGCCACAGCCTAATCTCTCTCAATTTCCTGGTCAAAATGTCAAAAAATATCTTTTTGTTTCTTTTTTAATATAGGGTCTATATTATAACCTCGAAGGTTTAGTACTTCGAATGCATAAAGATCGAACTTTATGCATCGCAGTCTTAAACCATCGAACAATTATAAAAAAAACCCCAAAAAACAAAAAAAAATAAACTAAAGTGTTTACGCAGGGGGGGCAAGCACCCCTGCACCCCACACCCCCTGCTACTTAAATATACCAACTCCGAGATTGCACAACATTGAAGTAAAAGGAAATCTTCCCTTATGGAGATTTCCATTTAAACGTTCGATGTTGTGCACTTTCGGTAATCTCATGTCGACAATATCATGTTCAGTATTGTCAGGCTTCAAGATTCTGATATAGACCCTATATATATATATATATATATATATATATATATATATATATATATGGATCCCAGTCAGATGCTTGAGTTGCAGAACATAGAAGACCATCTGGGCAAGACTATCCCCGGGATTCATGAAGCTCGGCGCAAGGACGGTTTTAGACTTCCGCCGAGTGTCCTCCTTACAGATGGTGCAGCAGCACCATATGAATATTTATGACAATGCACTGCCGCACCCTCAATGTGCACAGGAAACGTGTGCGAGTGCAGGAGGCATGTTTAAGTGCTCTACGGAGGCTTAAACTTGCCCCCACAATTGCACAACCTACAATGCTTACTATTACAGCCCGCCTCTAATAGTAAGCAAATTAATTCAGTGTCTGTGGATACTGAAATGTATACTAAGCATACAAGAATGTCCATGAATGCTGAAATAAAATCAAAGTAGTAAACACGCAAGTACATAGTGGAATGTTGAGCCCCGTCCCTAGAACTATCACAATTAGATTCCCCATGTCCCTATTTTACATTTGTATTGCTTCATTATTGAAAGCGTAAGTGAAGCGCAGCGTGTTTGCACTTTGTTGGCCTCTGCTTAGCATAGCTTACACATCAAAATCATCCAAATAGAAAATAACATGCAGAAACAATGTTAACATCAATAGTGTAGTGGTTTGAGCATCTGCTTAACGAACAAGCATGCACAGTTCAAGTCCCAGTATAGCACATACCATTTTCCATGTGGAGTATGTATATGATCATATTTATACATCCTTTTGCTGTATACCCTACATAATAACATGTAAATGTGAACTGGACTACTGCATGAAAAGTTTAACTAATGTCATTCAATCAAAGTGGTAGTGTCATAATGAATAAGGCACTAATAAGCAGGTGTAAGCACAAATAAGCAGTAGTAAACATATATAAGTACCAGTAAGCAAGTCTAAGTGCTTTTGCGTGGATGTAAGCAGTGCCCACACACATTAAGCATAGTAGAAGCTAACCGAATTTAACAAACTGTAATTGGAAGATAACGCAGTCTACCGTCGCACAAACACGCACACACTCACTCACAACTGCTTAAATGTGCTTTAATCACTCTGTATCCAATGGCCCTTGTTCTGGCAGCAACAAAATAAATGGCCTCTGCAAAGTTCAAACCTAGGACCCTGCACACTACAGCCAATGTGATTTACCACTAAGCCATGGCAGATAGACATAAATCTGATGTTATCACAAACATATCGTCCAGCACAGTCATGCAACAGCATAGGAAATGTATATAATTATGTAGATGTATGTGCATGTGTATGTGTATGTACAGATATATAATACATACATATATATATATATATATATATATATATATATATATATATATATGAAGAACAAACGTTGTGAAGAACGAACGTTGTGACAATAAAGCATAAAAAAAGAATGAGAAGGAAAACAACAGCAACACCTGTATTATTTAGTGCTGTCATCTTTTGTCATATCACCAGGGGTGAGCAAATCACTGCTACTCACACCACAGGCAGGACACTACCAGTGGAAGCAACATCGTGGATCGGCTAAGTCTACTTTACAAACAATCACAGGGTAGTCCCTGGTGGGACTACCCAAAAATTGCTAGGTGGTGTGGACTTCCGAACATTACACAAGCAAGGGCAGGTATGTTCAAGGACCAAATGATGGGAGAACCTGATGATACATGGGTTGGGACAATATACGTGTAGGGTCCCTAACACTGGGGAAAGGGCAATGTGTGGAGGTGTGTCATGGCTGTGATAGCAACCACAGAATGGATGGTTTGCATGCATGTCAAACTCAGGTGGGGTGTAGGAACCATGAGTATGAAATTATGGATCCAGGCGTGTCAGGGTTGGATGGCCTGGTTCTAATTGGACCGCCTCGTGGAGGTCAGCAAGTTTGTTATAAGTATATATGCAATACACACATGCATACATGTATATGTAGAAGTACATTCCCTGTAACACATGCATTCCTTTTGCAGACATAAATAACATGAAAGTGCCCCTACAAACTTCAACAGTAGATAGAATTATAGGTTGTGCATAAGAGGAAAGGGATGAATCTGCAAAAATGCAGAAGTATGTACTTTGTCCGAAGTGAGTGCTGTTATCAAAAAATAAATTGTGAGGACTTTCTCACTATGAAATAGTGGAATCATTCCTGTGATCTGCCTGCTACGGCAATGTCAATCACTAAACCAGTCCTGTTTGCAATATAATGTCGCCAAACTCATACATTACTAGCTCTCATGTGTAACGTGTGCGTTACCCCATAGTCATAGTTATTAATTTATTGTAGTGTCTTGTTAACGGGAGTAATGATGTAATGAAGTATAGAGTCTAATCTTGAAATAAAGACATGTGTTTCCCAGGTGGGACAACCCAAAAATTGTGAATAGTGTCCTACTGGTCACTCATTTCACCAATGTTTGTGGACTAAAAGTTTGGGATGTCTGAGGATATGTGGAGTGAATCAATCCATGGGATGGGTCTACAGGAGTAGAGAGTGGCCAATGTGTAGTGGTGTGGATACACCATGTATCCAACTGGAGAATGGATAACTGCTGTGTCAGTGAAGTGTTGGTTGGGTGTTTGGGGAACTAGGATCCATGGGTATATGGCTATATATGCAAATGAAGCAGCACAGCCATAGTGTAGTGGTTTAAGCATAAATAAGCAGTATAACAAAAAGTCCAAAGCACGCTGTTAAACCACTTAGTGAATGTTCCGTTCCAAAAGCAGAACAAGAAGTCATAAGTGTAAAAAATATATATATGGAGCGGAACAAACCAAGCCTCGATACTGGAACAAACCAAGCCTCGATACTGGTGTCAAAGCATAAAAAGTCTTTTAATGTACAAAGATAAGCGCTTTCGCATCCAAGCTTCTTCAGATCAAAACAATAAATTAAACCATCTATTCTTCAATATATACTAAAATCAATTATTGCAAGAACCTATCACAGAGATCACTTAATTAGGTTCTTAAAGTGATATAATAACACATGATGAACTAAAAATGTGATGAACTAAAAATATATATGTGTATAAAAACTGTTAACTCTTCACATATGAGCTTAAAACCTCATAGATATCCTCATGACATATATCTATATCTATATATATATATATATATATATATATATATATATATATATATATATATATATAAAATCTAAAGTATATATATATTTTATATATATTTAAAATAAGTGTTTAGAGCATAAAGTGATATTTTATTTTATGAAATGCAGTTGTATAATATATATATTTTTTACACTTATAAATAAGCAGTAGTAAGCATATATAAGCACCAGTAAATGTGTTTAAGTGCGTTTGGCAGGGGTATGCATTGCCTACACAGATTAAGCAAAGTAGAAGCTAACTGAGCATAGGAAACTGTAACCAGAGGTTACAGACATATATATCTATATATATATATATATATATATATATATATATATATATATATATATATATATGTGTGTGTGTGTGTGTGTGTGTGTGTGTGTGTGTGTGTATGTGTGTGCGCATAGATATACACAGATATGCAGCTATGATAGGAAACAGCACACAAGAATGACATATGTTCACAGGCAATGCCAATGGAAGTGAGGGGCCCAAGCAAGAAACATGTAACACGTAGCATGACCTACCCCCACCCCCAGCTGGACAGAGGAAACATACACACAAACCCACAAACAATGTAAATAGTCCAATGCTCCCCAGACCACAGGTGGGATAGAACCAGGGGTTGGTAGAAAGTGCACCTGTGAAATCTAATTTTGGAACACAGACAGGAGCGTCCCTTGCAGGACGCCCCAAAAATTGACATATAACCAAAGGAAGGTGATACGACGATCATTCTGGCTGGGGTGGATACATACCTGGAATACAAGGGTGGGAAAGCCTGATGAACCATGGGTCCAAACAATGTACGACATGGTTCCCGTGAAGTGGACAGTGGGCAGCGTGTAGTGGTGTGTTCAGATCCAACCTGCACCCAGAGGAATGATGGGTGCTGTAGAAGAGGTGCGGGTGGGGGAACTATGGGTAGCTAGTTATGGGTCTAGGTGTGCAGGTGTTGGCTGATGTGGGTCTATACAGACAGCCCCAGGGATGTGAGCAAAAGTGTTCATTAGGCAGAGGCATCACCCAATGAGCAGCCACACCCGCTACGAGTTCTACTGCAGCAAAATCTAATCTACATGGCAAAGAACAGAATAACCAAATGTAGATGCATATATGTAGAGGACTGTGTGTGTATATCTACCCATAGCTACATGGAGATATACCTGTCCTTAGTACAAATGTATACATACAGAGACAGAATACATATACATACCCACATATGGATATATACATATGCAGACACCTATACACCCATATGTTGTTAGATATACATAGATAGCAGGTGTTGGCTGGTGCAGTTGTATTAGGACTGCTTCGGGATGTAAGTAATATTCCGAAATGGGCAGAGCTTACGCCCATATCTCTCAACCCCTAAGAGCAAAACCACTGGACAGAACAAAAAACATTGGGGGAACAAATAGGGACAGAAAGCACATATTCCACTTACAACCTTAGAAAGCTGATAGCATAATAGGTTATGCATTAGCATGACTCAGCTGAAGGATGTGCGGTCCTAAACCCAATTACTTGTCTGTATTTAATGGTGTCAGTTCCCAGGTATTTGCCAGACAGGTGCAGATTGTAAGATGAACACAACAATATTATGAAGAAAACTCTGGACAGGCCTCGGATTCTGTACAGTCAACCGGCATGCTTACGCCTAATGGGCAGCCATTCCCGATATGGGTCCCACAACAGCACAGTCCAGTTTACATGGCTAAGTACGGTATAACCATATCTGTCATTGCATAGCCTACTACACAACACCTACGAACACATGGTCGCAACACCCCATTGTAGCCATGTAAGCCGATGTAATAGGCATCACAAGGTATTATTGTAGTCCTCACCCCCACCCAGGGATGTAAGTGTCTGATGCAAACACCAAATGCAGTGCATTTGCAAGTGCAGGAGCAAGCGGGTGTAAGCCTGTTTGGCCGCCGGTATGTGAGTACCACACTGGTGAAGCAATGTAGAGGCTAACTGAGTGTAAGAAACTGTAACCGGAGGTTAGCATTGCTTAGCTCCATGCAAACCCACACACACCTGCTCACAACTGCTTTAAAGTGCCTTAAACACTCTGTACCCAACAGCTTGTGTTCTGGCCAGCAACAAAATAAGCAACATCTGCAAGGCTAGAACACAGGACCCTATACATCAGAGTCATAGTAGTTAACCACTACGTCATGATAGCAATACATATAAAGGAAGCATCAGCAAACTAATCCTCACCACAGGAAAATCTAATCAAACATGTGAGCTGAATCTATGTACAGTGTAATGTTCTATAACCTGCCACAGACCATAAATATGTGAATTGGAGTACTGCAGTAAACATAGAGTTGAGGTGTCAGTGTAATAAAGTTATGAAGTCCCTAGGACCCCATACAGTGTATGTACACACGAATCACAGATACCAGACACATATATAACCTGTAATGAATAAGACGTAGCTTAGCCTTTTCAAAACCAGCCAATTACTGAAAAGTGCTGGAATCCAGCCTTACGTAAATCAAATAGGTGGGAATACGGCTCATAACTGGTTGCAGCATCCCCCTGCAGGCAGAATGGCTGGAGTGGGAGAAGGCACTTGCTTTAGAGTGCAGCGCTGGGGCATCCAGGAGTCCAAATTCATGGTATGGCTCAAGGTAAAGCACCATGACAGGAGACTACTACAGGACCATTACCAGGGCTCGCAGTACAAAATGGAGGCCTGGGACAGTCTCGCCCGTGACCTCACTAGTGCCACAGGTATCCCCTGGACTGGTGAGCAGGTCAGGCACCACTATGCAGACCTGAAGCGGAGAAGGGGGAGATGTCCTGGAACAGTGGATCCAGGAAGCAAGGCAGATGCAGAATGCCCCAGAACTGAGTAAGTACTCCTTCCACTACGTAGTTAATAATTGCCTAGCTTGTGTATACTATGGATAGGTATGGCTAAATATCACTGTACTTGTCTGACAGCTGCAGATGAGCGTGCTGTGAGCCAGCAAGCCTATGATGCTAGGCTGCAAAGGATGCGTCGCAAGGCAGGTTAGTAAATAGCCTACATGTACTGTCATAACACATAAATGTAAGCGCCTCAGAAAGTGTTGTACCAGTATACAGAATTGTGAAATATCCTGCGAATAAAGGTGTAACCCCAGCATTGCTTCTGTTTACTCTGCAGTCATATGTTATTGTACTGTTGCAGTTATTAAATAGTACTGTTGTAGTAAGCAGTGTTACCCATACTGTGGTATGCAGATAAAATGTGTATGAAGTGCTGTATATCAATGTTGGAAGTGCAAACAGGTCAGACATATTAGACTAAATTCATTGCAAAGCCTCACAACAATTTCCTGATAGCATAGTGTACAGTGATCTTAACTGTAATGCTTTTGTCACACACAGCAGGGCTTTGGATCCCAGGGGTGCCAGTAAGTTCTATGCATAATCATTCCACACAACTGCACACAGTTTGTTAGAATGTTCAGAGAGAAAGCTGTATGCATATATACACTTAACAACTGGACAGATTTTGCTAGAATGCTCAAATAGAAAGTGGTATGCATATTCATACCCCTCAACCATTCCAATCTGCCCAGTATGTCCTGATAAATGGCCCACATCACCTGCCTTTTGACCTGTTCCCCTGACAAATTAGTGTGATGATCCAAGAAATATAGGCAGCTGTTAATGACATATAACTGATAGTCATACTTGTACATAGCCAGAGAATGTTCATACAAAAATACCTGTCATCCCAGCATCTCACCCAAAGTGTATGACAGCAGTCTCAAAACATGTTGCATTAACACCTGCATCTTGTCAAGCCTGTACGTAAGACACAAGTCACATACATACTAATCTACAAACATGCCATTGTACAATATAACTTCAATGGGTAGTATAATAATACATGTAAGGGACAGACCACTGCAGTGATTATGAATGTTGTAAAAACTACAAAGATTTATTAGTTCTTAATTGAACTCTCTCTCTCACCCCTACCATATGTGCAAAAATAACCAATTTACACAGCTCATTTGGTATGTCTACACTCCTAACCTTTGTTGGGACATATGTCCTATTGGTTTATAAATATTCACATCTGTTTCTATGCATGTGCCATGTTAAAATACTCCCATATTGGTGTCCTGTTGCCATCAATGAAACCTACATGTTATTGTAATGGCCACTGTTTACCCATATATGCATGTGTTCTGCCTGCTTTGCAACTATTTTATATTTGGTGCCCTGGGTAATGGGAATACCTATGCATGCTGTTATAAATAATCGTGAATGCTGTTGACTATTACTAACCCATATCTGCCTTAAACATGCTACAACATAGCTTGTATGGGAAGGCTGGTCCCAGCGGACCCACCTGTCCTACCTCAGCTAGCCATGGCACTGGGCACCAGCACATCTGGGGTCCAGCCTGGGACCTCCTCATCCATTAGCCCTGCACCACCTTCAGGTGGAACCACTGCAGGGGATGGGGCTTGCCCCCCCTGGGAGCAGAAGCGGACAGGAACCTGTCACCCATGGTATGGTCCGGGCTGTGGTGCATAGGGAGCTTGATAGGAAGATTTGAGACCGCCTATGCCAGCTTGAGGGCCAAGTGGCACAACTAGAGGGTGAGCCTGCCCCTCCTAGACAGCCCCCAGCACAGCCACCTTCTGGGCTGTGAAGGTGCAGTGGTGACTGCCCATGGATGGGGACCTCAGTCCCACTGTATCCATTAGTGGGCTCATGGGCTTGCGACTTCCAACCACCCCTCCCCGTCCAAGGTGTTTCCCCCACATGTGTCATATACTGCCCCTGTACGCATCTTGTTTGTCTTGTCCTTCATCCTACCCAACTATCCTCCCAGATCATACCTATTCTCCTTCCCCAACATCCCACTCTCACCTAAACATAAAAGAAAAAAAGGGTAATCTGTTTCCGCAAAAAAGCATGCCCCATACATAGCTGTCCATTTCACATATGTGTCCACTGGACACATATAAACATTTCTAACTGGCATCACAACATACTATTGTTGTCCTCACCCCTCTCTCAGGGTTGTGAGTGTCCAAATGTATCGCCACATTTATTGCATATGAACAGCCGTTGCTGTAGAAGAAATGGACAGCTATGGTCCTTCCCTACACCCTTCCTGCACATGCCTAGCTACCTTGCCTACTGTCTTTCCCTCTTTGTGCCCCTTTTTCACCACTTTCCTATCACCCCTTTTTTCTTTTCTATTTAAAGAAATTAGCACGAGGGTAAGCGGGAGTAAACACTTTTAAGCAGCAGTGAGTGGATTTCAGCCTGTTTGCATGGGGGTAAGCACTGCCTACACAGGTTAAGCAATCAAGAAGTTAACTGAGTGTAAGGAACTGTATTGAAAAGTAACCACTGCTTACCATCGCGCAAAGCTGAGCACACCCGCTCACAACTGCTTAAAAGTGCCTTAATCACTCTGTATCCAATGGCCCTTGTTTTGCCCAGCAACAAAATAAATGGCTTCTGCAAGGCTCAAAACCAGGACCCTGCACCACAGCCAATGTGATTTACCACTAAGCCATGGCAGCTATACATACATTGGATGTTATCACAAACATATCATTCTGCACAGTCATTCAACAGTATGGGAATGTATTTCATTATGTAGATGTATGTGTGTGTGTTTATGTCCAGATATATATATACATACATAGATATATATATATATATATATATATAGATATATCAAGAACATACCATGTGACAACAAAGCGTTAAAAAAGAATGAAAAGGGAAACACCAGCAACTCCTGTATTATGTAGTGGTGTTGTCCTATGTAATATCAAGACTCTCTCAGACAGACATGTGTCATTAATACACACAAACATTTGTACATTGCCCAAATGCATTACTTTGAGTAGATTATTTACATTAACAAAACAGTTCCTGTCCAATCATTATGTGAGAACAGTGCTCTTTCAAGGTGCTGTGTGCAACATCATCATCATTAAAAAGTTAAATGGGGTAACCATAGAGGGACCGGTAGTGTCTTGTATACAATGGGGTCATCTGCATCATGTGTACATGGAACCTTTAGGAGTCATATGCATACCAGGATCGTGTGCCTGAGAGAGGGGTGAGGACAACAGTAGCATGTTGTGATGCAAATGAAAAAGATTACATGTGTCCAGTATACACGTGTGTGAAATGGACAGCTATGTATGGGGCAAAAGATTTCGTAAGGTGAGAGTGGGATGTTGGGGAAGGAGAGTAGGTATGCTCGTGGAGGATAGGTTGGGTAGGATGACAGACAAGACAGCATACAGGGGCAGTATATGACATGTGGGGGGTATACCTTGGGCAGGGAGGGGTGTTTGGCACTCACAAGCCCATAAGCCCCCAAATGGAAACAGTGGGATGGATGTCTCCACCCATGGGCAGCCACCGCTGCACCTTCACAGCTGCAAAGGTGGCTGTGCTGGCGGCTGTCTAGGAGAGGCAGACTCACCCTGTAAATGTGCCACTCTGCCCTTGAGCTGGAGTAGCTGGCCTCAAAACCACTTACTGAGCCCCCTACACACCACGGCCTGGACTGTACAATGGCTGATAGGTTCCTGTCTGGACCTACTCCCGGGGGGGGGGCAAGCCCCATCCTCAGTGGCAGTTCCACCAGAAGATGGTGCAGAGCCAACAGAGATGGAGGTCCAAGGCTGGTTCCCAGATGTGTTGGTGCCCGGTGCCATGGCCTGTTGAAGTGGGACAGGTGGTTCCGCCGGGACCTCCAATCCCATACAGTCTATGGTGTTGCAGTTTTAACACAGATAAGGTTTAGTAATAGTCAACAACATTCAGGATTACTAATAAGAGCATGCATAGATATTACCATCAACCCAAGATAACAGATGTCATACATTTGCAGAGGGAGCACAACACATGCATATATACTGCATGACATCTGTCCAAAGCGTAGATGACTTGTGACCCATTATTGGCATGTCACTGTGATAACCTCAGACAGTGAGTGTCATACCACTGTTTCATGTGATGTATGTCCAATCAGGGATGCGATGGCAGTAACTCTCATCACTGTCACTGTGTACTGACTGCAATCATCACACTATACTTCTGCAGTTCACAGATGTATGTTCTGTGAATAACACAAGAAACAAATGGTTCCACACACTGACCAGTCCACAGATGACTCTACAGATAGGGGTTTTCTTGTCAGTTATTAAAACATGCAGACTAGCCATTGCCACACACAACCTGTTAAATTGAGAGTAGTCTGAATGAAGCACAGCTGCACTTACATGCTGTAGTCATGTCTGGCACATCACCCTCCTGTCTTTAGGCTATTTTCCACTGTGTATGTTGTTTGAGGAATATCCAGATTTCATCTGTGATGCTGTTTACCGAACACCAGATCCAGGTTCCTCTCACAGCGACTGTCATGGGCAAACACCAATGTGATGTTCCTAGATATTGTACTGTGTTTCCATGCAATTGGCTATGAGAATGTCACCACAGCTGTTCCACATGCAATCAGCTAGAAGAAGACTGCAATAGGTGCAGAAGCCATCACCTGATCAAGACCATCACTTACAAAACACAAGCTGCTGCTGAGCAGGTGTACATCTCCACGCCCACCAGAGAGTGTGTGGGAGGGACAGACAGAGGCAAAGTACATCAGAGAAGGGCTGGGAGACTAAAATCTAACATCTTCTGTCACACATCTACCAGTACAAGGGTTCAAACTCCTGACTGACTAGTCATTACTATTACAAGTGCATGCAGTTAGTCCATGTGCCACACAGCTGACATGTTGGTGTGCTGTAAGAACATATATGTGTGCTGGTGAGCGACATCTGCAACAGAGATATAGTAGACATACATTAGGTGTAGCACACATGGCTGTCCACATAAACATATGTCATTGTCAACACAACCACACTCTCTAAGGGATTCAGACACATTGGTACACTTTGGCAGGCTCACAAATACACTTCCTAACTACTTAGTTTGCCACACTACAGTAATGCACAGGTATTACATGCACCACAGGGGTTATCCTGAGGTTCTATGGGCTAGGGCATGTGAACGTGTCTGACATCAGTCAGTATGCCAATAGGAGTTATACTGGGTGTGACTGTGGTTGGGAACATCATACCCAACATGCAGACACAAGGTGCCAGTACTGACATGCATGTGTGCATTGCTTCATGGGTGTGTAGTGGTTGACTGTGTAAGAAGCCTGTATAAGGCTGGGTGAGGGGTAATCCTTGGCATCAGGCCATCTGACAATGGTCTGCAGTGTGGTTCAGGGGTGTAGTGTCTGCAATGTCCCACTCAGATGGGTATTGTATTAACCGTCCTGTCATCCTGGTTACTATTGTGTGTGGCCATTGCTTTGCAATGCATGCCATGTCTGTGTTTGATAGTCCTTGACATGGACATTGCCTGGGATGTGCACATCCCACATTAATGTACAGTGACATGTTTAACTGTACCTGGTTTGCCTGGCACATGTTATGTACACAGACTTTTATCATCGGATGTGCCAATCCTGGCCTGGTATGGCAGGACCTGCTAATAGACAGTAGGTTGATCCTGCACCTGCATTGATAGCATGATACAGGTATTCCCTGGTGTCAGAGGCATCTGTCCATATAGGGCATGTGTGTAAGGCATTGTATGTCCTTTGTGGATCACATTTGATGGCACCACATATGTTGCAGGCGTCCAGTGGGGAACATAGTGAAGATGCACTGTCCGCAATTATGTGCCTATTGTACTGGTGGACAGGGTGCCATGCCCTCTGCAGCCCACTGCAATCACACCATGCCTACTATCTGTCAACAATTTGCAGGGTACTAGCAACATAGCGGGATTTTCTAGGCAAGTGTTTTTGTGTATGACACATGGATTCAGACCGTATTCTGGGTAATAGTAGGGTTGGTTACTTTGTTCACCAGGCCTTTTGCCAGATGTAGGGGTATGGCTTGCCAATCCAGTCTCTTAGCTGACATAAATCTGTAATCCTCATGAGGTGGACATTGTGACATGTAATATGGCCACCATATAGGAAAACTACAAGACCCGCTCCTCAACATGTCCAGTGGTTAGACACTCACAGCCACCTCCACACAGGGTCTGACTGACAAAAACACACACACCTGCCATGTCTTGGAATAGAACTCCTACCTAACTAAACTAGTTTATTATACTACAGCATTATACAGTTATAGCAGGAGCTACAAAGATTACTGGGCCACCCATCCCCAAAGGTGTATTTCACAAGGAATGACATCAGCAGGTTCACCAAAGTAGGGCAATTCAAATTCCCTTCAAGTGAGTAGCCCAAAATGCATTGCTCACAAAACAGACAGTGAGACACACACAACCGACACGTGTGGGTAGAGATCCCATGATCAAGATCTATATCACACTACTGCATGGATATGTTATAGGACGCACCACAAGGACTACTAGGAAACTCATTCCCCAGAGGTGTATTTGACAAGGAATGACATCAGCAGGATTACCAAAGTAGGACATTGTAAATGTCCTGTGAGTGAGTAGACTATAATGCATTGCTCCCAACACAGACATTGAAACACACACAAAACAAACATAACTGCACTGGTTGTGGATGGAACCCTACCACACTTCTAAATCACACTCCAGCAGTACGCAGTTACCCGACACACTACAGCAATTACTGGGTTGCAGCACTCCCAGAGGTGTATTTCTAGGTGGGTAACATCAGCATCCTTACCAAAGCTGAGTACATGAATTGTAAGGAGTGTGCATTCTCTAAAAAGCATTGTTCCTTTCTCAGGCAGACAGAGACACACACAGTTGGCAAGTCTGGGATTAGAACACCTACCAAACTAGCTTATCAAACTACAGCATTACTGAGTTGCAGGACATGCTACAGAGATTACTGGGTTACAATAGTTACAGAGGTGTATTGTATGTATCCATGCCAAAGTTGAGCATATGAATCAGACAGAAAGATACACACACAGTTGGCAAGTCTGGGATTAGAACACCTACCAAACTAATTTATTTACTACAGCATTACCCAGTTACAGGACGCGCTACAGAGATTAGTGAAGTGCAGAACTCTCAGAGGTGTATTTCTAGGAGGGTGACATCAGCATCCTTGCCAAAGTTGAGTATATGAATTGTAAGGAGTGTGCGTACACTAAAAAGCAATGTCCCCTTCTCAAGCAAACAGACACACACACAGCTGGCAAGTCTGGGATTAGAACACCTACCAAACTATCTTATCACACTACAGCATTACACAGTTACAAAACACACTACAGAGATTACTGGGTTACAGCAGTCCCAGAGGTGTATTTCTAGGTGGGTGACATCCACAGGATTGCCAAAGAAGGGCATTTCAAGTGTACTGTGAGTTGTATGTCTTTTAACTATGTGTACCTGCTGCTTACTGTCACAAAAACACATGTACACCCACTTACAAGTGTCTTATTCAGTCCTAAATAACATTATCAGCAACCCTTGCAGGTCTTGAAACCTGGACCATGCATACCAAGGTCACTGGACATACCACTAAGCCATCTGGGTTATATATCTGAACACCCCTTGTGACACAGAAGGGTTCCAAAGGAATTGACGTGTACACAAAATAGAGGCAACTCTTGTATTATAACATTTAAATCTTAATCAGTTCACCAGAGAAGGGATGGTTGTTGTGTATGTGAAGTTTGGGGTGGGGAATGATGGCTAAGGAAATATACCCCAGGGATTGTGGAGTATGGGTGGGGGAATAATGGGTATGGAAATACACCCCGGGGACCACTTCTGTGTCACTGCTCGACAGTTGCACAGGAAAATAACATACCTAACAGTAGTCATTCTTGACCATCTATTCCTTTCTATTCCTAACTATGTAATAATTAGTAGACTGTACTCACCACAAATGACTACCATGGTGTGCAGCATGTTAAAAGACATAACATATGTCTATGCCTGGTTACAGGATAGTCACACATACAAACACACACACACACTTGCCAGTATTGTGCTTGCAAGTCTTGCCTATGTAAAGGTAAGTAGTAGAGTGGTATGCAGTTGGGGTATGTGCCACAGAACCCATACAATTACACTTAATCTGATTCTGCTTCTGAGCTGGGGGACATCAAAGGACTGATTACTTGCAGTGGGGAGGGGGGAAAAGTGTGATTTAGCAGATGAGAAGGATAAAGGCCAGTGCAAAAGGTGGTTTCTCTTTTTAAAGCAGTAAAACCTGCTGTCATGACAGGATGCAGACACAAATACATGGACACAACCATTTGCTGACACACACAGTTGCCAGTGGTGGGATCAGAACTCTTGCCTATCTACAGATCACTATTACAGTACTACACAGTTACGAGGCACACCACAGAGATTACCCATTTCAAGGTAGTTAGAATGCCCTTCTAAGACTTAGGACATCAACAGGGATACTGACAGTTAAGATGTACATAGCTGTAAACCTGTGTGTTTAAAGTAGGAGTCCATTACAACCTGTATGCACAAACAAGATGCATCATCTGCAGGTAAGACATAAGTAGGCCTGAGAGGTATAGTTGTAGCACAACAAGCCCTGAACTGGAGTATGCCCATCTGTGGAATGGACAACTACTATCACTATACAGGGTTACAGTGGTCATGCTCATACACATAGAATCATAGGACTTGTTTGGATGCATTGACTCCATTTACACAAGGTGGCAGTGGGTACGCTCATACACTTAGTAGCACACGGCCATTTGGGATGCACTCTAACTACAATTACACAAGGTTATACTGGGCATGCTCATACACTTAGAAACAAAGGGCTTGTTTGGATGTACTGATTCAAATTACACAAGGTGGCAGTGGGTACGCTCATACACTTAGTAGCACAGGGCTGTTTGGGATGCACTCTGATTCTAACCACAGAAGCCCACAGTGTGCATGCTCATACACTTAGATGTACATAACATGTTGTAATGGACTCCTATTGTAGACACACAGGTTTACAGCTATGTACATCTTAACTGTCAGTATATATGCACATCATACAGGTTTACTATCAGATACCTGTATGTGGCCCGTAAATGATATATCTACATCTCTGCTGTGTGATACACATGCATACATGTACATGTACTGCTATATATATATATATATATATATATATATATATATATATATATATGTGTGAAGTATACACAATCATGCATGTGTGGAAGTGACAGACAATTGGTTAACTGGGACACACAGGTGGATGCAAAGTACACATTGCTGCCCTGAAAGGCATACATTGATATCAGGTTGTGGACAGTGGCATTATACTTGGAACAGTGGCATGTGCAAGCATAATATGTGAGCCCCATTGTCTAATGGTACTGAGGTGCAGGTGTCAAGATGACCTCTCCAGGCTGTGTTAGTAGTTGTCATTATTAGCAGGACCTCTCCACTAAGTATATCTGACATTGGCCATCTACACAACATCTGCTGCTGCACATCACCTTAGATGTAGCATTTGATTTCAAGCACAATACTGCCACTCGCAGTGATGTCATGGTACAAGTGGCAACTGCTTGACCAAAACAATGAGCCAATGTCCTGCTGTAATTATGAGGTTGTCCAGTGTCTGTCATTCCGGGATGACATGACTGAAAGAAGACAAGACTTTGTCACAGATCACATGCATCCATGATTCAAGGGAGTGAGGATAATACCTAGGTTGCATTTACCCATATAGTGCCATTACAAGGCAAATGTCCTAAACACAGAAGTAACACCCTGACACCTACAAGACAATTGCATTGGATGCTTATGCTAACCAGTGCTAGATGTGTGGCTTTCGTAATCCATTTGCTCAATGTAGAACCTACAATAGGGAATACTGACATATGTGCAGTGAGGAACACCTGGCTGAAGGCTCTGTAGTGCAAAAGAGCACTACCACCATATAACTCAGATCCAAACATTTGGGCCATAACACTAGTACGGACCACTCCAGGTGGTGGTGTCCACATATTCATAAAGGCTACTCACAAGTAAAGACCACTACTCCAACATAATGCATCACAGATGAGTCAGGTACAGGTGACAGTGGCAAAAGCTGCATTCTAGGTTGTATCCTTATATACATCCACCATCATGTCCTCAGACTACCAACACACATCCATAAATGTGGTATGGAATAGTATGGTACAACACCAAATAACCTTTGAATGGTGGACTGTACCTAGCCTTACATCAACTGTGCAAAGTACCCATGTACTGACACAGTTGCATAATGTGTTATGCAATGCAATAATGCCACTGTTTGTAGCCAGGTCAGTTGTACACATACCAGGGTCCATCCGATGTTGCCAGCATTAACACAGTTGACTGCAGTTGTACACCAATAAACAACACTCTCATGGTTGGATATGACCTAGATGTACCTGCCCTGGATATGTACATCCCACACTCATACAACATAAATGAAAATACCATAGCTGTTGTTGTCCTTTGTACATACAGGTGGCTGCATTCATTACACCCATGCAGATGGAAGATAGGTCCATGGCTGCTGAATGCTAACAGTACATAAGGCTTGATATCTATGTTGACAGAGGTAATATTCCCTCTCTACTGGTCACCCATGACACCTATCATATCATACAAAAACAACTGTGGCATGTATGTCATTAGACATGTCCACCAAATGCAATGCCTACAAACATACCCAAATAACAGGATCATAGGACCTACACACATGGCCTGTATTGACAGACTCAGAGAGATACAGCTATGCTCTGTATGTTCCTGAGTAGTTACAGGTGATATGTCCATGACATGTACAGCCATGTTTGACCCACAGCTCCTCCATATACCCCATGTCAACAATTGTAAGCCGTGCATGCTGTGTGCTGTCTGGATAACCTTATTATCCTGATAATCAGAACATGCTATGGTGAGATTTTTACAAGCCACAGACCTTGCATATGCTTGAATACGTGTAATATCTAGCTCAAACAGAGCACATTGCTTGCACTCTTCCAGTAATTATGAGGTGTGTGTGTGGCAAATATGATGTGTGTGTGGCAAATATGATGTGCTCACCGTTGACCATTACAGTGCCCTGGCTTCACAGTGGAACTGTCAACTAACAGTTTTTGGCATCATGACATGGAATATTGCTGTGTGTGTGTGTCCTGCTGATATGTGCTGTTGGCATAAATGTGCACTTAGCTACTCAGTGAAGGTGGTTGTGTGTCCTAACAGTACATGAAAACAACATCCATTATGGTGTAATGTTCAGCTAGGTTTCGCACATGGTGTGGGGAGTGTGTGGAATGTATCCTCATGAACTGCTAGTCCACTTACTGGTGGAGACTGCATATGTGTACATGTATTGATGTGGGTTTAGATTCCATGCGTTTGCAGTGTCTGATGTTTGAAGGTGATTGTTGTCTTAGTACATCATGCAGTTGCAATGCAGCCTCAACTTTGCCAACTGTATATGATGATATGCTCAAAGTACAGGAAGCTGTACTTTAGGTATGGACAGATGTTTGGACATAACTACTAAGTGGTGGGGCTACTTTGCAGATGAATGATTATTGAGGACAGCTCACAGATGTGTTACGACCATTCCTACAATAACCTGTGTAACTACTAAGCTATGGTTTTGTTAATTGAAGGGGAAGACACACAATGTAGAATGCAGTAAGAGTGACACTGAAGGCAAACCTCTTGACACCTGCAACAGTAACACCTCCCCTGTGCATATATTGTGCATATATCAGCACAGTTGGCAAAGGAAAGAGTCAGTACGCTTTGTAGCATGTGCGATAGTGTTGTAACTCTGTAATACCTATCATGAGATAGACAGGTGTTTGATTCACAGTACTGGCGCGTGTGTGTGTGTGTGTGTGTGTGTGTGTGTGTGTGTGTGTGTGTGTGTGTGTGTGTGTGTGTGTGTGTGTGTGTGTGTTTGTGTGTGTGTGTGTTTGTCCATATATGTCACATATAGTGGGGAATACATCCCAAATGTTTTTCACTCTCCTCTATACTGTTGTAGACATCTGTACAGAGTGAAGTGTAGAAAGCAAGACATAGGCAGGAGTTTGAATCTCACACATGTCAAGTGTCTGTATGTGTGTGACATAGGAGTATATCTTTGTGAATGCCACTGTGTGTGTGTGAGTATGCATGGCTGTCTGGTACCTGGAGTGAGGCTGTATTTTACCATAGTGAAATGATAACACCCCCTCCCCCCATCCACTCAATGCAATCTAGTATCCCTGTTGATGTCATCAATCTTAGAAGGGCATTCTAACCACCTGTAAACATGTATGCCCTGGGGTGAGGCTTGTTGTTACATAGCCTAATGATGAAGCCCCCCTCCCCACATACACTCACCACATTCTAGTATCCTTGTTGATGTCCTTGATCTTAGGCCATTCTGACTACATGTAGATGTGAAATCTCTGGCGTGTCTTGTAATTATGTAGTACTATAATGATGATTTGCACATAGAGAGGGGTTCTCATCCCAACACTGGTAACTGTGTGTGTGTGTGTGTGTGTGTGTGTGCGTGTGTGTGTGTGTGTGTGTGTGTGTGTGTGTGTGTGTGTGTGTGTGTGTGTGTGTGTGTTTGTGTGTGTTACTGTGTCTGTGAATCCATGAGTGTGTGCGTCTGTTACTGGGTTTGTGAATCCCTTGATGTGTGGGTGTGTATGTGTATTTGCATCCTGTCATGGAAGCGGGTATTACTGCTTCCCAACGATAAACCAATTTTTCCACTAGGCTTTACCTTTGTCATCTGCTAAACCATGCTTTTACCACCTCCTCGCTCCAGGTAACTATACCTGTGATGTCACCCACTATGGATGTGATGGCTCTGACCACAGTAGCTTACTACACAGCTGTCATGCTCTTGGACCATTAGATCAGTAAACATGTTTGAAACTTGGAAGATTATAACTGTGATGTAGAAGCTACAAAGTGCATACAGGTATTGTCATACAGACCTGTAAGTAGTCTGCATTTATATATGGGACACTAACCGCAAACACTGACATCCCCCGGCACATGCAATTACACCTGAAATAGGAAGGCAGAACATCAAGATCAACAAGCAGTTACTGTTGTTACACATGATACATACTGTCAAAAGTACAAAATTCATTCTAAAACTGTAGTACATGGTATATCTGCTGCCTGTCAACACTACTCAACAACGATAATCTACAATTGTCTTCCTAGTATGTTCACCCTGTGCATCAGACCATATGAGCATGTCCCTGCACCGATGGTGTGGATGACAGGGATGGGGCACAGGCATCATCATATGCACAGGGTGATAATGTTTGCCAGAGGCCTAGGCTGCACCATTGGATGACATCATGTGTATGGGTTAGGGCCTTTTATCTCATTGGGCATGTGTGGATGTTTTGCGTGTGTGTGTTGACGTGCCCTACATTTATTACTGGTGTGTGTCTGTGTGTGTGTGTGTGTGTGTATGCATACAGGTCTGGCATGTGGCTGGCCTGCACAGGGGTATTATTGACAGCTGCAGACTATACAGGGCAGGTTTTACAGTTCATGGTGTCAGGCCACGGCCACGTGACCTCCACCTGCCAGGGGTTGCACAGGCACTACCAGGTAGAGGTCCAGATTGGGTACTGTCTGATGACACGTCCATTGGAACCGTGTCCCTGTTGGGACTGTCCAGGACCATGTGCACGTGACCTGCGGTGTCCTGGTGTGGACAGCACAGCACCAGCTGCACAGCTGCTGCTACTGCCACTATGGTAGCAGGCATGTGATGTAGCATGTTCACGTAGACCATCAACAGGTGATGTAGCTGGCCTACGTCCACATGCCTGACACCTCACTCCCACCAAATGTTCCAGCACAGATATTCCCTGCTCGAGGATTGACATGCCTCAGTCATGGACTCCCACCATGTCACCCAATTGTCTATCCAAAACGTATGCAAGATGATGTTGAGCATTTGCAATTGCCTGGATGTTATCAGTTAAAGAATGGACAGCAGCCCTCTGAAGCCTCTGTTGTGCCATTCAGCACGTGCCTGTGCCTCCATTACAGCCTGAAACATACATCTGGTGAGACCAGCTGATGTGCTATGTCTTGCAGGGGCATGTTGGCCAGAAGTCCTCCTACGAGTAGCCCTGGGCACATGCCTGTGTGGGACATCACCAGTCAGTTGGCTGGGATCATGGTGTGCAGGCACACCTTCCATAGTCTCCACACATTCCTGTTCCATGCTACCACCCACCAACTGTCATTCCTCTATGGCCACTGGTGATGGGGTATGTGTAGGCATGAGAACTGTGTGTGGGGATGATGGGGATACAGGTGGAATGGCAAACAATGGCACAGATTCAGCCCGTGACAACCCTGCCTGTGACTCAATCATACTTTCATCATCACTGCTAGAGTCTGTGGGGACACTAACATCAGGTGGACTGCAGGAGAGCAACGCACCTACATCAACACCTGTGAGGGGCAGACAAGAACTGTACATTACAAGTTATACAGCACAGTACAGACACACAGACAGACACACAGACAGACACAGACAGAGACACATGATATGGCACCCAATGTCATACTACATGCATGTGATATGGCAGAAGGCATTCAGCTTAGACAATTATAGTGGTAGTTATCATACATCCTTGTGTTGCACACAATAGCATGGATGTGTTATAGCAGAAGGCATGCACCTTACACAATTATAGTAGTAGTTAGCATGCATCCCTGTGTTGTACCATTTGTGTTAGTAGGTCATGCCCCAAACTGGCAACACAGTGCATGCACTATGCACCGTTTCACCGCACTGCCATGTTTTTTGCGACATACCCCACATTTTAACAGATCATCGCTGACCTGTGTACATCTGCCACTGATGCTTTGTGTTGGCCACTTCCCCTATGTGTGATGAGGACATGATCAGAAGGGTATGTTGAGTGAATACTATGTTTGCCTGAGCCCTAGCTTGCATATCTCCACCACAGCAGTGCAGGTTTGTTCAACATTATTCTGCTTACCCCAGAGCTGAGTCTACAGACAATGTGCATGTGGCTGTACACACATTTGACATGGCTGTTCCTACTTTGAATGGTGCCACAGACCAGCACAGGTTAACAGTACACCAGCCTGATGTGTGGCATATGATCTTGCCAATCACATGTAGTATGACATGTCTTCTGCTGACGTGTTGAATGACATGCATACATGTTTAACACAATGGTGTCCTTTCAAATATACAGTGAGGTAATGGTGTCTCAATGCAGGGACATGTTATACTAACATGGACCTTCAGCTCACGCAATGTTATCAGTCCACCCTACAGATATACAGTGACATACTGCACACTGAGCTGATGTGCATAGTCATTGCAGGGCATCATGTGGCTTCACTATTGCTATACAGTGTGGGTTACAGACACAGTTCATAGCCATGACTGTGTTCAGATACAGTACGTATCTAATGTGGAATGTGACCCAGATCACTGAGGTTTATACACACTAAACCCTAATGTGGAATGTGTGACACAGGTCATTGAAGGGTATACAGATGACACCCTTGCACATCTGCACCCATATTGATGATGCCTGGCAACTATGCTCAGACATGGCTAACCTAGCAGTACTCCATGCCCCACATGCCATCTGTGTACCTCACACACATGAGGAGCAAGCATGACAGTGATGTCTGACACCAGCAAGGTGAATGTACTGTATCTGTGGCCTGATGTGGTTGTATTTGTATGTTGTGCAACACATGTAGGTATTTGGATACTGTATAGGTGAAAGCTTTCATGTCGTGACACAGTCAAGATGTTCAAGACATGTTATGTGGTGATTTGATGTCATGCCTACACAAGCTGTGCACAGGCCTCTATGATGTTTAGTGTGTCACATCTGCAATATCACCATTACACAAAGGTCATAGCTGTATTCTGTCGAGCCAATGTACAACAAGATGTACATACATGTACATACTTTCTACTGTGTGTGTTGCTTCATGTCTCTGGCAATCCTCCATGGCCATTTGTAAACATGTTTTGTCCAATGGTTGTGATGAGCATCTATTCCACATGTTAGTGTTGTCACATATGACATACACCCTTAGATGTTATATGCTCCACTGAGGACAGGGTTATGCAGCAAAGGGTGGTATGTTTGGGGTGAGAGATATAATGTATTGCAGGATAGTTTACCAGTGTTGCAGTCAGCCCACAAAATGTCATGGACATGTCAGATAGCACATGACATTGTGCGACAGTCATACCACCATACGTTATGTGTATGTGTGTTAAATGGCCGCATAGCAGATAGCATGCAATTAATATGATCTGTGTATTATCAAGCCTGATAAATAATAACAATCTCACCTGCAACAGGCTGCTGTCGCTGCGAAACTCCAGAGGTACCTAAATAGGAGTGTCACAGCAGTAAGATCATTATCCACACCTGTGTAATAGCTACAGGGTGCAATGTGCATGTTAGCATATAAGCCAGTACAATAGACTATACTATAGAGTATGCACATCTGTGCATACATAGAGTAGCAAACTATAGTATGTGGCATGTGTGCATACATGCCTTGCATATAATGTTATGTTAAATATTGTACAGTAACACATGTAACTATATGAAATATAGCTGTGTTCTATGTGAAATAGTGGCTTACCAGGCAACTCCCGACTCAGTGGTTGTAAGACAACCACCTCCACAATTCCAGTTAAAGCTTGTGGATGGAGTTCTGCAGGTGTCCCCAGGTTATGCAGTAGCTCCTCGGTATGTGTGAGTGGGGGCTGGATGAGTGGCCCCCCACCTGTTGCAGCTTGTTCCCTGGCTTTTGCATTTGCACACTGTTTTGCCCATCTAATGAGGTCGGTGCAGTGTCGCTCACCTGCTGATAGGTGCAATTGTGGCTGCCAACATCATTTACCCTCCTGCAAAGTTCCTCCTACTGGGCATCACTCTGCTGTGCATCCTGTGGCACATGGCTGAAGAGTGTTTCATGGTTGTTAAGGAGGTATGGATGAGTTCTGTGGCACTGCTTGAACTAGCCACTGAAAGTTACCTGTCTGTTGGCTACAGCTAGGTAACCTTTCAGTCTAGGTTCATAAATGGCCCAGGGCATATAGCCTACTAGTGACCCCAGGTGGGTGTATGGTGGGAGCCTGGCACACGGCATACCTGGAAAACATAATGATGGAGACAGGTCATAGTAACTCACAGAGAAGTACAGCTGCACATACATGTGTATCACATTTATTATGATTACAAATATGTCTTTGCAAATCTGCATGACACTAGCACCACTGACATGTTTAACTCACACACATTTGACACTTACTGGTGATTTGATGTTATCACCATATATGTGTGTGTGTCAAGTGATGACATTGCTGATACTCCATGTGGATGTTTTCCTGAAGCGGGCATGTCTGTTTGCCTGTACTTGTGTCTTTACCTATCAGCACATACCTGGATGTGTTCACATTAATGCAAGAGACCTTAATGCTGTGTATATGTCACATATATAGTCATACACAGCCTTAAGGGACATGACCTGTGACCCTGCAGACATGCTCATGGAAAATTTTACATGTATGTGTTTTGCCATATACATCTACATGGCACTGTATAGCAGTATAGCATCCTGCCATGTATTACCTGTGTTGCACATGTGAAACACATGGGACAATGGCTAGCTTGATGATATTTGCAGGGTTGGATATCAACTATAGCATGTATGGTCATAGTGAACTAGTAGGCTATATGCCTTGGGCCATTTATAAGCCTAGACTGAAAGGTTACCTAGCTGTAGCCAACAGACAGGTACCTTTCAGTGGCCAGTTCAAGCTGTGCCACAGAACTGATCTACAGGGTTACTGATATATTTGCCATACGGTCATCACACCATGTCTCAAAGAGGGGCAATGTGCAGCTTTGCTGGACAGGGATGCATAGTATGACAGGAGTATGTAAAGTGTATGGGACAGGGATCTGTCAGGCATGTTATGATCCTTGTACTAGAAAGGTGGATGTCCATGAAGTATGTGTTTATTTGAAATCAGGATGTGTGAGTGTAGCATGTCCAACATCTCTGGGTTGGACATGCCTTTTTCAGGGTAGGCATCATGCTACATAGTGGAGTTAGGGTTTGGGAAGGCCAGTGTAGGCCATCTGAACATGGACAATAACCCTTAAAGGAAATATGTGATCTATTATGGGTCACTTGAGTGTTGAGTATGGCTGAACAATGATCTCTATATTCATGGATGTCACCACGTCATGATTAGGGATGCCACTTACGACTACCTGACTGGTGTAGTGAAGTGACTATCAAAGGAAAGACTACTGTCCAGCTGCATCCCATACACACAGTTTCCATTGTGTTGACCTCTGCCTAGGTGGTAGTTCATGGCTACAGGGTTTTTAACATAGGGGATGTCAATGTAATGCTTAGCTGTCAGATTGTGGCCATACATCACACACCACACATCTGACTCACAAAGGCCCTTCTGTATGTTGCCCGCAGCACTCATTGAGTCAACTATTGCTCCTAGCTCATAGTCATTTGCAAACATCAATAGGCAGATGCCTTCTGTGTTAGTCTGTGTGGTATAGATAACAAAGAGGGGGAGTACCAGGAATGAACCCTGTATTACTGTAGCTGGCACTGGTTTGATGTGCGTGTATTAGTCAGACACCTTGTGTAGAGATGGTTCTGCCAGCAGTCCAGTTTCCAACCAGTCCTGTGACATAGGAATATACATCTAGTTTTCTGAGTGTAGCTGGAAAACAGTATGGGTGATGGGGTTCTAAGACCTGGCAAGGTCATAATATGCTGTGTGAATCAACCTTACTGTCATCTACATCTGTACTGACTACATCAAATAAGTTGATCAAGGTTCATGGCCTTACAGACCAGACTCAGCAGGGTAGTAGTGCACTATTCCCCAATATCAGTGGTGACTCCCCCTTTGTGGGGTGTGATAACTGTTGCTGTGCACCATTCAGTATGTACACAGCCTGACATGAAGCTATGATTGAACATGATGTGTATGTGGAAAGCAAATTGTTCTGACATTTGTGTAAAATACACCCTGGGATGTTGATAGACCCCATGCAAGCTGCATGTATGGCTTTAGAGAGTGCAGCTTGTACCTGCATAGTTGTTATTACAGGGGCTCTGTATTGTACATGGATATATAAATATGTGTACCTGTTGGGGGGGAGGTGAGTGTGGGTTTAGGTTATCTAAGACCCTATCTGGAAGAACAAGTGCTATTTCTGTAGGTGCAGTACTTCTCATGCCGTAGTGCTGTGGAGCACTGCAGGTCTTGTTGTTGCCATTACGATTCATGACACAGCTATAGAATGCTCTGTGGTTGGCCTCATAATATGTGGCTGATTAGTTTCACAGTAGCTTTGTGTGGTTTTATATGGTGTATCTGCATCTTGCTGAGGCTGACCAGGGATCACCTTCACTCATGTGTGCTCACTCTTGCAACAGTTACGACCTTCTGTGGTACAGTTTAAGGCAGGGTACCACCTGTGGTTTTATATGGTGTATCTGCATCTTACTGAGGCTGACCAGGGATCACCTCCACTCTTGTGTGTTCACTCTTGCAACAGTTACGACCTTCTGTGGTACAGTTTAAGGCAGGGTACTGCCTGTTTGCCTTCCTGTTTGTGTTTGGTTGAATCTTGGTTCTGTTTCAATGGCACAATCACTGCACTTATGTGAGTGCTTAAAGTGCATTTCTGTTGGATTCCGCATTTGCACATGCATTGTCCATCTGCATGGGTGCCATGACAGTCACCACTTTGCTCTTAAGAAGCATAGTCAGTCTCTAATTACTGTTAGCCCTGTTTGTGTGACTATGGTGAGCCAGGTCATTGGGGTCAATGAAATCCAACATGCATTGAGCACAGGTGTTGCTACATGAGGAGTCTTCCCAGTTCATAATGGGATAGTTGAGAGTAGCCATTATTATGGTTTTCTGTCTCAAACATAATATTCCCCACTGCAGCACAATATCACATTTGGGAATTCTGAGGCATGGTTGGTGATCTGTCGCAAGGTGCAAATTGGATTCCACTATGGCACAAAGGTATTTGCTCAGCATAATGCATCTGAAGGTGCAAGTGCAACTAAGCGTGGGGGTGTACACAGGAATATGGACACACCTGTGGCATGTGTGTTCTAATAAAGGATAATGGCCAAGAGGTGAGGTATGTGTTATGACATGGTCATGCAGGGTGCTCTCCGAGTGTTGAACCATATTACAGTCACTGCACAGATATGTTCTCCATGTTAAGGATTGGCGTGAGTCCATATTGAGTTTCTGAAATGAATCATTGAGTAGCGAGACCCAGTTTATTGCTTGGCTGTCCCTGTTACAGCAGTGGACTTTCACTTGAACTTTGCATGATGAAGGCACTAGCCAGTATCCAGATTCCCACAGGTGCAGGTGCAGGCCCTGTCTGGCAAAGCATCATGGTCGGTCAACCATGTTATTCCAGGCAGACAGATAGTGGATACCCTTTGAATTACACCATTACATTAGACAATTGTGGAATGCAGTCCTTTTGTCCCTGTACTGCAGTATCATTCTGGCCAATGGCAGAATGCTAGCCAGACCTTGGGACATACCTGCATGGGCTACAAGACCTGACAGTTCCTACATGTGTGTTTCCATGCAGTCCAGGCTACTGCATCACAGGTCCTGCACAACAACATGGAATATGCCAGAGCCATGTGTATAGTTCAAAAGGTGGTCTGAGTGTATGGGTATGTGGCTAATCATGACAGACAGGCAGCTGACAGTATGTTTGCTCTTGTATAGCTTGGTGTGTAACACAGTGCTAGAGTTTGCATTCACAAATGAGTACTGTTGGGCATGTTTCTGGCCACGTGTTCTGAGGGGTGGCACAATTTGGCAAACTATGTCATACAGTTTGTGTTTTATGTTGTCTGCCTATTCCAGAGTTGGAGGTCTCTTGCTTGGCCAGATGCTTAGAAGCCTCTGTGGATGTGTGTGATTTCTGGTGGTATGTGTGGGTGTCCTTACTGTGTTCTGGTAAAGGCATGTGTTGGTTGTGGTGATGAGTTGCATGTGTTAACCTACACCTCATGACTGTCCAGTCTAGTCATGGCTGTAGACTGGACTGCCTTCTAGCTTACCCCTGTAGCTGCATCCCAGACAATGTGTGGGGTGTGGTGTTAGGTGGGTTTGGCAGTGTACATGGCATAGAGATTACATTCCCCCAGGATGGCCACATACACAAAGCTGACATTAGTAAACACCAGTAGCTGACTAGTGAACATGCCTGTATGAGCAGTCAGTACTATATGTACCAAGTACTGTATTTAGTTTACTTCTTGCTTATGAAGATGTTTTAGACAGTGATGCTCACATACATATTTGTGTTATGGACGTGACAACACTGGCTATTACAGAAACATATAGCTACCTTTAGCAGCAATCCTCATCTGAGAAGCACATAACATCCTGATAGTTGATTACAGATGATGCAAGTGTCAACAGGTCTGTATCCATTTCTGGGTATATACTCACATATCCACCAGAACCATGAGCTCCGTTGGGCACGAGCACCCATTCCCCAAACAGAGTCAAGTATCAATAGACTCTGCTGCCACTATCAACATGATCAGGATATAATCAGATAGTGTAAACCATCACCTGTGATGTGGCTGTTACACATGGACAGCTGTCTTCTACATCTTACACTCATACTGCAGATGTTACACTGGAGTTAAAGATGATATGCAACTTGTTTCATTACCAGTACTGTACACTACCTTACATACAGTATTTGCAAGTGGCTGTTAGGTTGACAATGAGAGGTTAGGCTACACAAACCTGAATGTTTAACCAGTGTGTCTCTACTCTCAATATCCACTCTATATAGGTGTGCACATAGCCATTTGGCCCAGCCCTATAACAAGGGTCACTACACATTTGCATAAAATGTACACATGCACAGCTTTTATTGCTTGCAAACGATACTAGAGAGGTGGATATTACATGACTTATGTGCGTGGATAGTTACCTAGCTCTTCCAATTTTCTTTGCTATCATGCTGCTAAACTATCAGATGACTACAATTCATATGTATCCTGTTATTGAGTATTGTAATTGCCAATAGATATAACTAATGTTTGCATAACATAGCAGAAACACTATGTAAAATGGAATACAGATCTGCCTAGAATACTGTACATTACACAGTTATTGGCACACTATCCCACAATGCAAATCATATTTGCACAGTAAGCCCACCTTTGACATGTTCATCTCACGAATACACCCATACATATGTCTACTGTTACACTATATCAACATATACTATCCCCTGTTATAGCACATACTTGTTGGACCAACCCCAATACTGTCAGTGGCTGGTACAGAATTGGTGAATTCCAAGCCCATATATATATAATCCCTTGTGGTGTTTGAGGAGTTTGTCTTGTGGCCTATAGCAGTACACACATAGAATACTACAAGCATTACTACTGCTCAACAATACATCACTACAAGATAGCTATTTCTACTATATGCATTGATTACACTGTAATTATTACAGAACAGGTACTACATACACAGACATTCTAAATGTTATACATACCTTCTTGGTAATTGGAGGTGTTATTGACTGGTATTTTAATCTTTTTTGGTTTGTGTTTCAATCTTCTGTTGGGTATTTTGTACTGTTCTGCAGGTATATACAGATGGTTTGAATGTGTGACAAGGCATCCTTTTATAGTTAGAGATCAGCAACATGTGCTATCCTGATCACCAATTGGTGTTCCGAAGTAACTAATTACATGTACATCGACTGTGCAGCTACTCCATTAGCCAATACCATGGCAACAGTGGAGTATAATTGAATACTCAATTGAGCGTTTTCCCTTTGCCTTACTTGTGAAGTACACAGCCTGGAAGTGTTGTCTGAAATCTATTGCAACAGCTGTATGGAGACAAACACAACTATATTGTGTGTAATGCCTAGAAGATTTGGTCTAAATGTGAGTACTGCTGTTATATTTCTGAACATTGCTACTTGTGCAGAGTTTGTCTCTACCTAATACTTCTGCATATGTTTCAGTCTGGCCAGGATGTTTGACCAGCTCAAGGCTGTATGGCTATGCATATAATGTTAGGGGGTTTAGAGTGTGCTCACCAGGCATCTTTAGTTTGGTGTAAATGTGTATCATACTGTGCTGATAATTAGTAATTGGTAACACTTCCTGGTGTAATTATTTTTCAACCCACTGAAACAGGATTAGTTCAAACAAACCCTGTAACATCAGCAGCTGTTCCATTGTATAACAGCAGCTATTTCACATAGGGCCATGTTAGCGTGTCTCTGTCCAGGTATGTCAAGGTTTCAGCAGGTGTCGTACAGTGGGTGAATTGGTTATGGTATGACAGTATGTATTGTTGTAACTAGTTTGGGTGTGGGGGAGATGTTGGTGGGTGTACATAGCAGATGCAGGTGTGTAGAAACTGCTTTTATGCATATTCTATATGGGTGTGGGTGTTCTGTCCCTATGTCAACACCTATCCCTTAGTGGACTAATACTATGGTAATTGCAGGCTGATTCATTAAGGCACTGTTAAATGCTTCCTGTATAGCATGCAGGTAATGTTAGTCCTTGAATCCTCTTGGCAATACATTGGTTGAATCTTGGTTCTGTTTCAATGGCACAATCACTGCACTTATGTGAGTGCTTAAAGTGCATTTCTGTTGGATTCCGCATTTGCACATGCATTGTCCATCTGCATGGGTGCCATGACAGTCACCACTTTGCTCTTAAGAAGCATAGTCAGTCTCTAATTACTGTTAGCCCTGTTTGTGTGACTATGGTGAGCCAGGTCATTGGGGTCAATGAAATCCAACATGCATTGAGCACAGGTGTTGCTACATGAGGAGTCTTCCCAGTTCATAATGGGATAGTTGAGAGTAGCCATTATTATGGTTTTCTGTCTCAAACATAATATTCCCCACTGCAGCACAATATCACATTTGGGAATTCTGAGGCATGGTTGGTGATCTGTCGCAAGGTGCAAATTGGATTCCACTATGGCACAAAGGTATTTGCTCAGCATAATGCATCTGAAGGTGCAAGTGCAACTAGCGTGGGGGTGTACACAGGAATATGGACACACCTGTGGCATGTGTGTTCTAATAAAGGATAATGGCCAAGAGGTGAGGTATGTGTTATGACATGGTCATGCAGGGGTGCTCTCCGGAGTGTTGAACCATATTACAGTCACTGCACAGATATGTTCTCCATGTTAAGGATTGACGTGAGTCCATATTGAGTTTCTGAAATGTATCATTGAGTGGGGAGACCCGCAGTTTATTGCTTGGCTGTCCCTGTTACAGCAGTGGACTTTCACTTGAACTTTGCATGATGAAGGCACTAGCCAGTATCCAGATTCCCACAGGTGCAGGTGCAGGCCCTGTCTGGCAAAGCATCATGGTCGGTCAACCATGTTATTCCAGGCAGACAGATAGTGGATACCCTTTGAATTACACCATTACATTAGACAATTGTGGAATGCAGTCCTTTTGTCCCTGTACTGCAGTATCATTCTGGCCAATGGCAGAATGCTAGCCAGACCTTGGGACATACCTGCATGGGCTACAAGACCTGACAGTTCCTACATGTGTGTTTCCATGCAGTCCAGGCTACTGCATCACAGGTCCTGCACAACAACATGGAATATGCCAGAGCCATGTGTATAGTTCAAAAGGTGGTCTGAGTGTATGGGTATGTGGCTAATCATGACAGACAGGCAGCTGACAGTATGTTTGCTCTTGTATAGCTTGGTGTGTAACACAGTGCTAGAGTTTGCATTCACAAATGAGTACTGTTGGGCATGTTTCTGGCCACGTGTTCTGAGGGGTGGCACAATTTGGCAAACTATGTCATACAGTTTGTGTTTTATGTTGTCTGCCTATTCCAGAGTTGGAGGTCTCTTGCTTGGCCAGATGCTTAGAAGCCTCTGTGGATGTGTGTGATTTCTGGTGGTATGTGTGGGTGTCCTTACTGTGTTCTGGTAAAGGCATGTGTTGGTTGTGGTGATGAGTTGCATGTGTTAACCTACACCTCATGACTGTCCAGTCTAGTCATGGCTGTAGACTGGACTGCCTTCTAGCTTACCCCTGTAGCTGCATCCCAGACAATGTGTGGGGTGTGGTGTTAGGTGGGTTTGGCAGTGTACATGGCATAGAGATTACATTCCCCCAGGATGGCCACATACACAAAGCTGACATTAGTAAACACCAGTAGCTGACTAGTGAACATGCCTGTATGAGCAGTCAGTACTATATGTACCAAGTACTGTATTTAGTTTACTTCTTGCTTATGAAGATGTTTTAGACAGTGATGCTCACACATACATATTTGTGTTATGGACGTGACAACACTGGCTATTACAGAAACATATAGCTACCTTTAGCAGCAATCCTCATCTGAGAAGCACATAACATCCTGATAGTTGATTACAGATGATGCAAGTGTCAACAGGTCTGTATCCATTTCTGGGTATATACTCACATATCCACCAGAACCATGAGCTCCGTTGGGCACGAGCACCCATTCCCCAAACAGAGTCAAGTATCAATAGACTCTGCTGCCACTATCAACATGATCAGGATATAATCAGATAGTGTAAACCATCACCTGTGATGTGGCTGTTACACATGGACAGCTGTCTTCTACATCTTACACTCATACTGCAGATGTTACACTGGAGTTAAAGATGATATGCAACTTGTTTCATTACCAGTACTGTACACTACCTTACATACAGTATTTGCAAGTGGCTGTTAGGTTGACAATGAGAGGTTAGGCTACACAAACCTGAATGTTTAACCAGTGTGTCTCTACTCTCAATATCCACTCTATATAGGTGTGCACATAGCCATTTGGCCCAGCCCTATAACAAGGGTCACTACACATTTGCATAAAATGTACACATGCACAGCTTTTATTGCTTGCAAACGATACTAGAGAGGTGGATATTACATGACTTATGTGCGTGGATAGTTACCTAGCTCTTCCAATTTTCTTTGCTATCATGCTGCTAAACTATCAGATGACTACAATTCATATGTATCCTGTTATTGAGTATTGTAATTGCCAATAGATATAACTAATGTTTGCATAACATAGCAGAAACACTATGTAAAATGGAATACAGATCTGCCTAGAATACTGTACATTACACAGTTATTGGCACACTATCCCACAATGCAAATCATATTTGCACAGTAAGCCCACCTTTGACATGTTCGTCTCACGAATACACCCATACATATGTCTACTGTTACACTATATCAACATATACTATCCCCTGTTATAGCACATACTTGTTGGACCAACCCCAATACTGACAGTGGCTGGAAAAGAATTGGTGAATTCCAAGCCCATATATATATATAATCCCTTGTGGTGTTTGAGGAGTTTGTCTTGTGGCCTATAGCAGTACACACATAGAATACTACAAGCATTACTACTGCTCAACAATACATCACTACAAGATAGCTATTTCCACTATATGCATTGATTACACTGTAATTATTACAGAACAGGTACTACATACACAGACATTCTAAATGTTATACATACCTTCTTGGTAATTGGAGGTGTTATTGACTGGTATTTTAATCTTTTTTGGTTTGTGTTTCAATCTTCTGTTGGGTATTTTGTACTGTTCTGCAGGTATATACAGATGGTTTGAATGTGTGACAAGGCATCCTTTTATAGTTAGAGATCAGCAACATGTGCTATCCTGATCACCAATTGGTGTTCCGAAGTAACTAATTACATGTACATCGACTGTGCAGCTACTCCATTAGCCAATACCATGGCAACAGTGGAGTATAATTGAATACTCCAATTGAGCGTTTTCCCTTTGCCTTACTTGTGAAGTACACAGCCTGGAAGTGTTGTCTGAAATCTATTGCAACAGCTGTATGGAGACAAACACAACTATATTGTGTGTAATGCCTAGAAGATTTGGTCTAAATGTGAGTACTGCTGTTATATTTCTGAACATTGCTACTTGTGCAGAGTTTGTCTCTACCTAATACTTCTGCATATGTTTCAGTCTGGCCAGGATGTTTGACCAGCTCAAGGCTGTATGGCTATGCATATAATGTTAGGGGGTTTAGAGTGTGCTCACCAGGCATCTTTAGTTTGGTGTAAATGTGTATCATACTGTGCTGATAATTAGTAATTGGTAACACTTCCTGGTGTAATTATTTTTCAACCCACTGAAACAGGATTAGTTCAAACAAACCCTGTAACATCAGCAGCTGTTCCATTGTATAACAGCAGCTATTTCACATAGGGCCATGTTAGCGTGTCTCTGTCCAGGTATGTCAAGGTTTCAGCAGGTGTCGTACAGTGGGTGAATTGGTTATGGTATGACAGTATGTATTGTTGTAACTAGTTTGGGTGTGGGGGAGATGTTGGTGGGTGTACATAGCAGATGCAGGTGTGTAGAAACTGCTTTTATGCATATTCTATATGGGTGTGGGTGTTCTGTCCCTATGTCAACACCTATCCCTTAGTGGACTAATACTATGGTAATTGCAGGCTGATTCATTAAGGCACTGTTAAATGCTTCCTGTATAGCATGCAGGTAATGTTAGTCCTTGAATCCTCTTGGCAATACATTGGAATGCAATAAAGTTCTGCTAAATGAAATATGTCTGTGTATTTCTGTCATGGATATTTGCAGTCATTGTAGTTGTGTTGGTGATTAACCCTATTTGGCTCATGTCCATAGAACATATTTGTAATAGTGTATTGGCATATACTCTTCATATGCTATGTTCATATTGTTTGGGGGTGGCAGAATGTGTGATTGCTATGCTCCATGTTATACTCAGATGTGAACACTTCATATGCTGTATATACACATGTATGTATGTATGTATATATATATAGATGTGTAGATGTTTTTAACCTATCCATATAGCTACATATATGTATATCTCTATATATTGACATTTATCTATGTATCTCTCTCTCTCTCTCTCTCTCTATATATATATATATATATATATATATATATATATATATATATATATATATAATATATATATATATATATATATATATATATATATATATATATATATATATATATATATATATAGCATGCACCTTTCATTGGGCACATGGTGGTTTGTCCTATTTCCACACAATCCTCCCTTTTGTGTTTTAACTTGTCTGAATAGACAACTCACATAAGTACATCTCAGGTAGCTTACTGGTAGGTTAATCTGAGGATGGTGTACATGTTTGTGGGTTCTAATCCTGGAAGTGGTTATTATTTTACCTCTCAGAGCAGGCACTGGTAGGGAAAGTGTGATTAACGCACATTTAAGCAGTTGTAAGCAAGTTTGCCCATGGTCTGCTTGACGGTAAGCAATGGTTACACCTGTGAAGTGCTTATCCGTTTAACCGTGTTTAAGCATTGTTTACCGTCGCGCAAACCCATGCAAAACCGCTGACAACTGCTTAAAACCTTAATCAACCTGCATCCAACAGCCCTTATTCTGGCCCTCAAAATAAATTAACAGCCCTTGAACCCAGGACCATGAACACCACAGTTACTGACTTTACCACTAAGGCATCTGAGATATGTACAAATGTTATGGTGTTTAGAATATACATTTTACTACGGGCATTCCTCACTACTGAAAACAAATGTGACAGTCAGTTGGTGTACATATGTATGGTACTTGCTAATGTTCATATGTTTGTGGAATTAAGTGTTGCAATGTGACCTGACAGGGTGTATTATGGATGAGAAAGGTTCTTGTTTTGTGTCCTTTTTTTATTGTCCCCATACTCCATGTATACCCCTCCAGTTCACTTATTGAACATCAAACCCAGGCTCTCCTTGATGCATAATTTCATTACCCATCATTCCTCTCCCACCCCAAACTCCACATACACAGCAACCATCCCTTCTATGGTGAATTAAGTTAATATTAATAGTTATAATACCAAAGCTGCATGTGTTTTTTGTACACTTCATTTCCTTTGTATTGTCTCTGTGTCACAAAGTGTGCTCATAGATGTTTATATATATGGCTATTGATGTAACTGTATATATATATATATATATATATATATATATATATATATATATATATATATATATATTAATATATATATATATATATATATTTATATCTATGTGCAGACATCACTGACATATATATATATATACATATATATATATATATATATATATATATATATATATATATATATATATATATATATATATTTAGTATTCATTTTTAACAGTTATACATATGTAGACTTGTATATGTTGATTCACAAATTACAGTACATTACAATGTACTGTACATATGTAGAGAAAGTGACTGTCCCATTTGTGGTCAGTACTGTGGAATGCCTATAGTAAAAGGTGTAGTCTAAAGACCATGAATCATGTATACAGCAGAGATGGCTTAGTGGTAAGACCCATGACTATGGTGTGCATGGTCCAGGGTTCAAGACCTCCGATGCTTTAAAAAATGTTTTTTACTCCAGAATAAGGCTAATTTAAGCAGTTGTAAGGATGTTTAAAAGTGTTTGTGCGACATTAGAGTAGCAGTTAAACACGGTTAAACAAAATTTAAAAACGTATAACCTGTATGCGCAAACAGAGCCACATCTGCTTACTACTCAGGATATATACATTTCAGTGAAGTAGCATCTTAGGGCGGCGTTGCTGCCTGACAGCACAAGATTCTCTGGTGTGATCCTTGGCTGGGGTGCCTTCTGTGTGGAGTCTGCATGTTCTCCCTTTGGTTGTGTGGGTTTCCTCCCAATGACATGCTGTAGGTTTATTGGATACTCTAAATTGGCCCTAGGTGTGAGTGTGTACTTCCATGGAAGGTTGGGCACCAGGCTGGCAACTCAACACTGTAAAACTCCACTGCCAATCATGAGTGGACAGGTGATCCACTGTGGTAACCCCTAACCAGGAAAAGCCAGAAGAAGTGAAGTAACATCTCACTATGTGCTTACATAACATTACAATCTCTGTTGACTTTACTCTCCAGCACACATGGGTTTATATGGGTGTTTCCAATGTTTATTATACTGAAGAATACTACCTATATATGCAAGCTGTGGTTAAGGTATACTTTTTAACATGATAAACATCCCTGACTTTATTGGGATTTGTACCTCGAATGCACAGATACTGTGTAAATGCTGTAACCATTCCACTATTGACATTAACATTGCTTCTGCCTATTTCCTATTTAGATGATTTCTATGTGTAAGCTAGGCTAAGCAAAGGGCAGAAGCACCCAAATCCACTGAGCTTCACTTACTCTTGAAATCAAAACATAACAAATGAAATGAGAAACTATAAATTAAATTCCTAACTATATTAAGCATAGCCCCTCACTGAGACACTTCAAGAGGAACCTTGATGTGTGAATGGGTAACAGAATATACACCCCTGGGATCATGTATCCCAGAACCATACAGCCAGGGGGAGGGGGAGCCCCTCCAGTTTTATAGCTGCAAGACCTGTTGGGGAAATTGAATGGTATTGATTTTTCACATTAACATGCCCTTTTTAGATTACTAAATGCCCCTATCACCCTCCGCCACCCCAGTCTTCAACAGCTTCTTGCAACTCTGCTGGAATCACTTCATTGGCTATGCTTGACAGAGGCTCAGTTACTTCATCAATGGTGCAGAGAAAGCCAACACACTGTAGCTATGCTTCTAAATGCCCTTGGGCAGATAGCCTACTACCTATCTGTGAACCTCTAAAGTGCAGGCCATCACAGAAATAATATGTGAATAAACAGAGCTTTCAGATCACAATATATAGTGAAAAATCACCATGTAGTCAGAAAACAGTTAAGTACAGCAAGAACATACAGAACACTGATACTTAATCACTCCAAAAGCCTATCTTGGAAGCTAGAAGACCTTGATCAGTTTAAGGCTTTCTATTGCTTACCAGTAGGTTACCTACAGGAAAGATGAGAAACAAGCACAGATGGGAAACATGCATGCAACAATACGATACCGGCTTGCATGTGTCAGCCTTAGGCTTTCGAATACTGACCAAGGCTATTGGCGCTTGCATGGTGCCTGTTTTAGGCAAGTCTCACAAGTGAATCCCACCTCTGTAAACAGCACAACAGCAAAATCAATGAGGGTTTTGCTACTCAACGCCAGGAGTTGTATTCACAAAATGCATGCACTCACAGCACTCCTCAGTATGGACAACGTCAACATCTGTGCAGTAATTGAAACCTGTTTTATGGCTCCTGAGAGCACACCAGCACTACCGGACTACAACCCATACCACACAATTTCAGCCACAGAACATGGACTGACACAGACATGGAGGGGGTGTATCCATATTCATCAGGGATACCAAAACCTCCAGGTTAATGGGGCAGCATACCTCTGAGATCATCCATGTGCAGCTAACATCGGCTACAACTGCATTGCAAACTGTGGCCTGCTACAGATCACACTCCATGATCCAGGACCACCACTCCACCTACCTGGAGACAGTGGAAAACATGACAGTCCTACCGAACAGCCTGGTATTGGTCGATTTCAACTATCCTACCATTAACTGGGAAACTTACTCGAGTACTCACTTCCAGGCCCAGCGCTTCCTGGAATTTATCACTTCAAATGCCCTGTATCAGATGGTAAACTCCCTAACCAGAGGTGGAAACATACTAGAAGTGGTAATCACCAACATGGACGACAGGTGCACCACAGCAGAGGTAAACTGGTCACTGGTTAGATCTGACCATGAACTATTCACTGATGATTTCCTACAGCTAAATTCACACTACTAAAGACAGAGGTGGGAGGTTTCACAGTCCCCATGGTAAGGGAAAACACTGCTCAAGATACAGAAAGATTTACAAATTCACTCTATAAGCACCTACAAGGTAACACACACATTTGCACTGTGCTGGTGCAATATAGCACAAACTATACTGAACCTACTAATATTGCCAACATCCTTACAGATACATTCAGTGCAAATTTCACCCCCTAAAGAGCCCACAACAATACCCGTAAAGTACAGTATCCCAGACATCAGAGACACACAGGTGGAAATAGCCCTCTCAAATGGCAAAACACAGCATCAGTGGAGGCAGATTGTGTTCCAGACTGCGTCTTCCAAACACTACAAGAAAAACTAAGCCCTCACCTAATTAAGCTTTTCAACCTCAGCCTCTACACAGGCTACATGCCCATACAATGGTGCATAGCAATGGTTATTCCACTCCACCAAGGTGGAAACACAACTGACCATGGTAAATACCACCCCATAAGCCTGACTAGCCTGGTCTGCAAAGTTATGGAGTGCATCCTCATGGCACTCATTAACAAAGACATTGGTAACCTCCAAACACTTGACCCAACCCAGGTCAGCTTGGTTGAGTGCAGATCATGCCTACTGGACCTGTTTGACATCTTACAGTCAGCAAGGCATTAGATGAGGGGAGAGGTGATTCACACATACTACCTGGACCTCGCCAAGGCTTTTGACACCATTCCTCACTCAGGTATTATTGATAAACTCACCTGCCTGTACATGAACCTATACATCACAGGATGGGTTGCCAACAGGCTTACACACAGAACCCACATGGTAAGACTAGCAGCCTCCAGGTCCAACTCTTAACCAGTCACAACTGGTGTCCCACAGGACTCAGTCCTGGGACACCTACTGTTTGGCATATACTTCTCAGAGGTACAGGCAAACACAGGTGGACTACATCAGACCATGTTTGGCAATGACTACAAACTGGGAGCCATAATTGACAGTCCAGCTGACACAGACATCCTTCAAAGGGCCTCACAGAGACTGACACAGGGTGTCAAAGTCATGGCCTCAAGCTAAGTGCCACAAACTGCATGGTCATTCCATTTGGGAAAAACTAAACACCCACATATTAACACATAAGTGGCAGCCACCTTAATACAGATGAGCTAATAGGGGATCTTGGGACTAAGGTAGATAGTGATCTCTCCTTTAACAATCATATCTCCAAAGTAGTTAGGACATCCTTCTGTGTAGGCCATCTGATTACTAAAAGGTTCGCATCTAGACATACTGAGGTTATAGTGCCCCTTTACTCATCACTCATCAGTCCCATCATAGAGTATGATAACCCATTTGGGATGTACCTAAGAAGACACTTCTGACAGCTGGAAGGTCCATGAACATACCTCACCAAGAGGATTACTGGCCTCAAACATATGTCCTATGCAGTCAGACTGAATAAACTCCTGCTTTACTCAGTGGCATCTCGTTTACACAGAGATGATCTCTGCTGGCCAACAAAGCCATGTCCAACTCAGGCTTAATGGATATGCTCCACCTATGGGAATCCATGTCACAGTGAGCCACACGCTGTACTGAGCTAAACCTTGCCACAACAATAAGTATAACATAATGGAGGGACAGATTCCTGTCACAGAAACTCCCCATGCTTTGGAACAACATCCCTAATTACATTATACAGACCCCCTCACTAACACTCTTCAAGAGAAACCTTGAAGAGTGGATGGGGAATAAGTAGATACACACCAGGGATCCTGCCATTGGCTCTGCTCCACAGAGGGACAGTTAATTAATGAATGGGGTGGCAAAAGCTGACACATTTTGGCTAGGCTTATGAATGCCCTTGGACAGTTAGCCAAGTACCTACCTATGAACCTATACATACAGTATCAGCACATGCTGATAGCTTAATTTACTGTCCAGGTGTTAACTTACCTTGTGCCAATAGCAGTTGTGTGTGCAATAGTTGAGGGCTGCCTATGTTGGATGCACACAGTAGACTGCCTATACATGACAATTTATAGGTAGTCTTGTGTGTGTGCCATCCATTTTTACTGTGTGTGCAGATGGAGAAAGTTGTCAGTCCCTAGGTGCCTACTCTGTCAGTGTGTGTGCTATACGTTTCCTCCTTGCCAAGGTATGGGCATACTGGGCACACCTCCGTCTGCCTACTGGGGCTGACTCAGGGTGTTCATGGTCTGAGTACCTCTGTGCCTGTGGGGCCCTTGGCAATGGTAGTGGGCTGTGAGGGCCTTCACCATTCTGTCCCTGCTGCAGCTGTTTCCGCAGGATTATATTGTGTAGCATGGCACATACTATGAAGATGTGGGCACACATGCCTAGAGAGTACTGCAAGGCTCCACCAGATATGTCCAAGCAACGGAACCGTGATTTAAACATCCCAAACACATGCTCTATGATGATTCTGGTTTGTGAGTGTGCCTCATTATGGCGTTCTTGCATGGGTGTATGTATATTTCTGATGGGAGTCATCATCCGCGGTTTCAGTGCTTAGCCAGCATCCTTCACCAGGTGGCCATTTGGGATGACCCCCCTGGCAAATACCTGATATAGCTGTGAGGCATGCCAGATGCGGGAGTCATGATAGCTTCCAGGGTTGCCAGCACACACATTCATCATAATACCCTGGGCATTGCACACCACCTGGCAGTTGATGGAGGGGTATCACTTGTGGTTTATTTAGTGCCTACCCTGCTTACCGGGTGGTGACTTGATGTGTATGTGCGTGCAGTCTATTGCACCCTGTACCTCCAGGTATTCTGCTCATTGGTGGAAGAGACGCATATTGCTGGCCATCTCCTCCTGTGTTCGGGGGAAGTATATGTGCTCATTGGCATGTGGTAACATGGCATCCAGGAACTGGTGAAGTACCCTGGCTGCTGATGCCTGTGAAATCCCCATGATATCCCCAGTTGGCCTTTGAAAGGTACCTGTGGCTAGTATTCTCAGGCTTACACATACCTTCGTATCCACTGGGATGGGTTCCCCTCTGTTTGTTCTGGATCTGAGGCATGGCCGGCACAGTTCCCCAAGTTGGTGTAGGGTGTCCCTGTCCACCCTGCAATGCTCTACTGTCTCCAAATCATGTAGCCCCTGATAGGTTACCCTGGGTCTGAACACTCTTCTCCTCCTCTGGTGCCTGAGATGGTTGTCAGCATCATCCTCCACACCACCTTCAGTCTCCAGCACATGCTGGTGAATCAAAGCTATGGCAGCTCCTAACATGTACATATTAAAAGTTCCCCATATGTATACACCAATGGTGCTGAGTGTACGGGAATGCACAAGCATGTGTGAGGTGTTTTCACACTTTATACTATTATGCTATGGATGCTGCTGATGTCATTGGCTGTGTATGAGCAATTCCAGCTGCAGGGTATCTTAATTATGGGTTTACAGTGAGTACTGCAAGTGTGGGGCCTGTAGTGTGAAGTTATGCTTGCCTGCCTTGATTAATCTGTTGCCCTTTAATTCACTTTTAAACCTGGATCCCCTCCCATTGTCAGGCATGCATCCTCCTGCCAGCTTTCTTATTTTGTACTTTCCCTACCCAGTCATGTGTTGCAAAATGTGTTTTGTAGCTGATATAATGCAATTCTGCTTTGTTCTGCTGTGACACTTCACTGTTTTCTTTGCAGTACAGCCCCTCCCCTTTCTTGTTCTGCAGGTAGCTGCTTGCAGCCCTGTTAGCTGTTGTCAATATCCACTGTAGGTTCCTAGGTGTTAATTAATCACTTGTACTCCAATTTCCCTGCTGCAGTATTCCCTTATTTTTTCCTATATCCTTCCTGTTTCAGCTCCAGTGCATGCTGCGCAAACCCGTTTACCGAATTTAAGTGTGTTTTAATCTCCTTTCACATAAATACTCGGTTACCTTGTGTGCTCTTAGCTAAGCAAAGCTATAGCCAGTTCAACACACCCCTTTCCTGCAGCTTTGTTTAGCTATGGGAAAACCAGATTAGCAATGCTCCAATCTGCTTACAGCAAAGGTGACACACCCCTCTCTTGATGTCATTTTTATCTCAAGGGCACACCTTGGTGTTATAACGCTGCACTGTGAGGTGCATCCTTACACCAGTGGGGAATCTGTGATTCACTATTACTTCTCTCATTTGCATGGCATTGCCTACTAATTCCTAGCTACCACGCAAAACACTGTCACAGCCCCTTAGCAACCGTTGCACCATGGTGTGGTGTAACATGCCTGCCATTGACTATTATGGGGAAATCATGATATGTGTTACATTGCAGTTTTATTCTATATTTTTCTATTTTTCTACAATCCCGTTTGAGCGCTGATGCCCTGCACTTAAACTTCGCGATAGTGTGAAAAAAAAAATTAAATGTTCTTTTTATATTTTGTAATTTTTTTTTTATGCCAATGGCTATATATTTAGCCATTGGCATATATTAACAATATAATACATGTGTTTGGTCGGCTGTGATGACTCCAATTATATGTATGCAAAAATGTAAACCAGTTTTTTTTATGGTTTACATTTCTGCATGCTTACAATATGCCTGCACAACTTTCTGGATCACTAAATACCTTTATTTGCATGCTACACTGCTGCAAATGGGGTAATTAGCATACAGGCACCGGGAACTGTGTGGGCATAGCATACGCAGGTAGTGCACGTGGAAACAGCTCGTACCTGGATCGCTCACCAGCCATATTTGGTGCTGGAACACCAATACTACGCCTGCACCTGGCGCAAGCTTCATGAATCCCGAGGTATATGCTGGACATTTTGCAACCTCGAACACTTGTATTGAGATCAGCATACAGTGCAGAACTCTGGATTTGCCATTTTCCTCACTGTAATGCGATCTCAGAGTTGGTATATTTAATTAGCAGAGAGTGTGGGGGGTTGCAGGGGGCTTGACCCCTGCAAAAATGTCACGGTAAGTTGTTTTATTTCATTTTTGTGTTTTTTTCTTTTTCTTCGATGTTGCAAAATTTCGGACATATGGACTCGGCCATATGGTCTTCGATGTTCTGCAACTCGAGCATCTGATAAGGATCCATATATATATATATATATATATATATATATATATATATATATATATATATGTGTGTATGTGTGTGTGTGTGTGTGTGTGTGTGTGTGTGTGTGTGTGTGTGTGTAAATATTCCATTGTTAAAACTAACATATTTTCAAAGCCTCCAAATGCATTGATAAACTAAGATTCCACAAACCTCAACCTAATACAGAAAGATATACGCCATTTTCAGATATTCAGCTAACCAAATATTATCTCTGTTAGCTTAATCCAAATGCCTAGTGACTGAAAACTCCAAATGAGGAATAGCCCAATCCATTCTCAAAATAGGAATATTCTAAGGATGTCAGCCCTTGGGGCAAATAGATAAAAATGAACTAAATATCAATCTTGGCCCACCAGAATCCTTAAAATGATATATGATGTGAATATCATTGTCTAATGAAACATATTGGAGCTTGATATCTCTAATGCCATAATTTTCACAGGCACAATCAGGAAATGAGAGATGGTAAATTAATTAAAGTTTCTTATCTTTCTTCCCTGGTACTATATCCAGTGTGGAGATTATGACAACCATAAATGGTAAATCTTTGAAGGGGCCTGCTATTCTACCTTTATCAATTTCCTTGTATAACATTTCTTTTAAAATTGAGTCATTCCACTCAAAATATTTCTTTTCTAGATGTAAATATATGGCGTTTATCAAATGGTGGTTTTAATACTGGGGTGCATCGAAAGTCTTGCTACAGAAATACACTCTTGCATAGAGATAGTATGCACCCAGGTCATGTCTTTTCTAATATTCTTAAAGGACAAGGAATCAGGGCGTCCAGACTGAATCCATGTTTGAATGATTTTGAAAAAGAACTTGGTGATTTGGGAGCTAGGTTTCGAGATAGGAACTATAAATCTACAGAAATAGAGAAAGCATTTGTACAGGTTAAAAATATTAGGCATGATCGGGCATGCCCCATTTTTTCTGATACAGGTTTATATGTTTATAAAACTGGTGTCAATGAAAATGTGACTAATAATGAAAATCAACAAAGGTTTACCCTTTACTGTACACAGGATGTGCAGTCCATTAAAGACATCATCATTAAACATTGGGACTTACTTATGTTAGACCCTGAGGTTAAAAAGCATGCAGGGGAAAGGCCATACTTTGTTTATAAAAACAAGAACAATTTGCATAGATTATTATGCTATACAGATTACAAACAAAATAGGGAAACTTTAGATTTTAATGGCACTCAATCATGTAATAAATGTAACTTTTGCAGTCACATTAGTAACATCAGTGCCTTTGTACATCCCACTACTGGACAAGTGTTTCCGATTAAAGTTAACGCAAGCTGTAACACCAAGCATGTGGTCTACACTGCCATGTACTATGTCATTCTTTCTAAACAGGCAAGACAGACAGGATGCTAAAAGAAAGAATAAGGGAACATTTATAACAAATTCGCATTTAGTCAGAAACCAATGCCCTATCTAAGCATGTTATGCAGAATGATAACACGCATACGTTTTTATTTTCAGTGTTACAGGTTAATATACCCAATGTTAGAGGGGGTGATGTTAAAAACCATACTGAACAAGCTGAAACACAATGGATTGTAAAAACACAAGCCCACCTTCCCCCAGGTCTTAATGACAGGGTCCCTTTGAGACCTGCCCTTAGAAATAGGAGATATAGAATTAAGTGAACATTTTAAAGTTGTTTTTATTAATATGTTATTTTACAATTGTTATAATATATTGCTATTTTAAGATTTAAAACATTATCTGTTTTTTGTGTATGTTTTAGTATTATTAACACAGTTTTTTAGAAAATATATATAGCCTTATTTTAAGGTATTTAATGATGTCTTTATCTTTAAGGACTTAATTGATTAATGAATTTAATTATTTTATTAGTTGCATTTGAAATGTATATATAAGCATTTTCCAAGACTGATTGTTATAGGTTTGATAAAGCTTCTCAGCGAAAGTGCTTACTGTGTATATTAATAAAATTGTTTTATTCCACTCTGAACTGAGTTTGGATACAATTTTCTCATCTTTTGGATTTGTCTTTTTATCTGGATTTATTACTTTTAAGGAACTAAGGAACAAGGGTCTGAAAAGACATGGGACACTACTAACTTTGATTTACTGCATGGTGTGACTGCGAACAGGGTCTGATTTATTTACTTTTTACCATTATTCTGGCTTTCCACCTGATCGCTGTCCTATACATACCGTTGGTATATTTGTTTATTATTATTATTTGGTACATTTCTTTTAAAATTACCACTTTTCCCTTCATTGATTTCTATTTTTTTTCAATTTGGCATATTTCTAGAAGCCTTGGATTATAGGAAAATCCTGATAAAAAGCAATTTAACAATTCAGTAACAATCTGTCTCTTGGATTAGTCTTTCAAAAGGTCAACCAAAACTTCTACTTTAATGGATGACTGATTCCATGACTGCTTTCCTAAGTCCCTGACAATTCAGTGAAACCTTAGAAAGAAGCCTTACCTCAATAGATTATGTGAGAGAATATGGGGCATGCCTCTAGCACTGTTAACTATACTATTTCATTCATTATCTTCTTTAAATCAGCATTTAACCACAAAATGCTGGCTCCACACTGCAAAAATATATGTAAAAACCTACAGTAAATCCACTTACAACTACCAGCATTACATGACAAACAAGACTTAGACTTAGGGCCTTCTTGCTCATCATGTGAACTAAATAAGAATCTTATCAATCATAACAGCCAACCATGTATCAGGATATCTTTCTTCCAACTTGAGACATTTTTTATTGGCCTTGCACTTTCTACATTGCTGGTCATATCATAAACAAAACTAGTATACTTTGTATGTGCTTCTCCACTAAAACTAACTCAACAGTAATATTACTTGCCCCTATTCTTTCTCAATAGGGAACCTCATAAAATGCATGTAACCTAAGATCCAGTTGTTCTAAGACTTGTTTCTAGGTTTCTAGACTGATACCTACATTATGCCATAAAAGCAGTAACCGAGTCCTTCTCCCCTAGCATATCAGTGTCTATTATATATTCAATATCAATTAAATCAATCAAATAAAACATTTCTCCATAATATTCCTAACAGTTTTTTTTTCTTTTATTGACTGAAGGGCATGCACAGTGATTTCAAAATGAGACTTTCAGATACTGATAGTTTGAATCACCAAGCTTGAATCAGGCCCTGCTTCAAGTAACTCACATGTGTCTGAGTTGTTTACAATGCAAAGCTAAACCATTGTATGTCACTAACTGAATCAACCTGGATCCATCATCTTCATCTAAAGCATCAATAAACAATTCTAAATATTCATCTAGTTGCTGTAAATGTAAATGACCTTCTGCACCACCTTGAGGGATACATTGCTTTTGAGCACCTGAAGACTCTTTGATGGGTAGAGTAGGCCTTTCATATGGTGAGTCTATCTTAAGTGATTACAGACTGCATCGTTTTGCAGTAGTTTGAGCAGGGTCTGAAGATTGCTCAACTCCTTCAGCTGGTAAGTCTTCAAAAATCAATCATGCCTTCTCGGCTATACAATCCCACCTTTAACACAACCCCTGCAATTTGGCCATCTGACTAATATACATCTATATATATATCTATATCTATCTATATACAAATATATATATATATATATATATATATATATATATATATATATATATATATTTATATATATATATAGGTCTACTTGATGTAATTGAAATGTCATTAGACCGACTTTCAAATAACCAAGACCAAAAGAGCAAAGTTTCATTTAAGAGAAACTTCCCTATACCGACGTTCAGAAGACTGAATATTTGAAATACTGACTTTCCAAGTTGAGCGGAACAGGAAATCTGCTAATTTCCACACTGTAGTGTGATCTTGGAGTTAGTATATTTAATTTTCAGGGGGGTAGTTGGGGAGATGCAGGGGGTGCAGCTTCCCTGCAAACACATAAAATTAGAAAAGGAATAATAGTAAATCTTGAATTTAAGAATTTGTAATGAATATTCCTGTGGGTGATCTAGATACCTTCATGAATATTCATAGGGATTTTGTTTTGGTATGCAGTATTGGTTTGTGGGAGGGGTGTAGGTGAGGTTAGGTAAGTAGTTTGCTTTCTTAAAGTGTTAGTATACAGTTGGTAAGGTTCATAGGTTCATAGGTTCATAGGTAGGTACTAGTCTATCGGCCCAAGGGCCTAAGTAAGCCTAGCCAACAAAGTTCCCTGGCTTATGCCAACCCAAAAAAGTTAATTTCCTGTGCCCCTGTCGAGCAGAGCCACAGAAGTGATCCCCAAGGCGTATTTCCTATTTCCCATCCACTCATCAAGATTTTTCTTGAAGAGTGTTAATGAGGGACTTTGCTTGACATAGATGGGTAGTTTGTTCCAGAGTATGGGAAGTCTCTGGGACAGGAATCTATCCCTCCAGCATGTCCTGTTTATTGTGGTGACAATGTTTGGTCCCTAGAGCATGTAGCTTGGAGGGATTGGGATTTCTATAAGTGTAGCATGTCCAACAGCTCTGTGTTTGACATAGCTTTATATGTTAGGCAGAGATCACCTCAGAGTAGGCGATATGCTACAGAGTAAAGCTGGAGTTTTTTTGGACGGTCAGTGTAGGACATCTCTTTGAGGCCAGAAATCCTCTTTGTGAGGTACTTCTGTGGCCTTTCCAGCTGCTGCAGATGTCTTGTGAGGTACATTCCAAAAGGGGCATTGTACTCTATAATGGGTCTAATGAGTGTCGAATAGAGGGGAACAATGACCTCTTTTTTCTGGATGAGAACCCTTTTGTGATGAGGTGTGCCATGTAGAAGGATTTCCTGACTACTGTGGCAATGTGATTATCAAGGGGAGAGACTACTGTCCACCTGGCTCCCAAGGTCTCTTATCACACATTCGGCATTAAGAAGACTGCCACCTATGTGGTAGCTCATGAGTACAGAGTTTTTACCAAAGGGGATAGCAATGCACTTTTTGGCATTAAGCTTGAGGCCGTGGCTCTTACACCAGGCATCTGTCTCAGTGAGGCCCTTCTGTAGGATGTCCACATCATTTGTGGACTCGACTATAGCTCCTAGTTTGCAGTCATCTGAGAACTTCATTAGCCAGAGGGCTTCTGTGTTAGCCTGTACTTCAGAGAAGTAGATATCAAACAGGAGAGGTCCCAGGACTGAATGCTGTGGTACTCCACTTGTCAATGGTTTGATGTCAGATTTCGAGTCTGCAACTTTTACAGTGTGGGTTCTGTCAATAAGCCAATTGGCAACCCATTTTGTGACATAGGGGGGTTATACCTAATTCAGTGAGTTGAGCTATAATTCCAGAATTGGGGATGGTGTTGAAATCCTTGGCGAGGTCAAGATAGGCTGTGTGAACCACCTTACCCTCGTCTATGGCTTTGGTGACTGCCTCAAAGAAGTTGACCAGGTTCAAGAGGCATGATCTGCCTTTCACAAACCCAAACTGGGTGACGTCCAGAGTTTGGAGGTTACCAATGTCTTTGTTTATGAATTCCATGATGATATGTTCCATGGCCTTGAAGACCAGGCTCGTCAGGCTAATAAGGCGATAGTTCCCAGGATTAGTGGTGGCTCCCTCTATGTGGAGTGGGATAACTGTTGCTGTGCACCATTCAGTGGGCACAAAGCCTGATGTGAGGCTATGATTGAACATAGTGCTTAGGTGAGGAGCCAGCTCATTCTGAAGTTCATGTAAAACACAACCTGGGATGTTGTCCAGTCCCATGGATGCTATGTTTTTGACTTTAAAGAGTGCTGCTTTTACCTGTGTAGTTGTGATTGCAGGGACTCTGCATTCTTCCTGTATAGATATGGGCCCATTAGGGGGTGAGAGGGGGGTAAACCTATCTGCCAGGATGTTGGCAATATCAGTTGGTTCTGTAATTTTTGTGCCATTGTGCTGTAACTCAGAGCAGATTTGGGTGTTGCCGTTGAGATTCTTGACATAGCTATAGAATGCTTTGTGGTTGTCCTTAGAATCAGTGGCAATCTTGTTTTCATACCTAGCTTTGGAGGATCTTATAAGGGATCTCAGCTTCTTACTGAGGCTGACCAGGGAGCTCCTCCACTCATGGGATTTCACTCTCTTTTGCAACAGTTTCTTCCTTTTGTTGTAGAGTTTGTTTATGGCAGGGGACCACCAGATTGGCTTCCTTTTTTTGGAGGATAGCAACATGGGTCTGTTTGGGATAGGATGATCCTTGCACTCGTGTAAGTGCTTATAGAGTGCATTTGTGTAAGATTCAGCAGTTGTAACTGTCTTGTACATCTGCATGGGTGTCATGAAGTTCGCCACTTCTGTCTTAAGAAGCTTGAAGTTGGCTTTGGAGAAATGTTTTACCATGGTTTCCTTAATGTGGTGTGGGGGCAGGATGTGGTTATCTAGGGTGATACGTTTTGGTCAGATCTGACCAATGAGGAGGTGACTTCAGGTGTGGAACACCGGTCACTCATGTTGGTAATGACTAGGTCTAGGATATTGTTGCCCCTGGTGGGTGTGTGGATAAGTTAATCCAGGGCATTGGAATTTATGAATCCCAGAAAGCGCTGCATGAAGGAGTTAGTACATGAGTAGTTTTCCCAGTTAATGGTGGGGTAGTTGAAATTGCCCAATATTAGGATGCTTGGTTGAACCCTAATATATTCCAGTACATCAAGAAAAGAGGAGTGGAAATCCTGGGGCATGGTGGTGGATCTGTAGCAAGCTACAATTTGGATTGCAGTTTTGCCCAGACTTAGTCCCAATCCCTCCAAGCTACATGCTCTAGAGACCTAAACCTTGTCACCACAATAAACAGGACATGCTGGAGGGGATAGATTCCTGTCCCAGAGACTTCCTATACTCTGGAACAAGCTACCCATCTATGTCAAGCAAAGTTCTTCATTAGCACTCTTCAAGAAAAATCTTGATGAGTGGATGGGAAATAGGAAATACACCCAGGGGATCATTTCTGTATCTCTGCTGGACAGTGGCACATGAAAATAACTTTCTTGGGTGGCATAAGCTATGGTACCTTGCTGGCTAGGCTTACGTAGGCCCTGGGGCTGATAGCCTAGTATAGATGTGTCCAACCTGCGGCCCGCGGGCCTCATGCGGCCCTCAATGCTCTATCATGCGGCCCTCAACCTCTAACTGCAATATCGATGTACGCATGCCCCAAAACACTTTTTTTGTTTTGTGTTTTTCACTCCCATGACCTGTATTGCTAATGTCAGTGTGCGCATGCACCAAAGCACCCTTCTAGTTTTGTTTTTGAGCCAAAAAGGGGTCAGTGTGTTTACGCCATTATTTTGCGCTGAACAATCAGTGTGTGTGTGTGTGTGTGTGTGTGTGTGTGTGTTCTCCCTGAAGAGGGACTCATGTATGGATTTGCCGCTGTTGCCTTTGAAAGGGACAGCAATTACCTGTGTTAATAGGTAAGTGCGGAGTGAGTGAGTGCATGCATGAAAGCAGAATTGTGTACGTGAATGTAGAAGAAGAGTGTGTGTGTGTATGTGTGTATATGTGTGCATGACCGAGAGAGATGCATGCACAAAGAGGCTAACAATGATCTGTCTACCTACTGAACACAAACAAGTTAGCTCACAAATACATCATACATTAAGAGTACACTTTCATTAAATTGCGGCTTTCCTGACAGGGCGAGCGTTGTATTGAACATGAACACATACCTCTTTACTGTACGGATTTTCAAAGAATGTCTGGATTTTTGCCTCATCTTCCAATTTGTGTCTTTTGCTTAGGAAATAATAGTAGTCATCCAAGGTAATGCAGTTCCAGGGAGTAAGAATGAGACAGCGGCCTAGGGTTAATGGGTCAGTAGTGGACTGACTATGTGGGACTGTAGCATATAAAGTTGTATTGTTTTTTCAGACAAACAAAAAAGCACCTAGTACTGTTTTTTCATTGGTGGGTTCTAAGCAGTGGTAGATTGGACAACAGTAAGCATAGCTTTGGCAGATCATCAATACTGGCAAATCAAGTGGGCACAATGTCATTTTTTTTTTCAATAATAGTTCTTTATTATTTTCACTTGTTAATACAAACATTCAACAGAGAAATACAGAGGTAATATCCAGACAAATCTTCTATCAACATTCTAGCAACATATATACAACATTTACATGAATGCTTCCACAATTAAAATAACATACATACAAAGAATTTACATCTACAAGGATAGGTTCTTGTAATAATATATCCTAATAGGGTTAGACATTATATTTATAAATAGCAATGGAGTTTTCTATGATCGATGCATTAAGCTAATATAATATTGAAAATTTGTTCCCAAATCTTCAGATTATTTGATTGTTTACTTTGGTTACTGATAACATATTTGTGGGCTAATATATGTTTTATCGCTAAGATCTTAAAATTGTCCCAGAAGTTTGAGATGGGTTCAACCAATTTGTAGCTATATATAGTTTCATTAGCAGGAAAATATTCATAAGTATGATCATATGGGATCTAGATAGGTTATTTGGAGGGATATGTAATATCTTAAATTTCCAAGACAGCGTTGAATTTTGATATCCCATCTTTTGTAGTTGTAGTTTTAGGGAATTCCAAAGTTTATATATATATTTACAGCTCCAGAACATATGTAAGAGGTCAGCAGTTTCATCATTACAATATGGGCACTTAGGAGATTCTTTGGATTTAAATTTATACAAGCTGAGACGTATATAGTAGGCGTTATTGAATATCATAAGTTGGGTAAATGCTAACTTTTGAAGGGAGATCGATTTTACTGTTAATTTAATCACATTCATTAATTTATTCTCCTCTCCCAAAGGTAATTTTTCTTTCCAATACTTAGATATGAGAAGGTGATCTTGATATGTGAATTCTTTTATCAGTTTATATGTGGATGTTATATATTTAATAGTTTGTGCTAAGGCTTGCCATATTGAGGTACATTTCATTAGTTCCTCTTTATTAATAGTTAAGTCTTTAAAGTAACTTGAAGATAATTCTTTAATCTGCCTCATCATTACTAGATATGATTTAGGGAGATTAATTTCCTGTCTTAGTTCATGAGCAGAATAATTCAGATATGAGTATATATCTTGTAGAGTTAAGTTGATTATGAGTGGGAAGTTTTTTAAGTCTATGAGTTGATTATTAATTCTTAGGTTAGGGTTTTTGTGAAAGGGTTGTAACATCATCATATATTGATATAAATTTAATGATCTAAAAAGATTTTGTAATAATGTTATATAAATGTTTACATGCTCCATTAGAGCATATGATTTAATATTATCTCTATTTAGAAAGGGTAAAGCTTTAGGATTCATATTCAGATGTTCGACATATTTGAAACCCAGTCTTATCCAATTTGGGTACCATTTATTATTTTGTAAGTCGTAGTTAGCTATTCTTATAATTCTATTGGCATTTATAATTAGATAATAATTTTCAAAGTCAGGTAAATCTAAACCACCTCTATTTTTGGGGGTCATCAAGTTATCGTATGATATTCTAGTTTTTCTTGGTTTCCATATAAATTTCGCAAGTTCAATGTGGATTTGTTTAAAAAATTTCTTAGGGATTAAGATTTGAGTAGATCTAAATATATATAATAATCTGGGTAGAACATTCATTTTAATAATTGAAACCTTAGCTAATGGAGGTAATTTCAGGTTATTCCATCTCCTTAGATCAGGTAAAATGTATTCCCAATTAAGTTTAACGTTGTTGAGATAGACATCCTTGTTGTCTGTGGAGAATGTAATTCCTAAATATTTAATCTTTTCTTCAGATTTTACTTGTCCTATCAAAGGTAAAAGTGAAAAGGGTTTAGGCGTTTTCAAAGGAAATATGTTGTTTTTTTTAGGTTTATTTTATAATTTGATATTAATGCAAAGTCTTCGACAGCCGCTAGTATTTTTTTGGTATCAGAAACAGGAGTTGTACAATATATATTTAAATCATCCACAAAAGCTGCCAAAGAGATCATGGTACCGTAAATTATTGGAGCATTGTGGTATACATTTTGTTTAATATGTAAAAATAAAGATTCTAAATATAAGTTAAGTAGTAGAGGGGATAGAGGACATCCTTGTCGGGTACCATTCATGATCTGTATTCTTTTAGAAAACATTTTATTTATATATAAAGTTGTATAGGGATTATTATATAATGTCTATAATGTTAGGATAAATTCTTGAGGTATATTAAAATAGGGTAAGGTGTTAAATAGAAATTTTATGTTAACTCTATCGAAGGCCTTTTCTGCATCAATAATAAGAGCATACATATTTAAATTCCTTTGATTGGCATAGGAAATTAAAGTATGTTGTGTTAAGGTGTTATCACTGGCTTGCCTAGAAGTTAAGAAGCCAGTTTGTTCATTAGAGATAATTAAATTCATAATTTTTTTTAATCTGGTAGCTAAAATAGAATTCAGGATTTTAGTATCTATGTTTAACAGTGATATGGGTCTATAATTGTCTGGGTTTTGAAGATCCGAATTATCTTTAGGTATGAGGATTGTTTTGGATGCATTAAAGTGTAAGTCATTAATTTTGTTATCAATTATATAATTTAATGTATATGAAAGTATTTTAACAATAGTATTAGAAAAAGTTTTATAAAATTCTGTTGTGAAGCCGTCTGGGCCCGGAGCTTTGTAGGGTTTCAAATTTTTAATTGTTGATGTTATTTCCTCCATAGAAATTGGTTTTATTAAATCTCTCTGTAGATTCTCGTCTATTTTTGGGAAGTTAATTTTTTGTAAGAAGTCATCATAATTTTAGTTTGTAGGTAATTCACCTTGATATCCATATATTTGGGCGTAAATCAATTCAAAAATGTTAATAATATCCTTAGATTTCGTATATATTTTGCCTTTGTAGTATAATTCTGGAATTTGAGACAATGTCATTTTTTAAATGTTGGGGATTTTAGTGTGTATGTGTGTGTTTATGTGTTGGGAGTGCTGCAACAGTGGATGATTATTAAAGACAGAGACTTACGAACTGTGGCGAATATGTTTCTTTGTTTCAAAACCTAATACTTGGGTACGCATGCCAGAAGTAGATTTTTTAAGACATAGCTTCTTGCCATTTACAGTGGATGGATATTTACATTTAATGGACAATGTATTAGCGTGGGCCTGGGGGGTTCTGAAGGATGCCAAGTCTACCACTGCCAATGTCTTGTAAAGTGACCTGGAAATGGATATTGGGATGTTACTGAAAAAATATAGTAAGTGGGCTTAGAAATATAGTTTAAACAAAGTGTACTTTCAATTTACAGGCCATAATTTAATTTATTTCAGGTAGTCCAGATACTGGTAGATTGTATACCATTAGACTTAATTAGGGAGAGCTGGCATTCTGGGGAAACAAGCAGCCCTAGTTTCAGTGAAAGCTCTGTGGTTGCTTGCAGGTAGGAAGTTGCAGAATGTTGATGCAATGTGTTTTATTTATTATTTGTAATGCATTTGTCATTTCAAAGCATGTTTTTTTGATGCAAAAGAAGGCAGGACTGAAGGAGACATATCATGTTTAACTGACAATAATGGGATAGAAAGATTATAAGTGATGTATAATGTTTGCAGCTACCGTTGTTTCAGTGGTGTCTGTGATGCATAACTATTTTTGGGTCTGTGTCCCACTTTTATTTTCTGCTTTGTCCAGATTTCTTGCTCTAAGTGTTGAGAAGTATGGTTCCATGCTAAATCAGAAGTTTATTTACCTTGGAAGTCATTTCGGCATAATTATGAAAAACAGAGCCTTTTTAATATCTCTGCTTATTTCCAATATAAACTGCCATGTAACCTTGCAAATAACCTTCTTATTAAGCTACTTTACTTCTTTTGGAATTGACAGGTATGCTTCACTGGTTCGGACATAATTATAGAGTGCTAATGTAACTTTGATTTCTTGCAGCAGTCTGTGGTTTACATAATCACAATAACTTTTCTGTGTTTCTGGGTGTGTAATCAATTTAACAGTTTTAAAGACGTTTTCCAAAAATAAATAAATATATAATAAATAAATAATCCTCTCTACACTTTGAGCTATTGACAAAATCTGGGAATTAGTTTTTTTTCAAAAGCGAAGGTCAGCATTACAGCTCAGTAAACTGTCAGTCTGGGAGTAACTTCTGCACAAATTAAAATGTCTGAATGTCAAATGGCTTTAGATTGGAGGGAAGTTTATTTTTATTTATTTTATTTTATTTTACATTTGTTTACTGGGAAAGTCAGACTGGACACAGGTCCATTTTCAGTGGAGGCCTGGGGAGAAAAGCTCCAAAAATAACACAAAACAATATAATACAATACATGAGAAAGAGAGAGAGACAGCAAATTATGGATGTAGTACTCATACAATATGGCAGAGATTACATCTCGTAACAGTGAGAATCATTGAGGTACAGAATAAACTTAAAAACATTTTTTTTTACAGTTATAATTACAGCAAGGCAAATATCAATGAGTTAAGTTTTTAGGACAAAGCTGTTTATACATAGCTGAAGCTCTGAAACAATCTTTTGGTATGGATTAACCTGGGGATTGACACAAGTTATATGTTTACACCAGTATGTAACATTATAGTTTATGGTTTTCTTATTGATTTACTTTTTGCCGAGCAGTTGTTTGTTGATTTATTGCTGGTCCTTTTGGTGGCTGGAAATTACATGGATGAATCCATCTCTATTATGATTTTTTTTTTTCAGATATTTTGACTTCCAAACAATTTCATTCAGTGAGTGGGTGTCATGTGATTACTGATAGGGTTACCACCTGTCCCACTTTGCGAGGGACAGTCCCTCTTTGGGCAGTTGTGTCCTGACAAAAAATTGTAAAAATGGCAAAATGTCCTGAGATTTTTAGGACAAAATTATTTCCTATATTTTATGTAATAGTTGCATAAAACAGTTATTCTGTATCTGAAATACCTAAATGGTATAAGAAACAGAATAAGTAACTAAAATGCTACAAGAGTAAGCTTTTATTTAGGCAAAAAAGTTAAGTTCTATCCTTTGTACTGGCTGTGGGTATGTGTCTGCCTGTGAAATCTGATGTTTGCACCAAAAAATGTCCCACTTTGGCCATTTGAAAAGGTGGCAACCCTAATTGCTGAGGTTGCCTATTTTACAAGTAGGAGCTTTTGTGTGTGTGTGTGTGTGTGTGTGTGTGTGTGTGTGTGTGTGTGTGTGTGTGTGTGTGTGTGTGTGTGTGTGTGTGTGAGTGTGTGTAAGAGAGAGAGAGAGAGATTTAATAGGTATACTGAATATAATTTTGCAAATGGAATTCTTAGTTAAACATGCCCCTCTTCTTGGGCAACTAGACTTGAGTAACCAATATTGGATCTTAGCCATCCAGCTGGGAAAGGTTAGTATGTAGATTTTCCATCTGGTTTGATGAAGGCTATGCTACTTACCCAAGGACTACATTTATGGCTATCCATCCAGCCATCGTGTTGCTGAACTACATTGTTTGATAATGAGAGGAGCTTTTTACAGAAGTTGAAGGTTTTTGTGTCAAGAACCTGTCCATAAGAAGTGGCTTGTTTATGTTGCAGTGAAGGCTGTGGTCTTTGTAGTGAGCGTTTTAAGTATAACCAGTATTTCTGAGGTAGAGGACGTCTCTTAAGGCAGGATCTTTCTTAGCCTGGAAAGCAAACCAATGATGAAATTTATAGGGGCAAGTGAGAGACAGAGGAAAGCAAGAAGTTTTTTTGTCTATTTGGATAACTAAGTGAACTTAGGCCTTTGATCTTTTTTGTCAGAAATGGTTTTAATCTTTCTTTCGGCAGGGTGTTTTGCTGAGGCACATGCCAAAAGGGGCATTGCACTCAATAATGGCTCTTGTAAAGGAAGAATACAGGGATGTTATGACCTCCTTGTCCCTGGATGAGATACCCTTACTAATGCAGTGGGCCATGTAAAAAGCTTTCCTTACAACAGAGACAATGTGGTGGTCAAAAGTCAGGTTTCTATCAACCTGGGTGCCCAAGTAACATACGACTTATTGAGTGCTTACAACATTGTTATGAATGTGATAATTTGTGGGGACATCACTCAAAGGGGATGATTGTGCATTTTTGGGCATTTAGCTTGAGGCCATGTTTCTGGCACCAGTCATTTGTTTGGGTGATACCCTCTTGTAGCTTATTCAGAATTGTTTTATTAAGTCAGTAATGTGAATTCTTTACTTTATTGCAAATTTGTTGGCTTATTTTTGTGGATTATAGTATTGTAGGACTGCTGATGTTGACATTTTACGTAGTTGGACTGCTGGAATGGTTTTCCCAGTGAGAAATGCTAGTGCTGTAGTGAATATCTGTTTATTTGTAAATATATATATATATATATATATATATATATATATATATATATATATATATATATAGATATATATATAGATATTAACTAAGATGTTAGAATCAACTGTTAGATTAGAGAATTAGAATTAGAATGAGAATTAGAATTTTAAGGCAAATATTGGGCATTTATTACATTTATTCATTGTTCAAATGCACCTACAGTACAGCCAGGAGGTCGACTGTGGTCTTCCAGAGCAACAAAAGAGTTAACTATATGATATATTTTATATGCGGCCCCAAGACCATTTCTGTTCACTCAATGCGGCCTCAGCAAGCCAAAAGGTTGGACACCCCTGGCCTAGTACCTACCTATGAACTTATGAACCTATGGATAACCTTGGATGCATTATGCTGTGCAACTAGCCTGCAGGTGTGGATAACTTTAATGAATATGGACACACCTCCACCTTTGGTGTTCTGGTCCAGGTTAGATGGCTGAAAAGTGTGGTATGAGTTATAGCCTGGTAATGCAGGGGTGCTCTCTGGATCCTTGAACCAGGTCTCAGTCACTGCACATGTATCGATGTTCTCCATTTTAAGGAGTGCCTCGAGTGAGTTCATTTTGAGATTTAGACTTCTAGCATTGAGTAGCATTACCCTCAGTTTTTGCTTGCCTGTTCCTGTTATGATGGTGAATTTGTCATTTGAACCTTGCCTAAAAAAGGCACTATAGGGGCAGCAAGAGCCTTTGCCAGTATCTAGAATCCCAGGGGTGACAGGTGCAGGCCATCTCTGGCAAAGCATCGTGGTCTGTCGAACATGTCGTCCCAGGCAGACAGATACCTGATCCCCTTAGAATGACACCAAAAGCTTAGCCAATTGTTGAATTCAATCATTTTGTCCTTGTACTGCGGTATCATTTTGGGCAATGGCAGGATGCTACTCAGGGCTAAGGTCATACCTGCCTGGGCTACAAGATCGGAGAGCTGTTCCTTCTCTCTTTTCATGTAGTCCAGGGAGGTATGTCTTAGGTTGTTCACATTAACATGGACAATCACAGAGTCATATCTGTACTTGTTGTGGAGTGACATGAGTGCATGGGTTATGTGGCTGATCTTGGCAGCCAGCAGGCAGCTGACAGTAGCCTTTTCCTTGTTTAGCCTGGTGAGTGGGACATCAGTGTGCCTGACTATAGAGTCACTTATGACTAGTGTGTTGGGTACGTTGTTTTGCCTTATGGGCTGTGGTTAAGTGGCACACTGAGTCTGTGGGCTATGTGTCATTTGGGTTGTGTTGGTGGGGGGAGATTGCTTGTGTTTCTGCTTTGGAGGTTTCTGTTGCTTGAGTAGATTATTATTGAGAGCCTCCGCAAATGTTTTTGTGATTCTATGTGTGGATTTTGGTGGTGTAAGTTTAGTGGGACTATGTGATGATTGTGGTGTGGTGCAAGTGTTTACCTTCTCCTCTTGACTGTCAATTTCAGTCTTGGTTTGAGAGAGATTTACCTCCAGTTTGGCTAGATAAGTGCATCTCTCACAGGTTGTAGTGTTGGGTGATAGGAGGAGAGGGTTGTCTGTGTACATGAGGCAATTGTTATATTGCCCCAAGATGCCCAGATTCATCAGATAGACAGGAGAGAACACTGGGAGCTGACCCTTGGACATGCCTGAATAAAAAAACTATTTTCCTCTAGACAAGTGAGGAAAGTGAGTACAAGAGCTGTTTTTCACTAAGCAAGTGAGGAAAGTAAGTATAAAAACTGTTTTCCTCTAGGTAATGAGGAAGGTTGAGTGCTGTAGTAATTTGTAGCTTATTTAGTGCTTACAAAATGTTCTGAACAAGTGCTGAGCACAAATAAGCAAATTCAATTGCTAAAACTAATAAGGCTAAGGATAAGGCATATGAAGAGTTGTATGAAAGGTTGGACACTAAGGAGGGAGAAAAGGACCTGTACCGATTGGCTAGACAGAGGAACCGAGCTAGAAAAGATGTGCAGCAGGTAAAGGTGATAAAGGATAATGAGGGAAACATACTCACAAGCAAGAAGAGTGTGTTGAGGAGATGGAAAGAGTACTTTGAGGGGTTGATGAATGAAGAGAATGAGAGGGAGAGAAGGTTGGATGATGTAGGGATAGTGAATCATGAAGTACAATGGATTAGCAAGGAGGAAGTAAGGATAGCTATGAAGAGAATGAAGAATGGAAAGGCTGTTGGCCCAGATGACATACCTGTGGAAGCATGGAGGTGTTTAGGTGAAATGGCAGTGGAGTTTTTAACCAGATTGTTTAATGAAATCTTGAAAAGTGAGAGGATGCCCGAGGAATGGAGGAAAAGTGTTTTGGTACCGATTTTTAAGAATAAGGGTGATGTGCAGAGCTGTAATAACTACAGAGGGATTAAATTGATCAGTCACAGCATGAAGTTATAGGAAAGAGTAGTGGAAGCTAGGTTAAGAAGAGAAGTGATGATTAGTGAACAGCAGTATGATTTCATGCCGGGAAAGAGCACTACAGATGCGATATTTGCTCTGAGAGTGTTGATGGAGAAGTACGGAGAATGTCAGAAGGAGTTGCATTGTGTTTTTGTAGACTTGGAGAAAGCATATGACAGGGTGCCTAGAGAGGAGTTGTGGTATTGTATGAGGAAGTCAGCAGTGTCAGAGAAGTATGTAAGAGTGGTACAGGATATGTACGAGGGTAGTGTGACAGCGGTGAGGTCTGCAGTGGGAGTGATGGATGCATTTAAGGTGGAGGTGGGATTACATCAAGGATCAGCTCTGAGCCCTTTCTTATTTGCACTGGTGATGGACAGGTTGACAGACGAGATCAGACAGGAGTCCCCATGGACTATGATGTTTGCAGATGACATTGTGATCTGTAGTGAGAGTAGGGAACAGGTGGAGGAGACCCTGGAGAGATGGAGATATGTTCTAGAGAGAAGAGGAATGAAGGTCAGCAGGACTAAGACAGAATATATGTGTGTGAATGAGATGGAGGATAGTGGAATGGTGAGGATGCAAGGATTAGAGGTGGCGAAGGTGGATGAGTTTAAATACTTGGGGTCAATAGTTCAGAGTAACGGTGAGTGTGGAAGAGAGGTGAAGAAGAGAGTACAGGCAGGATGGAGTGGGTGGAGAAGAGTGTCGGGAATGATTTGTGACAGACGAGTACCTGTAAGAGTGAAAGGGAAGGTCTACAAGAGGGTAGTGAGACCAGCTATGTTATATGGGTTGGAGACAGTGGCATTGACAAAAAGGCAGGAGTTTGAGCTGAATGTGGCAGAGTTAAAGATGTTAAGATTTGCACTGGGTGTGACGAGGGTGGACAGGATTAGGAATAAGTATATTAGAGGGTCAGCCCAGGTTGGAAGGTTTGGAGACAAAGCCAGAGAGGCAAGATTACATTGGTTTGGACATGTGCTGAGAAGGGATGCGGAGTATATTGGGAAAAAGATGCTAAGGATGAAGCTACCAGGTAACAGGAAAAGAGGAAGGCCTAAGATAAGGTTTATGGATGTGGTGAGAGAAGACATGCAGGTGGTTGGTGTGACAGAGCAAGATGCAGAGGACAGGAAGAAATGGAAACAGGTGATCCGCTGTGGTGAACCCTAACGGGAACAGCTGAAAGAAGATGTTGAATTGCTAAAACTAAGAATCTGGATCTGAATCTTACTGTAGATAGGCTACCTAGTGCTTACCACTCCCACTGATAAGCTAGAAGGCTTCACTCCAACACAGAAAGGCTTGGGGGCACAGAAGCTTACAAACAGTCCTGGATACAGCAAATCTGTATCTGGACTAAACTAGTTACAGGGAAGGTGGGAAACAAGCGCAAACACAGGCTGTTAAACCAGAAAGGTCAAAGAGATGGAAAAACTTCCCAAATGGCCAATAAACTACAATTTCTGGGCCAGAAACCACTCTTGTGGTAGATAGGCTGCCTAGTGCTTACCACTCTCACTGATAAGCTAGAAGGCCTCCCTCGAAAACAGAAAAGCTTTGAGGGCTCAGAAGCTTACAGACAGTCCCGGATACAGCAAATCTGTATCTGGACTAGACTAGTTACAGGAAAGGTGGGAAACAAGTGCAAGCACAGGCTTTTAACCCAGAAAGTTGAAAGAGATGGAAAAACTGCCCAAACAGCAATAAACTACAACTTCTGGGCCAGAAACCACTCTTGTGGTAGATAGGCTACCTAGTGATTACCACTCTCACTGATAAGCTAGAAGTCTTCCCTCTAACACAGAAAGGCCAATTTATTAGTTTAATATTTCCATTTAATGGGAGGTAAGTCTGACTGTTCTTGTATCGGTTTTGTGTACATCGGGCATTTAACATGTCGGGTTTGTGAATTTTCATTTTCATGGTCTCGGTTGTTTGAAAGTTGGCCTACTGACATTTTGATCATGTGAAGTAGACTGATATATATATATATATATATATATATATATATATATATATATATATATATGATCATAGGCTCATAAGAGGTTAATAGGCTAATGGCCCTGGGGGCCTTACATGTCTAGTCAAGAGTTTATCCCCAGAAAGAAACCTTAGTTAGCACCTGTGGCCCCTGTCAATGAGGGACACAGGTGGAACCTCTGGGACAAATTTGTGGTTCCCCTCCACTGATCAAGGTTTCCCTTGAAGAGGATCCACGAGGTACTCTCTTTGACATGTATGGGAAGTCTACTCCAGAGATAGGGCAGCCTTTAGGAGACAAACCTGTCTCTCCATATTAGATTCAGGTCTTTTGAGCAGGTAATGTGTGAGGAGATAGTCTTACAGATATAGAAGATCTCTATCAGGGCAGGGTCAAAGATTGCCTTGTAGACGAGACACAGATCACCTCTGAGCAACCTGTATGATACCGAGTAGAGAGATAGTGATTTCAGCCTGTCCACAAAGGACAGGTGTTGGAGGCCATGGGTTCTCTTTGTGAGGAATTTCTATGGCTTTTCCAGTTGGTGCAGATGTTTGGAGAGTTACATAACAAATGGGGCATTATACTCAATTATTGGTCTAATGAGGGAGGAATATAGAGAGGCAATAACCTCCTTTTTATCTGGATGCAATACCTTTATTTATGAGTTGAACCAAGTAAAAGGCTTTTCTAACCACTGCTGCTACATGATGGTCGAATGTGAGATTGTTATCAATCTGAGTACGGAGGTCTCTCACCACAGGTTGTGTGTTTAGGGGGTTATCAGTGATATGGTAATCAGTAGAGAATGTGTTTCTGCTGAATGATACTTTTTTTGCGTTTAGCTTGAGGCCATGATTTTGGCACCAGTCATTAATTGCTCTGATACCCTCTTGCAGTATGCTAACATCATTTGGAGAGTCAGTGACAGCACCCAACATACAGTTGTCCACAAACTTGGTCAGCCACAGGCCTTTTGTCTTTGCCAGGACCTCCGAGAAGTAGATGCCAAACAGTAGGGGTCCCAGGACAGAACCCTGGGGAACACCATTAGTGACATGTCTGCCATCGGAAGTGAAGGCACCTACTTTGACCTTAAGGGTCCTGCTGGTGAGCCAGTTGGCCATGTATCTGATGAGATAGGGATTTACACCAAGTTGTGTTATCTTTTCGATGATGCATGAGTGGGAGATTGTGTAAAAAGCCTTGGCCAGGTCAAGGTAAGCTCTATATACTGACTTCCTTCATCCGGGGCATTAGTGACAGTCCCAAGGAAGTCAACCAGGTTCAGCAGGCAAGATCTGCCCTTGAAGAATACAAACTGTATGGGGTTAAGTACTTGGAGATTGCCTATGTCCTTGTTTATGATGTCAATAATAATATGCTCCATGGCTTTACAGATCACACTTGTCAAGCTAATGGGGTGATAGTTTCCAGGGTCAGTAGTGACACCACCTTTGTGCAAGGGGATGACAATGGCAGCTCTCCATTCTGCTGGGATGAAGCCTGTACTTAGGCTGTGGTTGAATAGGGTGCTCAATGGCAAAGCCATTTCTTGCTGGAGATGGTGCAGAATACAACCTGGGATACTATCAGGTCCCATGGAAGTCATGTTCTTTGCCTTAAATACGGCCTTTAACATTTGATCTATGGAGATGTGAGGTGCGGGGGAAGTATCGGGAATGCTGAAAAGGTCTTTGGGGGGACAGGGGGTAAAGTTTGCACTGAAACTATCTGCAAGCAGGTTGGCTAAGTCAACAGGATCAGTGTAAGTGATACTGTTTAAGTACTAATTCGGAACAAACCTGGACTTTACCATGGAGGTTCCTGATGTAACTGAACAAGGCTTTGTGGTTTCCCTTTGTTTCGGGGGGTAGTTTCAATTCATAATTGGCATTGGAGGTTTTAACTAGTGATCTAATTTGCTTGTTGATGCTAAGGAGTTTTCCAATTTGGGATTGGGATTGTCTCCTTTTTACACTTTAATATATATATATATATATATATATATATATATATATATATATATATATGTGTGTGTGTGTGTGTGTGTGTGTATATATATATATATATATATATATATATATATATATATATATATGTGTGTGTGTGTGTGTGTGTGTGTGTGTGTGTGTGTGTGTGTGTGTGTTTGTATATATATAAATATATATGTATGTATATATTATAGATAGATAGTGTCATATTAGGTAATTGAACCACACATTGTATTGTGAGCTGTAATCCTATCAACTAACTTTGATTCCTAAATATTAAAATGACTGTAATATGCTAGCACAAGAGATAATGAATAATTAATAGAAATTGTATTCACTACCATAGTTAGATCCCTTTGCAACTAAGTTAATTTAGTTATAAAGTACTTTGGCTTGATGTAAAATTAGTGGTTACAACTTTTGCCATGTTGATTCAAAACAATATAGGTAATATGAAGGACTCTGTGAGAATCACTTGTCAACAATTAACAATAGAACAATGTCTAGCTATAGCCATCCCAAAAATTAAACTCAAGGAACTCAGTATGTTATTATAATTTCTATGGTCAATTAACTGCTTTTTAGGAATATATATATATATATATATATATATATATATATATATATATATATATATATATATATTGTGTGCGCGTGTGTGTGTGTGCGTGTGCATGTATGTGCATGTGTGTTTGTAGGGGTGACTGTGTGTGTATGTGTATTGTTCTAAATTATCACTCAGAAAGACTCAAACCATGGACATGTGACAAAATCTTAGTATTCTAACAACTACTCCATACAAACTATATATTTTTAAATGTTGTACTATACTGAATAAATATTACCACAATTACTCTTATAGTTCTTCTATCACTTAGCCTCCAACATATCATTGAGCATGTTATTAGCAGTAATCCCATTTTTCAAAATAATCAGCATGATAACCAAACTCACTTTTTTTTTCTTTTTTGCTTTTATTGGTAACATCCTGGACGTTTTAAATCAAATACTGAACTCTGAACATAATTGCAAATATCCTCCAGAGAAATGTTTCTGCACTCAACAAACCAACCATACTAAAACAGCATGACAAAACTCAGCCCTCATAATGAATGCATTTCTGTTTTTTGTTTTTTTTTTAAAGAAACCATAAATGGCCAAAATTTCTCTCACCTGCAATCAAGTAATGAAATTACTTTGGCCAGCTCCGCTCACAGCTAGGTCATGGACAGGCAGTCTACACCAAGAAGGGGAGTAGTTTGTCTTGAACAACACCACTGCCAAATAACAATGACCTTCCATTAATCAGAGACTAAACTGGTTTCATTACATGCCCAACACTAAACACTTCATGGGGTGAACAGATTAGTTTGCAATGAGGATTTCCTATAATAAAAGTCCAAAAGAAAATACTAGAATGTGATTCATGCAATATTTGTGATGAGGTACTAAAAGAAACTATGCAAAAGAAAATGATAAAATGCTAGATTTACATTTTATAAAAGTGAAATTTATCAATCCTAAATTCCCTAATAGTTCCCTAAAAATTAAACTGCAATCACCCCGCCTTAAACCTAAAGTTCATGGTCGCTTCCTAAACCTAAAATTCCACTCTTTCTTCCTAACTTTACACTCCCCTCCCACTAACTAATCTTAAAGCTGCCTTCACATTATCTAACTCTGAAGTCTCCTAATCTCTAACCCTACACTCTCCACCCACTGACTAATCTTAAAGCTACCATCTTATTCTCTAACTCTAAACTCAACTCCCACTCCCTAACAGTAAAATTTCCCTCCTACTTCATAAATCTAACTGGTTACTCACTTACCTTGAATTACCCTCCCACTTCCTTACCATAAAAGACCTCCTTAGTAAGACTAAATCCCCTACCCAATTTCTTCCTGAAACTCTAAACTACAGTCCAACCCCCTACAACCCCTTTCCTCATGACTACTGCACATAGCTTTCTCAAACTCAGCTACTCTTCTGGACTTTGTTCTGGAATCTCAAGTTTGGCAACACAGATGACACACCTTGTTCATAGGTTCATAGGTAGGTACTAGGCTATTGGCCCAATGGCCTAAGTAAGCCTAGCCAACAAGGTTCCCTGGCTTACGACACCCAAGAAAGATATTTTCCAGTGCCCCTGTTGAGCAGAGCCACAGAAGTGATCCCGGGGTGTATTTCCTATTTCCCATCCACTTATCAAGATTTTTCTTGAAGAGTGCTAATAAGGAACTTTGCTTGACATAGATGGGTAGCTTGTTGCAGAGTACAGAAAGTCTCTGGGACAGGAATTTATCCCTCCAGCATGTCCTGTTTATTGTGGTGACAAGGTTTAGGTCCCTAGAGCGTGTAGCTCAGAGGGATAGGGATTTCTTTAGGTGTAGCATGTCCAACAGCTCTGTGTTTAACACAGCTTTATATGTTAGGCAGAGATCACCTCAGAGTAGGCGATATGCTACAGAGTAAAGCTGGAGTTTTATGAGATGGTCAGTGTAGGGCATCTGTTTGAGGCCGGTAATCCTCTTTGTGAGGTACTTCTGTGGCCTTTCCAGCTGCTGCACATGTCTTGCGAGGTACATTCCAAAAGGGGTATTGTGTAAACATGTGGTTGAATCTGAGTGTGAATTTTTAATGCTTTTGACCAAACATGCATGTGTTTGTTATAGTCTGAGATAGTCTTCTTTTCACTGGAGTTCTTAGTATTATTTAATAAATTAATTTTATAATCTGCCATTTTTCTGTTTAAAGGCGTAACTGAGCAGTTACGTTTTGTTTAAGCAAATGAAAACACATCATGCGTATGCTTTACACGTATGCATTTTCTTTATCCATTCAGAAATCATTCGTATCACTCCTTATGTTTGGAGATTATTTTTTTTTTTCTTTTTTTTGTTAGAAATGGAAGGGCCTGCATGGCTGAGAGATCTAGCAGCAACACAGCATAACATATTCCAAGTAACATGACTTGATAAACAAACATTCTGTGCCTTTCTTGATACCTTTACATGAGTAATAAATTAGACAGTTTACTTAAGCAATAGTTTGGGAGTATTGTGAAAAAGTACAGTATACATGTGAAGCAAGGCCATGAAGATGTGGGCTGAGTTTAGAAATTAACAATTATATGAGCTGCAGAGGAAAAAAATAAAATGCACCTGGAAATCTTTCACTTTTTTGAGTACAAGTTCTTTTTTCCATTTGAAACAGAGATAACATTTTTGTAATGTGATCAATTATTCAGGTCCCACAGTAATGCCAAGGGTAAAAACCCTGTTCGTTTTAACATGTGGAAGGACAGTCTGTTGCTAGAAGGACATTCTAAAGGTTTATACAGATTCATTAAAAGAAAATCTATTGATAGTCATTTTGGCAAAGATTTTTGGTTATTTCTATAAATCAGACTAATTCTAATTGTAATAGGATATGACAGATTTACTTTTCTGAAGGAGAAACTGGAATATGAAGCTGGAAGCACTAAGTAGCAAACAAAATCTGAAGGTAACATTAAGTTGTGTGATGTTTATATTTAATTGTGTGGTCTTTAGCATGTCAGCATTATCTTATATATTATTTTTTATTATTATATTTATATTTTTATTATTAATATTCATTTATCTTTCATTTTAATAGTGCTTTGGAAACAAATGCAAATTTTACATTTTTTGGTTCTTTTGGAGTTAACTGATTTTCTTTCTGTTTACAATGCATCTTTAATACCTTCAGGGTTTTGCTGTGTATGAATGGAAAAAAAATGCCATTGTAATTAAGAATAGAGATCATCACATTTCACTTATATTTCAAAAAAAAAACCTAGAAGTGAAGGCACATGTTTATAGTCTGTGTCAGCAGTGCTCCTGTAAAGGATGACTTATTGCATATTAGATTATTAAAAGCAGGCCATTCTTTGTTGAAAACACATATTAGGATATTTAGACTGAGTCGCAAAGATAGGTTAGATTGCTTCTTTTTAATTTCATTGATCAGTTTTGAATGAAGCAAGAGTCATTACAATAGCTGCCATTGTGTAAGGCTCTTTGGTGTATAATTAATTTTATATCCGTTTTAATTGAATGAAATGCACAGCTGAAGGGAATTTATTTACTTTATATACAGCAATTCATTAATAAGAATAAATTATTACATTTTCACAAATAGCTCACATAGTATTATTGACACACTAAAGAAAATGTGCCCATTAACATAACCTGTCAAAGCAATAGTATAGCCATGTACGTTACAAGCATTTAATGAGGGGATGCCAGAATAAAACTTATTTCAATAATGCTAAATGCATATCAAAACAATTTTTTAATGTGTGCAGTTTAAAAACAGTACATTTCCATGCATAACACCTTGCCAATATGTTTCAGGAAATGTTGCTTGCTTCATTATTCTTAGTTGAGGATAGTGAGAGAGCAACTTTTTTCTATGCTTGCATTTAAATAACTGACATATTTCCTGCAAGTATTTTTTCAAAAGATGTACCCAATAGATGCTACCTTCTTGTTTTTTCTCCTACTGGAAAACATTTTTCCTAGGTGCTCAAATGAGGACTGTACATGTTTTGATAATGTTACAATTTCTACTACAACAGCCTGAACATGTTCATTTTAATAGCCTGTCACTAAGGACATATAGTGATAAAGAATTACAGAATTCATTGTAGTGACTTAGAGCAATGGTGATGTTCTGTGCTGTTTGTGTGCTTTCATAGAAACTCCAATCTAAAATAATGATGCACATTGACCAGCACCTTGCTTCGGTTACAACTTCCAAAACATCAAGCCTAAAAGAGACTTGTTTACCTTTGGCAAAGTTATGAGGGAAACAGGTGAAAGAGAAAAACAGTCCCTTGGATTATTTGATCACACTACAGCTTGGTATCCTATCCTTCTCCAAAGTAAGGTATCTAATGACTGCAGGAGTGACAGACTGTATAGTGTAAATCTAAGGTATAGTATGGAGCTGGAATGCATATGTTTAATCTGACTTACCAATGTTTAATATATATATATATATATATATATATATATATATGTATATGTATATATATATATATATATATATATATATATATATATATATATATATGACACTAATGGTCTTCAATACATGAGTTTACCACAGTGTGATAGACAATTATATTACACTCAACTGTTTGAAATGTAACTGCTGGTGTGCTTTGCAGGGGTGCAATGTCTCCTATACCCCACATCTGAAGGCTGTGCCCCAACACTCAGAATCTCCAACTGTACTATCTCCAATAATGCATAGACATGAAGGGATGTTAAAAAATGTATGTCCTTTCTTCTGATTTACTGGATATGAGACTTAACTCACATACAAGTGTGTGTGTGTGTGTGTGTGTGTGTGTGTGTGTGTGTGTATGTGTGTGATACAAATGCATGTGTGTGTGTGTGTGTGTGTGTGTGTGTGTGTGTGTGTGTGTGTGTGTGTGTTGGGGCAGTTGGATGCGACTGATGTCCATTGATGCATGATACATTACAAAATATCTATAACTATATATATATATATATATATATATATATATATATACATATATATATATATATATATATATATATATATATATATATATATATATATATATATATATATATATATATATATATATATATATATATATATATATATATATATATATATATATATATATATATATATATATATATATATATATATATATATATATATATATATATTAGATCGTATATGTAGTATGATAAAGCATAGGATCATATACCAATTTAAATTTTGGAAGAGAATAAGTATTTCAGCAGTATGGAAGTTTGGGATTGGCTTGGTGAATCGAGAGATGGTGTAGTAGTTACAGTTCAGGAGACCTATGCTGCCAAATCCCGTTTTTAATCCTGTCTAATCTAATTATGCTCTAGCTGGGAGGGGGTGCGGATTTTGGTCTCAGTAATATTTCATTTAAGCCTTGTTTCTGTGATAGCTGATATGTTAGGGATGTATTGAGATATCCCATGCATTTCAGTTAATTTATTACATATACTACATAGGTTTATTGTGATGTGGTTAAGATCTTTTTATGGCATGTTGGCGTTTGAATGTGGTGTGTCTTAAATTCAGTGAAGCTTGGCGTCAGGAGCGATTGGAATAGGAGTGGTGATACTTTGATGATGAGGGGGGGTAAATAGTGTTGGAAGATGAGGTGTGATTGATGAGGATGGTAGAGCAGGCCCAGTGTTTGGTGGAAGTCTCCACATTGTGAGATTTTAAAGGCTTGCTGTCTAGGAGTGGAAAGATATGTTCCTTAATAGGCCATACTTGATTTTTGCAGGTGAAGATTGGAAGTGGAGTAATTTATGTCGAAAGTGGCGACAGGTGATTAGGTTATAAAGACTTGGCAGGATATCATGGTAGGTGATACAGAGATGACAGAATAAATTTTAATTAGTAGTGTAGTGAACAATTTTAGGAATTAAAGGGATGTACTGCGGTGGTGGTGCTGCGGTACCACTGTCGCCTCATAGTAAGACGTTGTCCCGTTCGATTCTCAGCTAGAGCGTCTTCTGTCTGGAGACATGCGTGAATGGGCGTACCTTCGTTGAAGGTTGTGCGTCAGGGCTGGCAACTCGGCACGTAAAAATCTACTGCCAATCATTAGCGGACTGGAGTTCCGCTGTGGCGACCCCTAACCGGGAAAAGCCGAAAGACACAACAACAACAACAACAATAGGTTATGGAGTGAGCTAGCAGCAGTAGAAGGATGGAAAGCAAGATAGCAAATAGCATTGGGAGATCTTAGTAATAGAATGGAAAAAATATCAGAAATTAAACATTTGACTAGAGAGAGTCAGTGTGTAATATGATGTAAAGGCCAGTTTAGCAGATCTATATACTTTGTACTACATGATTAAAGTATGTATAACTGTTACTGTTTACACTTTAATATATAAAGTAAATTATATAAAGCAGGGATTTAATGAGAAAGCTTGCACACTTGCTAAATAGAGCACTAGTAGCAGCAATAGCTTAGAACCTAAAAAATAAAAATAAGAAAGATAAGTGCAAGACATGTGACTAGGGGAGGTTTAGCAAAATGTATTACTTATTGTGGAACTTTTACCAAATAAATATGAAATTAGATAAACAAGACCAAATGGGGAAAAAAATCGTATAAAAGACAACATAATACAAATGATTTAAAAATAAAAAACAAAGAATTTATTCAGAATAAAACACATTCAGTAAGCGCTTCCATCTATCATAAGACTTCTTCAGTCTGAATGCATCCATAAATACAAAAAGAAAAACCTATAAGTTAATTATGAGATGTAGAAAAATGGGAGGGTGGTTAAGAGATGTAGAAAAATGGGAGGGTGGTTAAGAGATGTAGAAAAATGGGAGGGTGGTTAAGAGATGTAGAAAAATGGGAGGGTGGTTAAGAGATGTAGAAAAATGGGAGGGTGGTTAAGAGATGTAGAAAAATGGGAGGGGGTGCAATAGTTTTACCTTATGTGGTTCTGTGAAATACTGTTAATAAAAGTAAATTAAGCAATGATAGATGGGTACAGAGAGATTGTCTACCTGTTTCACTGTTTCCACAGCCAAAGTTTTTGCCTCTTGCTGTCTCAGCAGATTGATTATCTCTTACCATGTTGTCTGGTAGTAACTTTCCTAATCTGCAAGAGAATGCTCAAAAGTTCAGAGTTTCATGGCACTGACATTTTCCCTCCATGGACTATCACCTGAGGGTGGTCTACATCTGCCATATTGTTGTGCACAGCACTGAATGTTGTTAGGTTTGATTTTTGAAGGAAGAAGGTAATCAGATGAACCAGTCTTGAACCATTCCTGGTGTTACTATTTATGTTCACTCCCCCTGTTTAAAGTAGACTTACTACTAAGAAACTGCTGATTTATATTTTATGAGAGTGAGCTGTAGAAAATTGTTGCTTACTACCTTACTGTCATGTTGGAAGTCCTTGCAATATTTTTAACAGTCTGCATGGCTTTTTCCTGTATTTCAGTACAGTGTCAGTTTCTTGTAATAGTTTGTGTTGCATTTAAGTTCTGATTGCTTTGCAAATGTATGGCTCACTTAACGCACAAACAGAGGACAGTAATCTGAGTAAGGCCATGATGAATCATATGTCTGGAACAGGTTGCTTTGGGTAACATGGCAATATAATTAGGTATCTCCCACTGTAATCACTTGTAGATATTGTGAATAATACTCCACACAAAATAGAAAATGAGGGTCAGATCTGAAACATATCCATATTACATTTGCATCATGGTCTTTCTGGAGAATCATGCAGTATTATTTCTTCTTTCACAAGAGGCTTTGTGCACAATTTACAGTTCTTTACAACTGTCTTGATTTGATGAGACATTACTGGCCACAAAATAATGTCTTGTATTCTTTCCTTATATTTCACAAATCCACAAAATGCTTCTTGTGCTCTTTCCAGAATATTTATTTAGATATACTTAGGCATAAATTTTCTTTTTTGATCTGAACAACAGTACTTGACACACAGTTAATCTCATCACAATGTGCATTGTACATTTTTTGTTTAAAGTGGTTCTTATCTGTTTTTGTCTGTCCATCCTGACAATAGCATTTGTCACAAAAACTGCTTTTCTGTTTCATTCATTAAATATTTCATAAACGCTTTCAACCTTTTGTTATATAATGGTTAAGGATAAAGCTATTAACATCACACCAAAGTCTTGATATCACAGTTTTTCCTCACTTATTTCAAATATGGTCTGTATATCTGTAATATGCATGTCCAATCCAACTTTATACATAATTTTCAAGCCATTCATTTGTAGATTTAACAAAATTCATGTAAGATATATTGGTGTTTTATGTAGATGATTTACAGAAATATTTTCTACTGGCTTATTTAATTTATTTATTTTATTTTACATTTGTTTATTGGGGATGTCTGACTCTGCCAGGGGGCCTTTTCAGCTGGGGCCCAGGGAGGAAAGCTCCATTACAAAAACACATTATGAGCAATAGAAGAAACTGATAACAATCAATACATAACTGGTAAATGCAGGTAATAATAGTTTATACATAAACAATAACAATTGAGAGAGTAATATAAAGTGAAAAAAAGAAAGCTAACAAATAAACTAGCATGAAATAACTTGTGCCATCCTAGAAAAATGACCGATCAGTAGATCAATATCATGGTTTTGCTGATAAAATATTCATGAAATGCATGTATGATATATGAACAAGAATATGGCTGATTGTTGCTATGCTAGTGTTACTTGTTCTAAACAGTGATAGGTAAGCAATATTGAGGTGAAGTACAGGAAGGAGGGAATATGATGAAACTGTAGGAAGCTTGTGATAGGCAGATAAAAGAGCAGTAGTGATCTTGAGATAGGTAGATAAAAACAGGAACAGTAGTGAGCTTGAGATAGGTAGATAAAAACAGGAACAGTAGTGATCTTGAGATAGGTAGATAAAAACAGGAACAGTAGTGATCTTGAGATAGGTAGATAAAAACAGGAACAGTAGTGAGCTTGAGATAGGTAGATAAAAACAGGAACAGTAGTGAGCTTGAGATAGGTAGATAAAAACAGGAACAGTAGTGAGCTTGAGATAGGTAGATAAAAACAGGAACAGTAGTGAGCTTGAGATAGGTAGATAAAAACAGGAACAGTAGTGAGCTTGAGATAGGTAGATAAAAATAGGAACAGCAGTGAGCTTGAGATAGGTAGATAAAAACAGGAACAGTAGTGAGCTTGAGATAGGTAGATAAAAACAGGAACAGTAGTGAGCTTGAGATAGGTAGATAAAAACAGGAACAGTAGTGAGCTTGAGATAGGTAGATAAAAATAGGAACAGCAGTGAGCTTGAGATAGGTAGATAAAAACAGGAACAGCAGTGATCTTGAGATAGGTAGATAAAAACAGGAACAGTAGTGAGCTTGAGATAGGTAGATAAAAACAGGAACAGCAGTGATCTTGAGATAGGTAGATAAAAACAGGAACAGTAGTGAGCTTGAGATAGGTAGATAAAAACAGGAACAGTAGTGAGCTTGAGATAGGTAGATATGTAGAGAGAAAATGATGTGTCTCCATACAAATCAGTCTTGTTCATCACATTCATACTCAGACTTTTCACTGTTATATGCTTTTTTCACTCATTTCTCCGTACCTCAGGCAATTCCCTCAAACCATATACAACTGGTTGCCTCACTTGAAACAATGCAGATCCTATGCCATACAGAATGAATCCATCTGTAGTGCAGCTGACACTGATATACCATAATGAAAAGGTGGAAATTTTGGCAGCAAAGTCTTTAGCACCATAAAGTTTTTTTGTATTGTTCCTGAACTGAATTCAGTTCTAGGACCTTATTAAGCAATCTTCTCAGAAGAAAAAAGTAATTCTCACAGGTGAGGGATAAGCTTGAAAAGTACTGCACCAAACAAAGGAAGTTTAGCAAAATTAGCAATATTTGCTTATCTAATGGACTTTTCATTTGGGCTTACGCTATCTGTTTTTCTGGATCATTGTGCACATGCTGAAATGTGATGATATGTTCTCTGTGTATCTGATACAAGTTTCATATATGTGACATATCTCTTTCTTCAGTGTGAGCTTCTTTTGTATAGGCCATTCTAGCAACCTCTTTTATCTCGCTATCTATCATCATTTCCATTTCTGGCTTCGTCTCAAACCAGTATGCCATTAGTGATGTTTGCATCACCTACCGGTCCCTCAAAAATTATTGCAACCTCTTTCTGAAAGACACCAAGTGCTAAGGAAATACCATATGGCATCATCAAACAACAATATTTCCCCATTGCTGTGTTCAATGGACATAGCTTTAGACTGCACGGGTCAAGTTTGCTTTGCCAAAAGTCTTCGTTAGCATTAAGCACTGAGAAATATTTAACTGTTAGCATCATGAATTCTACCTCTTCAACAGTCTTAAGTAAGTATGCTTTTAATCAGTTGATTCAGATCTTATAGGTCTGTGTTGGTTCTCATCTAATGTTGTTTAACTACAGGAGTTCCTTTTTGCCTCATTTTTTTTCTTAATGCAATTGAAAGGGTCTACTTTAATTAACCGAAAGCTGATTCCCGCGAATGCAAATCCATTGAAACATATACATCGAACCGCGAAATGAGCGAACTCACAAAACCGCGAAACTCAAAATATCGATTTGTCATACTCGGCCAACCCCACCACCCGAAACACACTACCCACCCAAACAAAATAAATAAACCACAAACATACACCAACCAAAACCCTACTTCTAGCCCTACACTAAACCCCACGTGCACCACTATCTATGCACTCTCCTTAACCCCTCCCTAACCCTAAGGTCCAGAATCACCAAGACTTACCCTATGGAGCTATACCCAAACAAAATAAATAAACCACGCACATACACTAATCAAACCCCTACCTCAAACCCTACACTAAACGTTAAATATATTATCCATATTACATTACCTATCTATGCACTTACCTAAACCCGCACCCTAATATCCGTAACTATTGCACACTTACCTTACAGATCTGTAGCTCAGACGGGTCAACCAAAACACTTCCACATTTCAAATTTTGCTGTAATTTCGCGGTTTTGTGAGTTCGCTTATTTCTCAGTTTGATGCATTTGTGTCGATGGTTTCGCATTCGCTGAAATCAGCTTTCGGTTAAATAAAGTAGAACCCAATTGAAACACACTCTGCTATATGTACAACTAATGAAATATTTGGGTTTACTGGTTTACCTTATCTTTCTGGTGACCTGAAATACAATTATGGCCAGTAAGTAAATCAGCATAACTTTTAAAAATGACTGTTTTTGCCTCCTGGCAAATTTTCTTTCTTTGCACCTCTCTTTACTTTTACACTGTGCACTCATAGTATAATTTCTTACTTGCACCGAACTGTTTTGCGTCTATCCTGCTTGACTCAGTGAGCTGCTTATTTTACTAGCATGTCTATCTTCTGTTCTGCGAATAAGCAAATGATGTATTTCGTGGAAATGCAATTCATGCTCTGCACAAACTTGTGAAAGCTTGGCTACATAAGCATGTAAGTATTGGCCTTCTACAACTGTCTGTTCCCCACTAGCACAATGAGACTTCTTCTGCATGCTGTATGTGTGCAGAACCTTACCTAGCTGCTCACAGGTAGCTCTTTGTACTGTGCTATTGCAGTGAAATCAGTGTGAAAAAGAAACTATATCCCTAACATTTCTGTGCTAGCTTTTGACCTGAATAAAAGAGTAAGTTACCTTTCAAGATTTTTCTGAGCCTCGTGTAAAAAATCTCTCCATGGGCTTTCTGGATATATGCTGTTCTCTGTACATGTATCAAGCTTAACAATGCTACTTTTGCCATTAATGCAGTTTTGTAGCCTCTTTTCTGGCAGTAGTCATGTCTCTTTGCTTTTTCTGCAGAAATAGTAGCAGCTGTTTACACATCTGTGAATTTCATAAAAAGCTCAGTCACAATCTTGCCTGATTCAGAAAAGTTACAGGAGGTGTGCTTGAATTATATACTTTGTAGTAAACATTTCTGATTTTCAAGAGCACACATCACCAGTCCCTACTGGAGGTGAGGCCAATGGCTGGGTGTCACCTCTGCTACTTTTCAGGCATGATTTTCTCCATGCTTGGAGCCATGTAACAACATGGACGACAAGGTGTTGTGTCATTAGAGTCATTACTTATTACAAAATCTGTTGTGATGCCATCAAACATTGCCACATGCTTGTCTCCTTGTCTGTTTTGATAGTCCAAATGAAACCTGAACATTTACACTTTAAAATATGCCTCTTCCATTGCCTTAAATGAGAATGGTCTGCCTGGGTACGTAACATTTATCTCTATCACTGTATGCTTGCTAATAATTATTTCTGATAAAGTCTTCTATTAGCAATAGTTTCTCTACCCTCTACCAGGATGGGTTAAAGGTCCTTGTGATAACCTGAACGAGCTGAAATTTCTAAAAAACTTACAGCTACTATGTTACTACTTCAATTAATGTTCTCATTTAATTTTTATTCAATGATCTGTCACTGTGAACATTTGGTTTCATTGTACACTTCTAGTGACACTAGAAACAATATAATCCAAGACTTTTTCATGTATGTCAGTCAGTGTTTCCCCCTGTTGCCTCCACAGCTTGCTGTAAACATATAACCTCCCACCATGATTTTTATTATACCCATCTTTGGTACCGGGAACCCTGTCTTATGCAGTTGTGCTTGCTGGCTGGACAGATGTCACACTTTATCTCCAGAAGTCCTCACTGGTGTTACATTCCTGAGTTTAATTCAGATTTGCATATCCTCAGACAAACTACTGAGTGTTTCTATCCCTTATAATGTCCTCTATAATTTGAAAAGTAGAGGCATGACATCTACTCACACAGCTATGAAAATAATTGCTTAATTCTGCATTTTAATAATTTACTCTGCTGCCTACCTTTTTCTCAGTTTTCTGAATTATTATTATAGGATCCGAAAGTAGGTTTAAAATGTTCAAGCAAAAATATTTTCATCGGCATGATCAGAGTAATCCGCATCACTCATTTTACTGAGTGGATGCATTGTTTTACTCAAGAGCAGAGGAGATAAAAGTTCACCTTTTGCCTTGGTTAATTTATTACTGACTATGCACCCTTTAAAACTACCAGAATAAATCTATCAAAATTATCCACCCTTATACTTAGGAATGAATTTTGTTCTCAGCTTAGCATCCAGAGTCAGACTTTCTTCCAGTTACTCCCAGTCAATCATCTCCATTTCTTGATTATGCTACTTCTTCCTCTGCAGCTTCTGCTTCTTTCTATAATCAAACTCCTTTAGCAACTTAAACTAAGCTAAGTCAACCTCCAGATGTTTCATTTCTATCTCAAATCTTTTTAATTCCACCGTTATAAGATAATCTGAAGACTGAATGCATTGCCCATATAGCTGCTATCACATTGTCACGTGCTTACATGAACTATATTTCAACTACATGCCATTTTGATTTTATATCATCTTTTGAAATACAACCATATGCAACTCAGTTCAGTTGGCACTGTTTATTCAGCTATGACTATGATATTTTTTCATACTTCATAAAGCTAACCTTTTGTTTATTTCCATAACTATGACTTTGTAGTTTGAAGTATAGGTTTTAAAGCCATATGCAGCTAAGTTTAGATTCTGCACAGGCCTGGATTTCATTTCATCAAGCATTGATATACCTACTGACAAAGTCTCAGCAAGTCCCTTAACTATACATAGTGTCAGGATTTTCCTCGAAAGCTGAGTACATGCCAAGATGGCTTATCTAGTTAACATTTTTTTTTATTCTAGATAGCTATAAATAAATAAATAGATAAATGAATAAATAAATAAATTAGAATAAAAATAAAATGATAAATAAAACTGCTGTGCAAGATATACTGTTGAATATTTACCTTGTAGTTAAAAAGTTATAAACACATTTTGGTGACCGAATCCATTTTAAAGACTTTTCAGTTCTAGTTTACAAGAGTCACATTCTGTCTACCAATTGATAGATAACAGACAGGACTAGATGTTTAAGCTCTCACACAGATGACACCATTAATTTAGACAACAGGATCAGTGATATGTAATTTGAATCCTACTACTGGTACCTATAAATACCGAAAGGCAAATAATGTTAAACTTAAACAGTAAATGTGCATTGTTGCCTTAGATTAAAGTAAAACTCTGCAAGACCCAGAAGACCATCTCCTTGTACACCTACAGTTCAGAGTTGTAGTCACTGCAACCAGTATGATTTATGTGCTTAAGAATGAGCCAATGCTTTACAGTGCAATATTACCAATAATTAAAATATGATCACAATTAGTCGCTCACACACTCAATCAATATTTTCCAGAATGGGTGTGGTAACTGCAAGATTTCAGCACTAACACCCAGTTCCAAAACTTAAGGCGGCACTGCCACAATCTAAGTTAAGAAAATATGAACATTTACTCCAAAATTATTAAACGTGTATTTATTTAAATGCAATCAATTTGCATACAGTTGTCACCAAAGGATACATAAAACATTGGGAAAAGCACAGCAATAAATGCAATAAATTCTCAATCTAGTAAATGTACCACAGGCCACAAACATTTATAGTTGAACTGTACATTTCACTTGTAATTATTAAGATAAAGTGATTCTTTCACAAATAAATTTGCAAGCAATGCAACGTTTATAAAATGAAACATTGAAAGATACAGATAATATTCAGAAAATGCCCATATTCAACCAACTGGTTTCGAACCTTTTTAATTAAAGAGATGAGCTATGCACTTGCTATCTGCTTTTCAGAGTTAGAATGACTTTTCAAACCATACAGGTAAATTGCCAAAGGTTGATCTCTATCCAATGAATATGCTGTAGTGGGCAAATCAAGTAAGTGAATTGCAGTTACACACACACGCGTATGGGCACACACGCACACACACACACACACACACACACACACACACACACACACACACACACACACACACACACACAGACACACACAGACACACACACACACACACACACACACACACACACACACACACACACACACACACACACACACACACACGTGCGCGTGCACACGCACACACACACACGCACACACGCACGCACACACACACACACACACACACACACACACACACACACACACACACACACACACACACACACACACACACACACACACACACACACACACACACACACAGACACGCACACACACTTAACAATCTGTCCCTGCTCATGTAAGTCGCAAGCCGGATTTCCTGTAGCTTTTGTTTTGGTCCATGTTTCACAAGATGCTTTATTATTTCCACTTGCAAATGTCCAATGGGGGGGGGGTGTACTATTTAGTAATCCAGAATTTAAATAAGAGAAAAAACTTTGAACTAACTCAGCATCTCCAAACAACAGTAACTTTGAAATATGACATATTTCTGGAGGAAGGATTATTTTCATTTATAAATTATAATACAATATTAAAGTGAAAAATCTGACTATTTATCATTATGAATATTTTATTTCTCATGTTACCATTTGCTAAAAAAAATCAAGTACAATGGAACTTTTATTGTCAGTTTAGGTCACCTTTCATGTGTTTTCCTTTGAATTATGATGATATTTCAAAGTTTATTATTACTTTTCTTATATTTTATAGCCTACAAATGCAATTAGATAACCCTTGAATTAAAAATAACTACTTAATGAAAGGGAACCAATGTACTTCCTCTGAAAAATGACCTTGTACAACTGTAAACTGGCTGCAGACACATACAAATATAAATATATCAGATGTTAACAAACTGTTTTAAGGAGTTCATAGACATTTGTGGTAATCACTGCATACCCTTCACAATAAGATAAAACACCTGTAATGCACAGGTGTATAAACCTATCCTTTTAATCAGTTGAAGAACAGATTTCTATGATTGTCCCTTCCCCCTTATGTGTGACCATTTCATACTACCATCTTCCACTATAGGGAATAAAACAGTCATAGTATAACTCCTTTGCTATTTCACTTCAAGTGAGGAAAATGCTACACAAAACATATTAGAAAAAGTAATCACATGTAGTAAGTCATGTTACATTTGATCTGTGAGTGTGTATGTATGTGGCAGGGGAAATACTTGTTTTTGGGAATGTTACAGCAATATGTGAGTTCTGATAATGCAGAGGGTCTTAAATATAATATTGATGGCATGTTGATGATAAGAATATAGGTTTTATAGATGGGGACAGGGTATATCAGTATGTAAGAGTGCAAGAAAGAAGAGATAAAAGGACTATGAGGAATTATGAAGAACTGACATTTAAATGAAGGAATAGGGATGTTGTAAGTATTGCATGATATGTTCATATAAAGGAAATTGTTGACAAGAATGTCAGCTATAAAATCAGTGATGGAAATGAGGATGTAGCGACATGAATATAAAGGATAAGTATTTGTACTTTACATGAGGCATGTGTTTGTGGTGGAAAAGAGTGAAGAAAATTGGGAAGAGAATGTCACAGCAGAGATCTTTTACTTGGACAAACTAGAGTCCAAATATGGCAGCAATAATGTTCAGAGTCTAAATAAAAAAGAAGGAAAAGTGAAAGCACTTTCCAATTTACATCAATAAAACACTACCATAGTCACAGAAGAAAAACAACAAAACACACAATGCACACAACAATAAAGGTAACTATCTAGATGTCAAAAATGCTCTTGGTAAATGTATCAAGGAACTATGGTCCCAGATCAAATCAACCACAGCTAGATATTTGACAAAAATTGCCACCACCCAGACAAAAGACAACCATAAAGCCATATTTAACCATATTAGAAACCTTAGGAACAATGTCCAGCACTGCAGAGAGCTAATATTAAATTATACCAAATACCCAGACCCTAAGGAAATAGCCCGTTACTAGCAAATATGTTTATATGTAACTTCACCCTCCTTTCCTCCTCAACATTTCCAAATCACTTACATGCATCTATGCACACCCTCAAATCTCCCCAGACAAAGTCTTCAAAACATTTTGCAAGGCAAAGGACACTGCTCCTGTGGGGACTGTTAACATGCAATGGCACCTACTGATGAGCCTGAAGCAGGCCCTGGTAACACCCCTAAAGAAACTATTCAATATCTGTCAACAAATAGGCTTTATGGCACACAGATGGAGGACAGCAACATTCACCCCCCTGCACAAAGATGGGGTATCAATGGACAAAGGAAATTACAGACCCATAAGTCTGACAAGCCTCATCTGTAAGGCTATGGAGAGAATCATTATTATATTAATAAATCAGGACATAGGTAACCTGCAAACTATTGACAAAAGCCAGTTTGTTTTTTGCAAAGGGCAGATCCTGGCTGCTTAACCTGGTTTACTTCTTTGAGATGGGGAGTGAAGCAATAGATTCGGTGAAATCAATGCACACCACATTTCTAGACTTCACACAGGCATTCAACACTATATTACACTCAGGTATTGTTGATAAACTGTCCCAGCTAAATGTTAATCCATACATATCTAAATGAAAAATAAACTACCTCACAAACAGAACCCAGGAAATTAGTGTAAGTGGCTGAACTTCTCTAAAAGACCTTCTAGTGATGTACTCCAACGTTCAATACTTCAGTCACTCCTGTTTGGCATTTACTTACTGGAGATCAAAGCGAAAGGATTTGTGCTAACCACAATTGCAGTTGACTGTAAACTTGATGCCATCATAAACACTCCACAGGACTCCAAGATTCTCCAAAAGAGCCTTTTTCAAAAATGTATCTGGTGTCATAATGTAAATGCAAAAAAAAAAAAAAAAAAAAAGTACAACAGTCTCTTTTATCAAGCCCTTTAGCAATCATATCAACAACATGCCTCTGAAAAATGTATTCTGTAGTTAGGGACCTGGAAGCCTATGTGGACTAAAAACTGTCCTTTCATCATGTGTCTGCTATTGTAAGAAAGTCTTTTTTTCATGGTGTAGTTTATTAGTAAGGGAGTGGCATCTATGTCCTGGCATGTGACCATTCCACATCTGGCACTTATTAGGCTAATTATTGAGTAGTATGCCCCTAGGGTGTGTAACTGTCTGCTTTCTAAATAAGAAAAATCAAGGGCTTAAATCTTAAAAACTACACTGACCATCTCAAAGCCTTGCCCCTCTCCTCACTACCATACGGTCTATAGAGGGGTGATATCTGCCTCACATACAAAGCCCAGATAGAGCTTATCCTCTCTGATCTACTGCATACCTATAAGTCAAATAGCAGAATAAATACCTGCTCAAGAGATCTTTATCTCTCCTGCAACATACCTAGAACACACTGGAGGAAAAGATATGTATCACAGAGAGTACTACTTCTTTACTGCTTAATCTTTTCGAATATAAGATGGATGAATGAATTGGAAACTGCAAATTCACCACTGGATTAGAACACTTGTCCCTTATGGAAAAGAGTAACATAGACATTCTGTCTGACTCTAAATTATTTGTTCTTAAATAACATAGGCTAAACACTTCACAAGAAAGAAAGCCTTGGCTTTTAAACATTTTCACAGATCAATAGCTTAGTAGGCATACTTCTCAATATCTTAGCTCAACAAATATGACCAAAACCAAAAATAATGGGTACAAAGCCCCAAAAATAGGGACAAATTTTAAACATTGCTCTTATAAACTTAGAAAGTTGCTAGAATAAAAGGTATTGTTAGCAAGCATTTTTCTGAAGGATATGAAGTCAGAAACGCAAATGTCTGTCATTATTCATTGCCAGAAAACCACAATTTTTGTGAAGAATAGACTAAAAATATGAGGCAAAAATCTGGACACTGTGCAAAAATCTAGACAGCTGAGAAGCATGTTAGTAAGTACCTATGAGAGTATGTCATCCTGCTCAGGTTTACAGATCGTACAAAGCGTGATTGTTTTTGACCAAATTCGTCTGCTGGCTGCTGGAGCATTATCAATGTTTCATCACAGCACTGTCAAAGATAACTTAATCTCTCTAAAGCAGGTTATCTAGACATTGATCATTGCAAATGTTAACTTTGCAATATTTCATCTGTTATTGTTAGTGTACTACCAGATCCCCACTTTAGAAAAAAACTTTTAATTTTGGAAAAGATTTTAATTCTCAAAACATTAACTAATCAAAGTTGTAAATCTCCTTGTATGGCTGAATTTTTAGAGCTTCTTGCTTCTTTCAATCTTATACTATTAGCTCATCATCATACATGTGGTTATAATACTCTTATTTTCCTACTCAAAACTTATTCTGGATTGGAGACCAGCATCCAAGCCTTTGACCCACTGGGTTATACTGACTCTGTGTCTATGGAATTCAAAAAGGCAAATGTCAGGGTTTACATATTAGGAGAGACAGATTGAGCACAGTTGCCTAGGGCCCACTGACTGGGTGGGATCCACTGGCCAGGGGGCTGCTGCAACATTTAACTTAAAATTACATGTCACATTCATCTTTAAGAATATACTCTGCGTGCATCAATCCAAGCATATGTGCATTCCTGCTGCTTCTGGCATGCATCAATGCAGGCATAAACATTCTGTTTCTGCTTCTTTCTGGTTTTCTGTGTGAATTTAAACTTGCTTGGGAAATCTATCTTCCTTCAGTAAGTGTGTGTGTGTGTGTGTGTGTGTGTGTGTGTGTGTGTGTGTGTGTGTGTGTGTGTGTGTGTGTGTGTGTGTGTCAGAGTGTGTCAGAGTGTGTGTGCGTATGTGTGTGTGTGTGTGTGTGTGTGTGTGTGTGTGTGTGTGTGTGTGTGTGTGTGTGTGTAATGCCTCTGTTAGTATGGCAGGTTAGTTACTTAACTTGCTCAGGCTCCAACCCTGTAAGTGGTAACAGGAGACAAAGGTCAGAATCCTATACACTAACTGACTACTTAAAAGTTTCAATGGATTTTTTCAAGAAATTCTGAGTTTCAGAGCATTGTCAAGAAACTATGTGTTTCAAGGGAAGAAAAGATTACTGTGACCATACTGTCTCTTTTTTGTGTTTTCTTTAGTAAATTGCCATAAGTGTTTTTACTATGAGAACATTGTTAGTAGCACGATAGGTAACATACGTGCCTTTGCTATAAGCACCTGTTGGTTCTAGTCCCACACCATGTAAGTAGATTGCTGATTCTGCAGTCTACTTTAAGAGAGGTGGGGGTGCTGTTGTCTTTTTGCTAGCTATTCACTTCTGCAATATTACCAGCTTACCATTTTTTTAATGTACTATAAGCAATCTATTCTTCAAGGGCAGTAGGCACTGAATTTGTAGATGAAACAGTGAAATGTAAATTTTTTTTGCCAGTAGCAGCCTCTTCATTAGTTACAGATCTCTTTAATGGAGAATCATTCAGATGACTTTTACATTTGAAAATATCATGAATATTGACTGATATTGGTGGATTGTAATGACGTTTGAGTGGTGTTTTATGAATGAAATGTTTTGGTTTTGAAATGGGCAGTTTTGTCATTATTGATTCATACATTTTGTTTCATTGCTGACTGAAAAAATGTTGAAACCATAAATTTAAAACACACTCTAACAAGCAGTGCTGTATTATACAAGAAATATAATTTAATACAATAAGGAAGGTGAATCAAAGAACACATGCATGCATGCTCCTAAAAATGTATGCAAGGGGCCTATTTGACAACAGCCCAAGGTAAACCTGAACTCGTACTGGCCAGATGCATTTTCTTTGAATGTGGGTTTAAGTACTATTTCAAAGGCAGATAATCTTATTGTTCACTCTAAGTATTTTTTACATTCTGAGACTGTACTGTTTTGTTTAGCAAATAGCTATTAGTGTTTGTGCTATAAAATTTGAAATAACAGTTTTAACTTAAATCCAAATATCTGCAATCATTGTAGAAGTTAAGAAGAAAATAGTGTGTACACTGACAGGTTTGAACAGTGTTTATGGTAACTGGGGAGAAATAGCCAAAAGTGGGATCCATTACCCTGCTTAGGGCCCCATTTGACTACGATCAGGGTCTGCATGTCAGTAATTGCCCTGTATGATTATAGCAAATTAAATTATGCTTAAGTTAAGCACAATATTGATTCTACAGCTTAGATAGTGATACGTCTAGCAATAGACTTAAGGAATAGTCAAAGTTTATAAATTATAAATATGTATAAGATATTACAAATACAAACTAAATTCTCAATAAAATGTTACAAATATAAGAATATATTCAAACAGTCATGGTGGAATTAGAAATTGAAGCAACTTGTTAGTAAAAAGCCACAATTATAGGATGAAGAGAAGGCACAGACCACAAGTAAATTAAAGAAAACAAAAGATTTATCCAAGTCTCAAGTGAAACAATCAGGGCTATGGTACTTAAAAATAAAGTTTGAGGCATATCAACTTTACTCAAAAGTCAAAAAGAAAAGTTTAAACAAATATCTTAGTTAATAAAAGTTCAAGTTATTCTTAAGTCAATTAGCTAGTTATCAGTAATTTTCTCATCAGTGATCCAGTTGTTTTGCTTCCATTTTATTAAGTACTTCTCTATTATGGTTACTCCAAGTATCATTGCACAACTAATATAACATTTGATGGGACTAACTTCAACTGGTCTGCTATTAGTAACAGTTTACTGTGGATTTTTTATTTCTGAGGTTAACAGAATGTGTGTACTGTGAAGCTAGAGATTTTATCTAGGCGATCTATGTGTAATTCCAAGGAATATCCAGCTTCTCTTTAGAAATTTTATATAGCTGTTTGTTGCTGCACAGTAACCTGACAGCTGACTGGAAAACAATGACTGCATCTTTACTCAAAGGAGAACACATTGACATTGTACAACATTTTTTATCTCATTAGTTTAACATCAGTCCCTGGTAAATGCTTTGAAATATGTAACTAGGCTTTTAAAACAAGATAACATGCATACAATAGAGATCTTTCTTAGCCACCACTGGTTTACTGACTCAGATCTCCCCTTACTGGCACAGTTAACATTTTTGAACCTGTTAGTGCCATTCTGGGTTTAGGTCTTATCGTGTATGTTACTTGTCTTGATCTCACTAATTAATGCTTTCAGCAGCCTGCATGACAATGACATTATTTATAATTTACAAACCAGGAATGCAGATCCTTATATTGTAAGGTGTATTAATTGCTGACTGTAAAATAGACATCAACCAGGTACCAAAAAAGGCATGAATTCTGTTTCTGTGTATCTGAATATCATACATAATTCATTAAACTACGACGGCTTAAAAGTGAATACTCATCCATCCAGTAAATTTAAACAAACAAATAATACTTGTCAAGAGTTATAAAAGACTTAAGGATATTTGCAAATAATAAATTGTCTTTCACTGAGAATGCAAACACACCAAGGAATAAGGCCTTCAGATAATGTGATTAATATTTAAAAACATCTCCACAGGGGTTTCCGGTATCTAAATTAGCTTGTATATGTCAAAGAGAAGACCTTTTCATAAACATAATGCATATTTTTATATGTTCACTAAATGCAAATTGAAGTTACCTGAATAAGGACAGAGTACATTCAGTCAAAGGATTCCAAACTGCAGTATCAGGGATAACATCATAATAATGAAGTGTCTGTGAGATTATACAGCATCAATTATAGTCACATAAGGGGCAGACTTTTCATGATATGCAAGGCATTTTATTGTCCCTTTGTGAAATCTACTCTATAATCCGACTCACAATGGAAGAAATTTGTGGGAAGAGGATAGATACATGGATTTCCTTAGATATCATTACAAAAGGAGTAAGAAAGGGTTTATGGGTTGATCAAACCAATAGTTCTTTTGAACATCAGTCAATCTACAGCTCAGTATATTTAGAGATTAGCTTGACATCTGGGTAGACAGTGGTATAGTTACAACAAATATTATGGAATCTGCCTTTTAACTTTGTCTGAACACAGGCATGAAAATGTAGCTTTAATACACACACACATGCACACACACACACACATACATATATCTATATCTATATCTATATATATATATATATATATATATATATATATATATGAATCTAGGACTGTTGAATGAAAGTTCAACAGTCCAAATCCACTATCACCAAACACACTTTAGCGAAAAAGCTTTCACTGAAAAAGCGCTTTCACTAAAGTGTGTTAAACAAAAAAATACATTAAATTAATGTTTTTGCAGGGGGGAACAAGCCCCCCTGCATCCCCTATACACCCCCTACTTTAATATTCTCACTCACTCGCACTACAGTAGGGAAAAGGGAATTTTCCCTTATCCACACCATAGTACGACCTCCACAACAGGCATACTTACGCGAAAGTGCTTCTTCGGTGAAAAGCACTTTCGCGTAAGTATGTCAGGCCGTTAGTGATTCGGTGATATTTTCATTTGGGGATCAGTACGGCTCACACACACACACACACATATATATATATATATATATATATATAGTAATAATAATAATAATAATTTGTTTTTTTGTCTATTTGTTTGTGTATTTTGCCAGCATGTTTTATCATAATTGCCTATTTTTGCCCAATTTCTGAAACGTTTTCTTTTACTGGAATCTTACATCACTACTCTTTATGAGAAAAGCTAACTTATTTTTTCCATTTCTGCCTAATTTTAGCTTTCAAATATCTTAGCTTGATTTGTGATAAGCAAGACATAAATCATTTTAATTGTGTTGGTTAAATTTTCCTTTATTTTGGCTTGCTCTCCATAATCCTTTCTTTATATCTTTCAGTCACGCTGTTCTTTTTAGTTGGTTTGTACCATGGCAAACTCCCTTATATTAGTTGTAAACTTTTTTTTTAATATGCCTTTCTACCTTTTGCTTGAATGCAGGGACTTGCTGCTTTTTAGGAATACAAAATAAAAAAATATGCTTTCAGTTTTACTGCAAAGATATGAAACTAACAAGAAACTAACAACACTTCCATAAATTTTTGTGGCATGTTTTTACTCAAAACAAATTCCTCACAAGCATAGTATTATTAAAAGTAATGTGTCATAAAAGAAACTGAGCCAGAACCTGTCAGCACAAATTTGGTTCATGACAATATATGCAACCTTGATATATTATGTTACCTGTTTCCCATTTTCTGGGTCATCATATTATTGTAACAGGGACTTTACACAGGAACAGGGTGATTATGTTTCATTGCAGGGATCTACTATGTTAATTTAGATGGACATATCAAAAGATATGTCTGTCCATAATACTTATATTGTCTTACTCGTATTTGCACTTGACTCAGAGAATATCAGTCTTCATAGAAAGAACAGATGTAAACACTTTTGCATCCTTTTTGCAGATGTATCTCAGTACTGGGAGAGTCTAAAATGTACACCTTTTTAGATGCAGCCACTGCCAGTAAGCATATAGTGTGATTTATATTTGTTATGGCCATTTTTCTCATGCTTGTTTCATTAATTATTTCATACTACAAATGAGCATTTTATTGTATTGTGTAGTTTTAGCAGTATCACGTGTTACCTGGAATAACTGTAATTGTGTATTATTTTCTATTTTAGTAGTTATGAGACAGCAGTTCTGTTATGTGACATATATTGATATGCTTCCATATTCCATGTACTGTTCACTGTTTAAGTTCTTATTTAGCCAGCTCAGACCATAATTCCATTACTTTTATTTTACTTAGTTTCAAGCCTGAGTGTTCAACAATTAAAAATAGTATTCTGTTCAAATTAACTGTAGTAACATAGTAAAGAACTTAAGTCTTGTATTGGTCTTCCTTCAATTGGAATAGTAAAAACGTGTATGAATATTCTCTCCTAGATAATATTCTAAGGACTAATGTGGACTTAAAAAGTGAACTAAAAAAAGTTGAGAAAATAAAACGTCCAAGATGGTAGAGTTATAAGCTTCTTAAGGTACATAACAAAATAAGTTTTTGTGGCTGTTTCGAAAATTTCCCATCACTGGAAATAAAGCAAAGCTTAACAGAATAGCAATGTTGTTTCAGTTTAAGATAAAACAGGAAAAGCCTACAACAGCAACATACTTTTTTTTTAATTCTTGTTGGAAAAACAACAAAGTAGCTCTAGTCTGATGTAGAGGATCAAAAATATTCCTACCATGATGATGTTGTGGATGCATTTAAAAAATAGTCCTAGTACTTTAGATTATGGGGGCATATGAGGTTGAGTCTATTAATTCTGATGGTTTCTGTCATGAGATATCCTTAAGTAGAATCAAAAAATATCTAATTAAAATTAAAAATACTACAAAAATTGGCATGAACAAAATACCTACTGTAGTGACTAAAACTATTAAAGCTGATCTGGGCCCTTACCTAGATTTTATTTTCAACAAATTGCTTAGAACTGGAGGTGATCCTTCCACATGAAAATAGTCCTGTATAACAAAATTAAAGTATCTGATGTTAGAACCTATAGAACTATTAGCATCACTTTAATTTTAGGGAAACACTTTGAAATATATTTGTTTGACCTGATACCTCACTACTAATAGAACAGATTTACACCAGCAAGGATTTCTTCACAGTACATCAATATTTTCCAAGTTAGCCAATGTGTATGATCAGATAATCTTAATTTTTGATATTGGTTTAGCACAGTATTTCTTGATCTAGCTAAGGAGTTTGATTCCCTGCCATGACATGTAATACATAAAGCAATGTCTAAATTTGACATAGTTTCCTCTACTATTAACTTGATTTCTGAACTAATATTCAAGTACAAGTCAGACAGTAATTATTCAGGATGTCCATCAAATTCAACTAGATCTCTTTGTAGTATACCCCTGGGTGCAGCACTTGGATATTTTTGTTATTGTCATTGTTGCTATTCTTTCTAAATTCTTTCTAAATTCAATTGCTGTTGAATTAACACATATGCAGATAACTGGAAAATAGGATCCACCATCATCAGTAGCAAAGCCTTTGATGAAATAAAACTCTATTGGAAATGTCAAATTGGGTTTCTGAATCAGGAATCTCTTTCAGTGCCAACAAGTATTTGTTTTTTAAACCCTAGAATTAAGGAGCCAATTGTTTTACAAGGTGCTATTATTAAAAAATGGGGATATCACTGTAAGTAGGGCTTTAAGTTTAATGGGTCACATGCTGAAAATAAATCTATCCAAGACAGATGATAACTCCCTGAGAAGCCTGCTCATGACATATAAGTAACCAAATCATGAATATAAGAGTTTATTTTGAACTTACAACTTGGGTCAATTGAATATATTACAGAAAGAATATTTGCAAAAAGGATTAACATGTATTTCTAACTCACATTATAAGGAAAGGTATCAGCATTTAAGTATGTACTCTTCGTATCACCATTATGACATAGACAAAATTGATATTAACTTAAAAATACATTCCATTCAGAAGAACCGAGAGTTATTTTTATTTTGCAGTTTTATAACAGTGATAATATCTTTAGATATTCTATTTTTTTCTACTATTAATAATAAAACCAGGGTTGTTTGGAACCAGTTTCCTTTATCATTTGATAACTCTGACACTGTAACTTCTTCAAAATCAATCTGAATGACTGGTTTGTTAACCCAAACATTAGAAAGTCAATGTTCCTTGATTACACACAAGACAGAACTTTACTAAGAAGTTTATCAAACATATGACCATGTACTCTGCAACAATTTCTAACATGAAATATCCACTTGAGTAATGCGCATCATCTAGTTTAATATGCTGAATTTGTATCTTTCTATGATCGACCAGACTGCTGAGCTTTTTATTCTCCTACAGCTTGTTTGTAGACCACCATACCATCTCCATGTAAGATATGCATTTTTATTCACTTACATATGAAGTTTCAGTTAATAATAAGTGAACCCATCATACAGGCAACCATCAGGATATTTTCAGTTTTATGGGGTAACTCCTATCTAGCCACCTGCTGTGTATAACTAAAGATATTAGAACATACCATGTATTGAGAATGTAAAATCATATGAACACAGCTTGACAGAGCTGCAGATTTGTTTTTGGTTGTTACAATGTATGCCATACACCTTTTTCATCATTATGTACCATCAGTTTAAGCAGCAGTACCATGTCCTTCTCCCCATGATGAGATGAGCCACTGAGTTCTATCCTGACCCTGTTTTATTTCCTTAGCCTCTGCAAAACTAATGGCTTCTTAAATACTCATACCAAAATTCTCAGACTACTTCAACAAATAATTAAGACTCATTGGTGGTAAAAGTAACAACACCAGTATATTCCCTCTACATAGCAAACAAGTAGTAATGTGGCCACTTTCAAAGTTAATCTCAATAATTTGATGGCCAGTCATGAATTCTCCTTTAAGCTATCATACATGGCCTTTCTAGGCAAAAGGGGTGAATGTTACTAAATTAGTAGTAATTCGAGGGACTTATTTGATTAGGTATCAAATGTTTCTAGTGGCTGTTTGCCTAGTCTGAAAAAAACTGTATGTCTTGACAAGTTTTATGCATGTTAATAATAACATAAGAAATGAGACATTTTAACAATAACTCATGACCAGGTGTGGGTATCACAGGATTTATATATGGTTGGCATGATTTGATCACAAGGACAAAGCCTGAGTGATGACCTGAAGCTAACCGTGGCTAAATCCTGTGATATTCATATCCAGGACTGTGTTATTTCTATTATACAATGACATTATTTAAGAAAGAAATTGTTTAAATTTCTTAAATAATATCATTGCATAATAGTTTTCCTCTGCTTTTTTCTTTGTTTACTGATGTATTGTGCATGTTAAGTTTCCAAGCTTTCACAGTACATCAGTGCTGTTCTAGAACTGTGTTTTTCCCTACCTTTATAACCTCTTAAGGAACCTGGACATAATTCAACATAACAGGTGGGCAAAGGTTCAAAAACAGGGACAGGTTTAATTGCTCTTATAAACTTAAAAAGTTACTATAATAAAATTTTTTTTGTTAACGGATTTTCTGAAGGATGTGAAGCCTAAACCTCAAATGTCTGTCATTATTTAATGACTTCAGTCCCTACTGCCTGCCAGAAAACTATATATTTTTAAAGTAAATAACCAAAACTATGCGGCAAAAATCTGGACATTCTGTGAAAATCTGAATTATTGTGAAGGGTAAGAGTCTGCTAAAGCAGCACAGAAATATAAAGCAAATCAGGTATATTTCTGTTTTTTCTTAGTTTTGCAGATTGCAGCTGATTTTTATAGTATTTTGCTCTATCCTCTAAACACATGCGAATAGAAATCTCTGGCTGCTCAGTGGTACTTCAGCAGACAGACTTTTTTCTGTTGGTATTAATATATATTGCAATGGTTGGGATGTCAAAACAGTGTGCACATTTTTGAATGGTAATGAGCTGTTATTGTTTTATTTGTAATATAGTGATAGATTAATTTAAAAATTCTCAGTATTACAGCAAAAATGTAATTAATTATATCTGTACAACTAACATATATGTATTCAAATTAATATTAAATCAAAGTAACTTTTAAGACTGATACTTTGTTATGGTATTATAAAGCAGGACAAAGTAAAAATAGTACCAATTTTCTTTATATGATGTATTTATTTTATGCTCATTTGCCTTGTTGAACAATGATATTGTTTGATGATAATTCTAAAACTCAATGCATATGAGTTTACTGCATCTTAATAAGCTGGTTGTGAGCAAAAAACAAACAAAAAAAGGTATAATATATAACACAACGCAGTACTTTTTTCTAATCAAGAAAGCAATGTGGTCATATCATGGTTTTAACTACTTAACCACATGAAGGACTTTCTCCAACCACTTTCAATCAAAAACAATTTTATTTGTGCAATAGAAATCTGAGTTTTATTATTTTTTTTAACATATAGAACTGTCCTGAACGTGCTATCAGGTTAATGTTGGCAAAAGACAGTAGGTGAGAAAAATAACAATGTCTAATGCTTGAATTCAGGAGCATTTATTCTACAAACAACAGGAGAGACACTGCCTTTGCTCAGGTGACTGTTACAACATATTAGTGCACAACATAGGAAAGAAGGGAATTTATTGAGTGATAAGCTATTCAATGAGCAATGAAGTTGCATTTGTCTCATCTACTTCATCAGAAACAAATGTTAATGTCACTACTTCTACTTTTATCTAAAAGTTTGGTATTACTTTTCCTAAAAATAGGTTTACAAAAAAAAAAAAAAAAGATATACAGAATTAATTTACTGTCAAAACTGGGACTACAACACAATTATCAGAACAACATCCCATGTTATTGTAATGTAGTTAGGAATGATCTCTGTAGTATAACCACATGTAACAGTGGTGACATGTAGCTGTCTGCCTTTGATCACTGTAATCCTTTGCCAATAAACAAGTCATTGAATTTAAGATGTCTTAACAATACTGCTAGGGCTGCTGTTAATATGCTGGCTAAGCTAACTTGTTCTTTCATCCATCGTTCATTTAGTGAAACAGCATACTAGACTCTTTGCTTTCTTTTTATATATTTTTATGTTGCCCAAGTTGAAGTGACTTTTTACCCGAAAATATTTGAAAACACATATAAAAAGCAGACATGTCAGCTAAGTTAGTAAATGAGAAACCTGATTGTATACTATTATTTTGGGTGGGTATGTATATATATATATATATATATATATATATATATATATATATATATATATATATATATAAAGAGAGAGAGAGAGGGAGGGAAAGAGAGAGAGTATATGGGTAGTTTAGTCTGACTAATAAAGTCTTCCTTACATTCCATAACCTAGGAAACAAGCTGGTCATAGCACCTACAATAAGTAATCAGAAAGGTGTAGACCACATATAAGTTTGTGCTACTGGAAATTGTCGTACAGTCAATATTGACTGTAGACTTAACTAGAGAGGTAATATGACCATTCTGCTTTGTATTGGGTTGTCCATAGTTTCTCCTCAGCCTACACTATTCTACTACCATAAAGGATATATAGGAATTTGTGTATTAGTATAATACATGCTACACATCTTGTATGATGCCTGTCATAGCAGAAAGAATCCCAAATGGGCAGCTGCCATGACTCTACCATCCCCCAAGAGGACAAAATGTTGTCACAATTAAACAGTTGGTCTACATCATGAAACATAACTCTTGTTCTGTTCTAGTGAAAGTTTTGCCTACATTGCTATATTTGCTGTGTAGTACAGAGTAAATATTCATACATATACATCTGCGTGTGTGTGTGTGTGTGTGTGTGTGTGTGTGTGTGTGTGTGTGTGTGTGTGTGTATGCGTGTATACTGTCTAGGACATGTCGCATTATTTAGGAGAAGTGTGACACTACTACTAATCCATGCCTCATGATGTATAATGACAAATAGGGTACATATTGTCTCATCAGGATGCAGGTCTGTAACAATGCAACTCTGAAACAATACCATCAAACATAGCATCTTGAACCAATGAAACAAGTGCTAACATGGGTTCTTCAGGTTTACAAGTACATTAGCACTCATTTAATGGATTGACCATAAGACTTGGGTGCTAATATGGATCCTATCATGGAAGGACAAATCTTTAAGTACCCATCGCCAAGGTTTGATGATGCATGGTTAGAGACTTTTCTTTTATTGAGGTATTTCTTAGGTGGAAAAAAGAAGCAGGTTAATAAGGAGGAAGCATTAAGGAAGAAGAGGGCATAAGAAGGTAAAAGCTAAACCTGCAGAATGGAAAGGTATGTGCAGATACAAAAGTAGCAAGACGACTGAGGATGTCTTCAAAACAATAACTGTGGCATTAAGGAAAGTCATTTAAAGGGAAGAGAAAGAGACCAACAAAATTAAAGAGGGGAAAAAACAGTCAGACAAAAAGAATGGTTAGAGAAAGAAAGTGGTTGTTGGGAACAAAACAAGACATAAGACAGGTACTACAACTGAAGGATAGATAAGATAAAACAGATGAGTAGGAAGAAAAGTGAACATGCAAACTAGAGTAAGGGAGGACTGAGAGTCATCAGTTTAATAAAAACTAAAATGAGTTCTACATTGTGAGTTTTGACATACCAGCTACCTGAGTTTGAGGATGATACTATGGATGGACAAACAGCTAACTCAGGGATAGGGGAAGGAAGACATTTAGAGGGGTGCATGAGAAGAAGGGACTCAGTGAAAGAGACGGGGTAATGGTAATTACATGGAATATGTGGAGATCATTGCTCTGCAGCTGATAAATATAAAGATGATAGCGCGGAAACTTACAGTAGAAAGGGGCGAAATAGAAATATGAAACACAAAGCTAAAGATGAAGGTGGGTTAAAGCTAGCCTTAGAAGGCTGCCAAGAGGTAGCACCAAGCACTGTAAAGGAGAAAAAAAGGAATAACAGTGCTGTTAAAGAAAGATAGTTCTGCCATTTTTTGACAGAGTAGACAAAGATTGCTATTACCCAGGTGATCTGTAGGCTGTAATTCCATCACTTATAAGTGCAAGTCCCAGAATTATGAAAAAAGTAGGAAAATACAGGACAACATTTAAATTCAATTTTTGCAAGGAAGGAAAGCCTGCCTCACCCCCACAGTCCCAAACTTATATTATACCAACTACAAGATCAGCAAAACTTGGGGAAAAGGGATTATTCTGAAAGAAAGTAAATCTCAGACATAGTGTAGTCAAGTCTGCATTTTTGGCTATTGCTCTGTTATGGGACTCGCATTAATGAGTCCTGAAATATCAAACACTAACTTGGGCATAAGCTGTGTATCTGACACCAGATTTAGCTGCCAAAAGAGAAGAGAGAAATGATGGAGATTACCTGATTATCTCTCTTTCAGTGGAAGATGGATGATATGCTGGTATGGCTGACTCTTACCCTTTTTCCTCTTGGAGACTAGGTGTTTAAGTAACAACAAGAAGGTTGGGCTAGATGTGTAAGCAGGCATGGGAGATGTCTCTGTCTTTGAGAGAGCACTATCACAAATCCATGCCTCATGATGTGCAGTAGCATATAAAAAGCCAGCATATAGAGGAGAAAATTATTTCCCTTGTAAAAACTTTTCAAGTTATAGTGGGCTGAAGTGTAACAATCTTCTAGGGCATCTGCAATCCTGGGTGCTAGGGCATGAGCAGTCTTCAGAAACTGAAAAGTAGCACCACTCCCCCCTACAGAGGGTGGTAAAAGACACCAGGGTAGGATGATGTAATGGGTAAGAGTGAAATAAAAAAAGGACTACTGTTACAATATAATCCAAGGCATAAACTAGTACTATGACTTTTCAAGTTACAAATAGTAATGGCATGTATTACTTATAGAGGTTTACCAACATCTACTAAAGCAATCTAAATTATTATAAAGACAACCTAATGCATTATGTAAACAGTTATTGTGCTTCAATGGAATTCATTATCTATTATTACTAATAATGAATGTTTCTTTGACTCCCTGCATTTGTATTGTTTAACACCATTGTAAGATATGTTATTCCTAAATTTTCTATATTATGTGATGCTGTTTAAAAACCTAAATGTATCTGTGACTTGTCTTTCACTGTGGAGCTTTTCTCCTCAGGCCTCTGCTGAAAAAGGGTCTAGGCTCATTCAGACACCCCTGGTTAACAAATATAACATAAAATAAATAAAATAAAGACTGTTGCCATGACACAGCAGAAGAGAGGAAAAGGGACAAGGGTATATAATGTTAATATTCCAGTGCAGAAAGGTCAATATACTGGGACAATCTTTAGAGAAAAGTGATTATTCCGAGAAGTGGCATTTTGAATCTAGTATATGTAATTTCATTCTTTCGGCCAGTCACACTCTATATTTTGGGACTCACTCTAGCAGGTCACGATATTTCAAATAATTACCATAGAAACATATTCAGACAAAGTGAAAGACAAGAGATGTTTCCCCTGGCTATGAAACAACACACACTGTGTCAATATTGTGTCAAAAAAGCTGTAATTGATTTACAGGTCCTGCTTAAGTGTCACTCCTGAAGTGCAATTTGTATTAACCTAGTTTTACAAAGTTTAGAGTATGAACTGTCTGTCATTACCTGAATTTGTCACAGAATAGTGATATTATCCAGAACAAGCTAATAGGATCTGGAAATTCATAGAATTTTTCTTAACCATTTGAGCACCTCTGCTTTTCACTGAAAGCATGGAATCTTCCTGCTACAACTTGTGCCATATTTAATACTCAGCTCACTTAGTTTTAAGCTACTGCATTTAGAATACTGTCCTCTTCTAGATCAGATGCTAAAACCTACATGACATCATAATGCTCTAAGATCCAAGGATTATGGGTAACTGAACAAAACCAGGTTAACCTTCAGCATATCTGTAGCTGATAACCCTTTCAAGCAAATAACCACAGCTACTTTGGATCGGCTAACCCAGCAAGTTAGAAATGATGAAAACTCTTACTCATTCAGAGATAATCTATAAGTGCAATTATCATCCTCTTATAAATATCAGTGATTTATTGATAGTAGTTTATTCTAAACAAGCCAACTGCATATACTATGCCGCGCACCTCTCAACAGTCCAGATTTTCACAGAATATCCAGATTTTTGCCTCATATTTTTGGTCTGCTCCTCAAAAAAAATTGTGGATTTGTTGATTGAAGTCACTAAATAATGACATACATTTTTTTCTTGTTTATTTTTTATTGATTTCCCAATTATGTTACTATTGTAAGACAAGTAACAAATCTTACAATATATATATATATATATATATATAAAATCATGGATCATGTATACAACAGGAAAATAGAACTAGAAATGAATAATACAATAAAATTGCTAACACAACAATTAAACATAACTATTTACATAGGTGTCTAAGAAGCATGAATGAAGAGGTTATTTCTATGAAGTAATCAAACCATGTCACCTAGAAATATTGTCCATTTTCTCCAATGTTTCTATTACAGTCAACCAAGTATTGAAGCATGATGTTGTTCTGTTGGTTCTGTTCTTTAGAGTATAGATGTCAATTTGGCAACAGTCAAAGTAAGATTCTTAAATTCCTTGAGTGAAGGAGGATTGCTTTTTCTAATTAATGGCAATTGTCTTTTGAGCGATGGTCAGTAAAGTCCAAAGAGTTGATAGCCTTTTTCTTAAAATAGATTTGGGTACAGGGGAGTTAAACAAAACCAATGATTTTGTTAATTTGAAACTGTCATTAAAAATAGTCTGAAAGAAAAAAAATATATTCTTCCAGTAAACTTGTAGCTTTTTACAGTTATAGAAAACATGTTCCCAGTTTGCTTTTTATTTTTTCACAACTGCAGCAAACATCCTCACTGACAAACATTAGACCTACTTTGTGAGGGGTAAAAAAGCGTCTGTGTAAATATCTATGAGAACAGTTGCCAATTAAGTGACATAGTAGTGCGTTTTGAAGATATAAGAATATATTTTTTTCTCATCATCCAATGGAGGATGTCCATTTATTATTGCAAAGTAATTCCATTAAGAGTCATTATGATATGTCTTCAATTTTTCATAATTTTATAAATGTTAGACAAGTATCCATTCCCCTGGAAAGGTTGTTTTTAATGAATATAATATATTCAATAAATCTGGGTATGTCTTGTCTGACTGAGATATGGCGTCTATATTACCTGATCGAATGTTTAGGTTAGCGAATACCTAAATGTCGATCTGGTAATATCAAAAAATTAAAAGAGTGAACAGTCGATTTAATTTAGGGAATGAATTCCCTTGGCCACAAAAAAAAATTGTTTAAACCAAAATGAAGTGGGGGCTTCGCTCCACGTGCCCCCGATGTGGGGGGTTGTGTCCCCCACCCATCCTAAACCAACTCTGAAATCATTCTACAGTGGGGAAAGGGGCAAAATCTGTATAACAGCCAAGGGAATTCTTTCCCTGCCTTAAATCAGCTGTTTGCAGTTTTTTGCTTCGTAATTACCAGATCAACATTTAGGTATTTGCTAACCTAAATGTTAGGTCAGGTAATAGGAACCTGAGATTTGCATTACTTCTATCTTATTTAATAAGAATTGTCTCAGAGATTGTAGAGTTAGCCACATGTCTTTACTTATATTTGTATATAAGATAGTTAGTAGAAAGGACCTTACCCAATTCTATTAGTTGATGCCAAAATAATAGTTTTCATTGTTTTAAGACTTTCATCTTATTAATTTGAATAGCTTCAAAATTATTAGAGGTGAAGGCTAGAGGAAAAATTTAAAATATCCAAGAATTAATAGTAGGGTTAATGCTTACAATTTTTTAAAATAAGGCTAGTGTATGATTTATATAATGCGATAGAGCTTTAATGTTTTTATTTTCCAGTACATATGTTTTCAGGGTCCAATAGAAGATGTTTGGTAGGAAGGATAAATGATCTTGAATATGCTTTCACATAAAATCTAAGCAAATTTGCTCATGTAGTAGTTTCCATATAGAGGACTAAGATGGATTAAGGCATGAGGTAACGTTTTTAACAGTGGTAGATAAGTCATATGTCTCTATGTCTGGTAGGTTAATTCTGCCAGCTTCCCAATTTGGCAAGTGACAATTTGAGTAATTTGAGGTTTATCTGGATACCATAAAAATGTTAATATCATTTTATTATATCTTTGAATTATGTGTTTGGGTGGTGGAAGTGAAAACACTTGAATAAGATACACTATTTTGGGAAATTGATTTAATCAATAATTTGTCCTCCATTGTGAATAGATATCTGTTCCAGTTCATCTTTATTGTTTCTATTTTGTTTAATACATTATTATAATTGAATAAAAGAGTATCATTTATGTCTTCTGTTAAGTAGACTTCTAGATAATGAAGTCTACCCTTGGTTACAAAGTATTCAGAAAATAGTTTGCTTAAGTTATTGTTCTTCTTGGAACTTAAAGGCAATATTTTAGTTTTATCTTCATTAAATAGTAAACCAGAGATGTTTTGGAATTTAGCCATGGAGTTAAATAATGTTTGTAAGGAGTGGCCTATATTGGATAGAGTCAACAGTACATCATTGGCAATCAATTGAAGTTTCAGGTTTAAAATTTTGGTAATTTCCATGCCTTGAATATTGTCTTGAGATCTAATATTGTTTCTGAAAGGTTCTATCAGTAATGTGAATAGTAAAGGTGACAACAGACAGCCTTGTTTGGTTCCCTTCTTAATTGTAATGGGTCCAGATATATGGGAACCCAGTTTAACCTTGTTAAAGAGTTTTCATATAAGGACTTAATTAAATTAGTGAAAATATTAGGAAATGTATATTCTTCTAACACTAAGAGTAGGTAGCTCCAGTTTACAGTGTCAAAAACACTATTAATGTCCAAATAGACTAAAGTCAAGTTTATGTCTTGGTGTTTAACATGATCTATTAATGCTGTGATTCTTTTAATGTTATAATTTGTATTTCTCCCTTTTATGAAACCTGTTTGATCTTTGTGTATTAATAATGGGAGAAAATGTTTGATTCTATTTGCATAAATTGCCATAAACATTTTATAATCTATGTTTAATAGGGATATAGGTCTATATGAGGAACAATATTTTTCATCTTTACCGGACTTTATTACTGGGGATATTAACAAGTATTTCCTAGAAGGGGGTATAAATAATTATTTTTTGGCTATATTGTATACTTTTAGGAGTAAAAGCAATGGCTGTCCTGACAGTAATCTATACATTTCAGGTAGAATATTATCTGGACCTCGAGCTTTGTTCATTTTAATTTGATGATTTGAGATTTTAATTCAGTCATAGTGATTGGTTTATTGATAATGTCTATTTGTTGCTGGGATAGTTTAATAGAAATGTTTTTGTTAAGAAAGGATTTAATCTCATTTATTGATGGAGGAGAAATGTTTGAGGAGTTAAGAGTGTTATGGTGAAGTCTAAAGGCTTCTATTATGTTATTAAGATCAGTTACTTTCTTTTTTGTGTGTGTTGTATAGTTCTTTTATTTGTCTATATTTAAAAATTGTTTTCCTCTATTTGCTAGTTGCCTATGGTTAATAGAATTTATGGAATATGAGTTTAGTTTAATTTTCTCAAGATTTATCATGGTTTGTGATGTAGAATTTCTGAATATTTACTGTTGGCTTGTATTAATTCTGGTATTAGGTTAGAGTTGCCTTTTTCTATTTCTAGTTTAAGCTTGTCAAGTTTTGTTTGCAGCTCCAGCGTATCTTTATTCCATGACATTTTCTTATTTATAAACCAAGTTAATGTTTTACTGTAAATATAAGATTTTAGAGAGTCCTGTATATATATATATATATATATATATATATATATATATATATATATATATATATATATATATATTTCTGAAATATCTTCAGTAGTATTTATTTCTAGGTCTGTCTTTATTTCATTTAAATCAAATTTTTTAAGCTCTTTTAGGTTTCTTAAGTATGAAAGTATTCTAGTGACAGGAAGAGAGCAATATGGGTCAGAGTCTATTTCAAAAACTAATGCATTATGGTCTGATAAAGGACAGACTATTACCTTAAATCCACTTAATTTTGTAATTAAATCATTTGAAACATAGACCCTATCAATATGTGAGTGAGATTTATGTCGGTGGGAATAGAAAGTAAAAAATAATTAGTTTTTATCTGCAAAATGGTTAATATCTTTAATTATTTCTGTGTCAATAAAGTTCAAAAGAACTCTGGATGTAGGAGATTTCTTTCATTTACTAGTAGAGTCAATGTCTTTGTCATCTATGATACAATTGAAATCCCCTGCCATTATTAAACAGTCCTTAGAATAGTGGATAATATCTTCCAAGTGGGAATTAACTGTTTTAATTGCAACCCCTAGAAACCAGTGTAAATTAACTAAAGTGTAAATCTTTCGGTTGATTTCAAGGAATACTAAACAGAACATACCAGAAGAATCATGATAAGTCGAAATTATTTTGGGAAAGAGAGTTGACTTCTTAACTAGAACAGCTACTCCTCTTTTCTTCTGTTTAAAATGAGAGCTTGCTAATACTGTGTAATTATTAAAATTTTATTTATTTAAGTCATTTTGTAAGATGAGTTTGTTGAAGAAATACCAGTTGAGGTTTATGTAAATTCAGATACTTGAATAAGATTCTCCTTTTTGTGTTGTTATTTAGACCATTTACATTAATAGATAGACACGTCATATTATGTGTGTAAATGAAAGTTTATATGAAAATACAAGGTTATGGCATGTGATGACATGCATGTTAGGGAGGAAGATGTCAAACTTTCACATGTAGGAAAAGATACCTTCATTTCTGTTAGACACCCAAAAAAATCAAAGTTAAAGAACTTATACAATTAAAACACTGAATATTTCAACCAATACTCAACTCTATGAGGTGTATAACCTCCTATCTATGTGTCAAAAAATCACCCAGACAATCTCTCTATCCATATCTACTATATACAAAAGAAGTCTCTCTACCTAGGATCTGCAAGGATGTGTATGTATAGAAGATTGTGACTTCGGAAATAAATAATAGCTAATAAATGGTAAAGGATTCTAGGTCAAGTCATATAAATAGGTAAACACAATAGTATCTTATAATACTCAAAGTCCAATCTTAAAACATGAGGTAAGATAATAATGTGGTGAAGTAAGCCAGTTGCAAGATTTCCTGTATATAAACAAAATATTATTGTGATATGCTATACTAAAAATTTTAGAATTTTTAACATTTCAAGATAATAAATTTCCTCTTATTAATAAATGTTTACATTCAGAGTAAAAATGTAGCTGAGCATGAAATTCTTTAAAAATACTTTCAATGCAATAATATAATAAAGAAAATTTCTGTATATAAAATTAGTAAACACATTTATGTCACTAGATTAATTCTTATGCTGTCTTCATAGCCCAACATTAAGGAAGTTTCATGTAATAGCTGATGATTAGAAACCTTTGTAAAAACTTTTCTACATATATGCATAGAGCTTTTGTTAACAGAATTACAACATAGTTGGGGGATGTTGTATCTCAAGCAGGAAAGTACACTGACATATCAAAGACATAAGTATATCTTCCATTGATCTACACATGAAGAGGCTTTAACTAAATGACACTGCATTGAATGAGCCTTTTATCCCCTTAGTCAGTCTCTCAGCAAGCACTCAATACAGGTGACAGGCTTTGAGCACACCAGTTTATTCCACCATCTAGATGAATCCACTTCTTTATAACAAGTAAATGATTGCAGCAAAAAATGCTCTTGATAGAATACTACATGAAATCCTGTGCTATAGAATTATATTATATTTGAATTGATTTAATCTATCAGATAAGTAGCTTGGACTATACACAGCTGGTTGAATAAAGTTAACTGAATGGAGAATAATTGCCATTAGCGGTATTAATGTGTCACTGTAAGGCATTTATTGGGTAGAATGTGTGAAGAGAAGAATTGAGTGTAAAATTTAGTATTCAGCTACCAAATATAAATTTATAGATTTGAGACAATCAGGAGTCTTTTAGAATCCTGTTATAGCCTCATGCACACCATAACATTAGACATCTCCAGCAGTTTTCAGTTACAATCAGTGCTTCTAATCGGCTAACATGTCTTCTCTTCAAACACCTAAGTACTTAATTACAGCCCATTAAATATGAAGTTAGCATTCAGTGAACAATTTTACTGTATGAAAAAGCAAGTTAAAGAGTGATGATACAATTCATCAGACCACCCTACAAAAAGATTCATTGCATATAAACACAACTATTGTTAATATTTTACATCACTGCCATGTGAACATGCTTCATTTATAAGGAATGTGTCAATTTAAGTTTGTTTTAATAATGAAATGTGCAATGAAAGGTTTCTATATGTTAGCACATACTAACAGTCTGGAGACATGATTAGAGCAGGATTTGCGGCTAGTTATCATAAGAAATTGTCTTCTAGCAGTGTAATGTATACATTAGTTTAAATAAACAAAGATCTTTTTTTTTCTTTCCCTCCCTTCCTTTTCCCTTTTAATATAAACACAGCAAAGCTGTCAGCTTAGTAACACTTACCCTATATTGTAGCAGAGAGACAGACAGGCTATCACTTTCTGTCCTTAGGGGATGAGTAATTGAGGAGACAAAGGCCCAGACAAGCTCATGACCTCAATGATGACATCATTATTAATGCGACTGCTCAGCATGAGAAGGAGAGGATAAAACATCCTTTCATGGGTAAAACTATGTGAAGGACCTGTGTAAAAGCTTTTAGCTGTCTCATGGACTCAGCAGGAACAGAAGGAAGCAAAATAGTAATGAAAAGTAGAAAAAGGGTAAATCTTCAGCTGGTGGGGAGCGAGAAAAGAAAGCTTTTACAACCCATGACCACCAGAGCAGAGGACAAAACAAGGAATGCATGTCCAAGAATGCAGAGACACACAATACAACCCAACCAAATCCAACAAGTATACACCAAAGCATCCCCCAAGCCCCAAAACAAACCTATACCACCAAGTCTATGGACATTCAAGACAAACACACTGACACAGGGACAAGGAGCAAAAGCAAAACTACTCGCCAACAATATCTGTTCAGGGACATAACTAAACAAGGGAAATCATGCAGAGAAACATGAGCAAATTCCCCATCTTAGTCACTACTCCCATATAATGAAGCACAATAAAAGATCTAGAGTCTGTGGGACTGTGTGAATCCAAATAAGCAACAGCCTCTGTATTTGAATAGCATGCAGTTTGCTTCTATTTCTTATCTCTCTTAGTAATTTGATTAAGAATAACACAGGAAGACAAAGAGGAATTAGAGTTAACACTAGATAGGACAAATGTCAGTAACATATTCCTGAATTACACAAAGCACCAGAATACCACCCCTAGTAGTGATAGAGGAAATCATATATATATAATTTGAGATGCTAAATAATATATATGAAATACATTATAATAGATGTTTTAAATAATAACCAAGTGCATGAATATAAATAAGAGACGCAAATTGTGTTATTCTAGTAACTTCCTAAGTTTGTAAGTGCAACATTTAGAACATGTCCCTATTTCTGGCCTTCATTTCCCCATGATTTTAGGCTTTTTCCAGATTTTTTTCTACTAAGATGGTTGAGAAGTATGATATCCAGTTAATAAATATGATATAAAAACTGTTATTAACCTTCTGATTATTCAAAATGTATTACTGCATTTTTGCACTAGCAAAATTCTGATATTGTAACTCTTGTAAATGTTCATCATATTGATCACTGCTGCAAGACCCTTAGCTATATGGATTATATCCTGCTAAAGATATAAGAGACAGACAAAACTTCAGGGTACCTTCCATACACCCAAATTGTCAGGCAACTTGAGCTGAACTGACTAAAACATAAGTTTGGCCGTGAAGCCCTTAATAGCTTTACGGCTGCCAAAGAGTACACTCCTCTGAGGCTTTCAAGGATGAACAGTTGGCTTGTGCTTTCCATTGCTGGGCAGGTAAGTTCTCTTTGGGGGAAAAAAAATCAATTTTCTTACTTTTACTGATGTTTTATTTCTCTCCTCTTTAGAAAAGTTACTTTACAGCTGGGATTGTTGTGTTTTAACAAATTGTCTCGAGACTGTAATATACTTATAAACATGGCACTCATTTTTTCTGTCAGTTTAAAAGTAATGTAAGCTAGCTGAAAATATATTTTCTGTGGAGAAATTGGGTTTATTTTTCCTTTGTGGGGCTGGCATAATGTTTAAAGTGTTTTTACTGTGTCTCTTCTACTGACAAATGTAACTTTTGTGGACTGGTAGTTTTACCAGTATTTACTGCTTGTCTTTCCCAGGAGAAAGACACTATTTTTGGCTTGACTGTGGAACAGATGTATGCAAACAGCCTTTGCCACCACAGCAGATTTTCAATTTACTTGAGCTGCAGGTAGGTGACTCTGTTGTGGCCATTTGTTGCACCTCAGACCACTCATCTTTTACTCTGGATCCCAATGGTGTAGCACTTACAGCCGTTATGCACTGGGGGTTAGCCACATCCTGTTTTGCTGTTGGAGTCCACTCAGTGGTCAGAGGAGAGCCTCTCTTGTTGGTCCTGGGAGAGGGAATAGGTAAGGTTTCCCTGCTGTGTCTGAATGCTATGTTCATCCCTGGGGAAGCAGCTGCTGCCTTTAGTAACATGGTTGGCCCAATTTTTCCTATCAAAAAGAAATAGAAAACCAAGCCAATATCTAGTCCTCAATTTTCTTTGGATAGGACTAGTTTACCTGGCCCTGCTCAGGGTTTAATTTTAGCTATTGATCTTGCTGTTAAAGTATCTTCTTGTAAAATAGAGAAAGAGAGATTCCTATTTTCCTGAATATATTCAAAATTCTGAATCTAAACAGGAAGATGCAGGGATGGATTCATTTTTTTTCTCAAATTTCTGATTCAGACTGAGAGGAGAGCTGTGTGTATGATTCTTCCTGAGAAGTGTTTTCACTGAGAGAATACTGAGATTTCTCTGTCCTAAGAAAATACTGTGAGTTGTTACAGAAGGGTTGTCCAGAATATACAGCCATCCCTTTTGTTCTGTCTGCTTTAGAGGATGTGCTTGTTACTGCCTGTAATTTTCTTGCTAGTCATCTAGCTGCCCCTAAAAAGGCAGATAGTATGTATAAAGTTTCTGAGCCTTTTAAATTGTTATGCACTATCCCCAAACCTCACCCAGCAGCTATATCCTTAGTTGACCACACTTTTGCTAAGCACTTAGTTAATTCTAATCCTACTTTTACTGATAAAGATTGAAAAATTATTGGTGACTGCACAGTGAGTAATAGCTTATTTTCAGCTCTCCCAGTGTGAAAACAGAAACTCAGAATGGAAAGCCAGGGAATTTGTATTTCTGGGTAGATTTCAGTTACTGGCTAGTAAGTGCGCTGCTGAGATGTCAGCAAAGAAGAAACTTAGAGAATTTGAAAGAAAGTCAACCACAAAAGGTGGGGAGAAAACACTGGCTGGAAAAAACCCTGCAGCTGTTCAGCAAAAAAGCAGTTCAAGCTCCAGCTTTGGTGCAAGACTTTCTATAATCTAGAGGAACAAATTAGTCAAATGTGCACAGAGCTGAATAAAATAAAGAAAACACTGAAGAAGTATATCAACTCAAATAACAAAAGGCTGGAAAATGGAAGAAGCTTTGAATAGATTTTCAGATGAGCTAATAAAATTGCAAAAAAAAAAAAAAAAAAAAAAAAAAAAACAAAGGTCAAAATGAAGAAAAGGCTGGCTAAGTATGATACTACTCAAGAAGAGATGTTTCAAAAAATAGTAGAATTAGAGACCAGAGCACACAGGGGAAACCTGAGATTTTCTGCTGTACTAGAAAAACTGGAAGAAACAGATTGTATTAATTTTATGAAACCACAAGTAAGCAACTGGACAGGTATTCTACAGAAGGAGTTGTTAATTGAAAGGGCACATCAAGTGTATGCTCCAAACCTGGTCATGAGAAACCAGCCAAGACCTTAAATAGCAAAGATGCAATCTTACCAGCAGAAAAAGTTGATTCTGACAAAACTGCTTCAGAAGAAAGTACTAAAAGTCACATTCAGTAGAGTGTTTGTGTAAAATGATTGCTCACTGTACACCAGACATAACAGGAGTACATTTATTCTAGCAATCAGGGAAAATCAAGAAGCAGGTGACAAATTTAAGATGTTGTATCCAACTATCTTCAGAATATTTTTTTCCTGGAGTGTGAAAGTCATTTTTAATACAAAACATGCTAAGGTGGAAATGCAAATGTTTGTCTAACAGAAAGTGGGCTATCCAATTGAAGGTAATTCTGCTTTATATTCTTCTGATAAAAAAGCTCATAGAGACTATGCCAGTGTAACCTTTTCCAATGTTCCAAAGGAACATATTTGAGAAACAGAAAAAGAAACAGGACTTGACTAGAAGAACAACCAGGGGTACACTGGAAATGAACCAGAGACTGACGTAGGATAAAAACCAGCAACTCATAAATTAATAATGTGGGGTTACAAAGGATCAATCAAATTTGAGAAATATGTTGGAACAAGAAAACTTGGAAATATTGGACTTTTTTGACCTTGGTAAACTTGTAGGGACTCCAAAGCATATGCCCTACTTCATGTCACTAATGTTTGGAAGAACATTAATGAGAGGGGGGAAGAGGAAGGAAATGTGTGTTATATGGAAAAGCATTTTCAGTTGTTTTTGTGAATAATAGGGATACTAAAGTAAACAAGTGCCCCCTTTTTTCACTTCTTTTTTTCTTTCTTCCTGCTAACTTTTAAGAAATGTAGGTACTGCAATGTAAAAAGAGAAGAAAGCCTGGACAAAATAACATGATATAAGTACAACTGACATGCTTTTTCTAAACCTTTGCATAGGGAATGACTGTATTAAGGTACTTGTCTTGATCTAACACCAAGTTTTAAGTGGAAGGAAGTAAATAAAAAAACACTGAATGTAATGAAAAGTTTTCCTTTAGTAAATAACTGTTCACAGTGCAACACAAGAAACTTGTAGCTGAAGACACATGTCCATCTTGTTCTCACATTTCTATGGAGAAGAGCTGATAAGGGCAATAAAAACAGAACCTTTTTCCTTTCAGTGGCTAAAAAATAATACTTTCTGAAAGCATTTAAGTGCATCTGGGGAGGAATAAAGATAAGACAAAAAAAAGAAAGTGCTTAATGTAAGTAGAAGCACAGGCTGTACCATATTTTAGAAAATGGATAATCTTCATTATAGGTTAATTAAAAACTGTCAGTAAAGCTGTCAGTCTGGGGCAGTTGTTACTATTAGGAGGGTTAAACTTCATTATTTGAAGATGTAAACAATTTTGTGTGTTTGTGTTAAGTTAACAGTTTCTTGGAGTGTTCTGAGGGTGTTTTATTTTGATGGGTTTCATTAAACCAAAGTCTTGTAAGATGTGACACGGGTTCAAATGGATATGACTAAAGACAACTGTAGAAATGATCAGACTTCAAAACATTAGTGTATGCTTGTAACACAAAGGCCAAAACTAGACATTTAAAAAAGCTGTTATACATAACAAGTGGAAATAATAACTTCTTATCATAATGACAACACTTTCCATATTATCTTTTTAATGCGAATGGTCCCACGTGTATATATAAAAAGAAGAGTAGTGAACTATATTAAGAAAAACAGAGTACAAACAGCTATGCTACAGGAGACACAATTGGAAAGAACTGAGTGTGTGGATATGATAAAGAAATTATTTCAGGATGGTTATTCGTGGAATATCTGGGACAAAGAAAAAGGGTAGTACTTATATTAATTGCTAGAGGAGCTCCAATAGTGATAGAGGGAGAAAAACATAATAATAGATTTGTATTAGTAGTAGTAAGGAGCTATTGGCAAGGGAGGAGTATTACACTGACATGTATTTATATTCCACTTAAAACTGCTACAATGAAGTTTAAGAAAATTCTCGGAAAAATAATCAGCTTTTGGCAGGGAAAATATTTTATAGATGGGGAATGGAATTTGATTTGCAACAGTAAGGTTGTATCTTGGGGGCCTATGAGGTAAAATATAATAAAAGAGTTTAGATTTTTGAAGAAGTTTATGAAAATATTTGGTATGGTAGATGTGAATTCAGTACGCGTCACTGTCATAGTCACTTGAGTCATTAATGTTTGAAAGAACATTAAGGAGTGGGAGAAAAGATGTAACTGTAAGTAAAACCGTTTTTGTTCTTAACAGTACTTTCATAAAACATGACATATGCCATATGTCATATAGTAAAGCCTTTTCAGTTATTTTAGTGTATAATATGGATACTAAAGAAAACAGGTACCTCTTTTTTTACTTCTTTTTTCTTTCTTTCTTCTTGTTCAGTTTTAAGAACTATAAGCACTCCAGTGTAAAAGGAGAAGAAAGCCTGAACAAGAGATCATGATATATATATATAGAGAATTTGCATTTTATTCCCCAAGGTACAAAAACTGGGCTAGGCTAGACATAAATTACATTTCACAAGAACATGTGTATTTAATTGAAAGTGTTGATACATGTCCAGTAATATTTCATGTCATGTACCAATAATAACTAAAATAAAATGAAGAGTAATGAAATAAAAATGAGACACTGACACTTTCCCACTTTTCTGTTAAACAGAGAGGTATTTCTGGACTTATAGCGGAAATTATATGGGAGATATTAGGGAAGACAGAAATGTCTTCAGAAAACATGGCTGGGAAGTGGGACAAAATGAAAATGAAGTTTAAAAATAGGGTCAAAATAAAAGAAAAAGAGATATAGTCAAGAAGTTATAAGACTTATTTTGAGAGACTGACAAAGTTTAAAGTATTGCAGGATATGGGGAATCTCACAGAATGAAAAGTGGCACAACTGCAGAGTCCTAAAGAGAAAATAAGGGAATACCTCTAGAATGACTGCTGTTAAGGTAGTTGGTGGGTCTTGATGCAGTTTTTGATTAAAAAAAAAACTCTAGATCACAAAAGCTTTTAGCACAATGGCTCAGGCAACAGAAAGTAGAAAGGAATGTTGGAAAAACTGTCAAAGGAACCAAGGTATTGCGAGCTTATAACAAACAAACAAAATAAATAAATAAGTAAATACATAAATAAAATAACCAGAAATACTATAGAGGTATTAGAAACATTTTGGAATGTTTGTGACAAATTGTACAAAGCAAATAAATGTGGAAATCAATAAAAAGTGCAAATGGAAATGTTTATGGAAGAATTAAATATGCCAAGATTAGAGGTAAAACATGATCAATTGCTAACAGTTAGGATAGGAGGAGATGAGATAAAATGGTGATTTATAACCAATCTACAGGAAAATCTCCAAACTAGACAGCACTCCTGTGGAGGTTTAGAAATTAGGAAGGAAGAAAGTGAGGAAGATCTGGAAGATTTTTTAACAGTCTTTTAAAAGAAGGAGAAGCACCAACATCCCAGAAGAAAGCTGTGGTGGCTGTAATGCTTACAGATAGTAAAGACCAATCAGATCCAGATTCATATATGCCCATTTTGATTATAAACCATGACTACAAAGTGTTTATATCTATAATGGAAAAGGTGATGCCAAAATTGATAGGTATGGATCATTGTGGTTTTCTGATCCACAGGGAATCAGAATGTAAGAAAATACCACTGGTGCTGGCTGGTCTTGATAGATAGAATGTATTCAACAGAGCCAGCTGACATTGTATGAGTAGGACAAGGGGAGCATTTGCATTTCCTGACAAAATAAGGTAAATTAGGAGGATATAGGAGGGATTGGAAGATAAAATGAAAGTGTAAGGGGTCCTCTCTGATGAGCTCTATTTAAACAGAGGAACTAAACAGGGGTGTCCTCTTCACCTTTGTTATCCCCATTATATTACAACGAATAGCAAAGAAAATAAAGGATTCAGAAATTCAAAGATATAATTGGTATGATAATCAAAAAATGTAGGCTTTATTAAGACAGTTTCAGGTCCTTTCTGGATACAAAATTAATGAAGATAAAACAAAGGTAATTGCTGTAAACTATGTACCCCCTCACAAATTGAGTCAACACTACCCATATTTATGTGGTCATGATAAACTGAAGTACCTAGGTGTATGGGTTAAAAAGGGTTCTGTTAAGGTAGCTAAGGATAAATGGGAAGAGACTAAAGAAAAGATAATACAAACATTGAGAAACTGGCAGCTCTGTTTTACAGATATGAATAGCAAGATACAAGTAGTAAAAATATTTTGAATCTCTTTAGTTTTATACTCAGGAAAGGCTTATTGTTAAAAACTAGAGGAGAAGTTGTGGGTCACAATAAATAAACAGTTGAAGGAATTTATCTTGGAGGTTGAGGGTGATAATCAATGGGATAAGTCAATCCTTCCAATAAAACAAAGTGGTTTGGGATTATTTGGTTTGAAAGGTCATTTCACAGCTACACAGTTAAGGCATACTTACAATTTCAGGCATAATACATAGCTCAAGTCTGAAGCAATAACTCAAAGTGGAAAGGAATTATGATGAAACAAGGCCAAAGCCCAAGAAATAAGGAAGGACTGGGACTTTGGATGCAGAACCTTAAGAAGAACAACAATAATAACAATACTCATACAGAATATTATATTCATAAAGCAGCAGAACGTATTCTAATATCTAAGCCAACAAGGGAATGGAGAAATGAGATTCTGCTAATAGGGATAATACAATTAGGGGTACAGAGAATAGGCAAGAGGGGGTTGGAATTATCTGGAAAAACTGTCAAAGGAACCAAGATATTGGGAGCAAATAAGTAGGGAGAGAAAGGTAATAGAATGGGATCAGGCCAAGAATACATTTTGACTGCAGGCTAGAAACTGCCTTCCCTATCAAGGATTGATATCAGGGTATAGGCAAAGAGAAAGGAAAAGGGGGATGCTAAGTGAAAGATTAGCACTGGTAAAGTTTTTAGTACAACCTAGAACAGAAGCTGTTGTGAAAATAAGGGATAATTTGTACAGCATATAAATTATTGCATGAAAACTATAGGAATCAGCCTGAGGAGGTTAGAAATGATTGGTAAGAGAGACTAGATAAGCAACTCCCAAAGAAACAATGGCAGGATATATGTGTGGCTCCTACATATGCAGCAAAGTCTAAACAGATTTTTTTATAGGTATTTTTATTTTATTTATTTTTTTTAACATTTGTTGACCAGGAAAGTCTGACTAGATTAGAGCCTCATGGTCCAGATGAATGCCTTTGGAATGTGGGAGGAAACAAACATACCAAGTGGAAACCCACATGAATGCATGGAGGACATGCAGACTCTGCACAGAAGGCACCCCAGATGAGAATCTAATCACAGAACCTATTGATGTGAGGTGACAATGTTAACCGCTGCACCACTGCTCTGCCACCCCAAGCAGACTCCAAATACATTTTCCTCAGGTAGATTGCAGATGTTGGAAGTGTGATGGGGAAGAAAGAGGGAATCAGGGACATATTTTTGGAAGTACAGTGAGACAGAAGACTTTAAAAATTACCTGCAGATTACTCTGAAATTAATAAAAACACTTGTCTTGAGCTGTACTACAGAATGAAAATTGCCTAAACAAAGTAAAGCCTTGCTGAGTTTAATTTTGGTGACTGCCAAAAAGGCAATTACTAGAAAATTTGAATCAAGTGGTTAGCATTGCCACCTCACAGCAAGAGGTTCTCCGGTTCGATCCTTGGCTGGGGTGCCTTCTGTTTGGAGTCTGCATTTCCTCACTGGTCGCGTGGGTTTCCTCTGGGTGCTCCAGTTTCCTCTCACATCCCAAAGACATGCTGTAGGTGGATTGGACACTCTAAATTGGCCCTAGGTGTGAGTGTGTTCATGTGTGTGCCTTCTTTGGAAGGTTGGGCATTGGGCTAGCAACTCGACACCGTAAAACTCCACTGCCAATCATGAGCGGACAGGTGATCCACTGTGGTGACCTCTAAACTGGAAAAGCTGAAAGAAGAAGAAAATGGAAATCAAATTCTAAACCAGTTGTTCTAGAAGTAGTGAATATAGGAACAGAGATAAAAGAACTAGAAGTGGGATCTTTGGGAAAGGGTAGGAGCCAAACACATAAGAAAAATGTGAATTATGGGAATGATACCTACAGAGGAATGAGGTTTAAGGGAAGGCATGACTTGAGTGAGCTATGTAATGTTTGTTTGACAATGACTGTATAGAAGATTATATGTGATGTATAATGTGTTCAATTGAAAAATTGTCAATTTGGTTTGTTTTCATTTATATAAATGTGTGACTGGCAATATCATATGTAATACTTCAGTAAAGATGTTGCTTGTTTAAAAAAAATAGGATGGGAAAATTATTGATAGGTATAGGGAAAAGTATATACTTATGCAACTTTGATTTTCAGAATCTTGAATTTTCAGGCTTGTATTTTAAAATTTGTTCTGAAATATTGTGAAATTATTAGGAATGCTTTATCTACAGTTTCATCTTGTGTGAAAAAAAATCTGCTTTTAATAACTTAGACTCTTCTACAGCACAGATCATTATTCCCTGTTTGCAGTATGTGTATGGCTCCATTGCTATTTCTTCCAGGGCTGTGGTTTCTGGTGCTGTTTTAAGGAGGTCTGTATGGCTACATTCTTAGAACCTTCTAGATGATGCTAAAATTAGATTTTAAATTCTCCCTTGGATAGAGATTTAGTGCTTGGCTCTTCTGCTGCAGAGGTGATCAAAAAGTGTGATGAAAGGGACAAGCTGATCCAGGGAATCTCTAATATTTTTCAGCCTCTTTTTCCAAATTATCTAATGGATTTTCTTTCTCCTCATCAAGTTTTGTCAAAAAAGCAAAACTGAGGTAAGCAGACATTCAAACAAAAAATGGAAGGGGATGGGTTTACATAAAGAAGCCTCAAACCTCCAAAACCAAAGAGAGTTCCACAAGTCTGAATGACTATTCAAGAGACCTCATGACCCACTCTGACAGTGGCCCCTTTTTCTTCCAGAAAGTCTGAATCTCCATTTTTCTCTTTGTCAACAGGTTGTTTCAGACAAATGTGTTCTGAAAAATATTAATCACGGTTAGAGATAGCATGGAGAGGAAACTCCTCCTTTACAGGGAGTCATTCCTCATCCTTCAGATCAGACTCATTTGTTTCCTCCTGTTCTTCATCACATGCTGCCCAAGGAGTGACAAAACCAGTTCTTCTTCCCATGTATGAAGCACTTTTATTTAAGGATGTTCCTAGTGCTAAAGACATAAAATGCTTGGAGACCACTTCTGGATCTTTCTTTCCTAAACCAGTCTGTGATATTCCCCAAATTCAAAATGATGTATCTTTACAACCTCTTAACTCTTCTTCCTCTTTCAAATTTCCTGGTAAAACTAGACTTAAAAGATGCTTAGCATCACATCCTTGTTCATCCAGACTTGAGGCATTTCTTAAGGTCTTGTGTGTCTGAATAACATTATAAGTTCTCTGCCTTACCCTTTAGACTATGCACTGCACCAAAAGTGCTCACAAAGTGTTTAGCTCCAATTATAGCTTTTTGCAGGCTACAAGGTATCCACATTTCCCTATTTGGATGAATTGCCTATATTTGCAGAGTCTTTTTGAAAGTGTCAAGAATCTCTCTCTTGGGTGAAGCATATCTTACACATGCAGGGATTCCAAGAAAGCATTCAAACGTCTTTGTTGGCAGGGTTTTGTCCCAGGGATGTTATATCTGTCTCTAAGGTTTTCCACTCAGACTTTGGTCACTGCAATGCAATACCTCAGGATTCTGGGTCTCATGGCATCTATGATTCTCATGACAACCCTAGCAAAACTCCACATGAAAAAGATACATTGGTATCTGAAATCTCTTTTGTTCCAGCATCAACATATTTTATCTTTTCAAATCCCAGTGCTGGGATTTGTTAGAAGAGAATTTATTTTAGTGGAGAAACGAAATATCCCTAAATCCAGGTCTCTTCTTCTTCCTTGTTCCACAACAGTCAGACACTCCCTCATTAGCCTCAACAAAGAGTTGAGCTCCCTCATAAAACCTCTATAGCCAGCTATGTGATTCTCATGATACCCCAAGGAAAACTCCACATGAAAGATACACCAGTACCTGAAATCTCTTTTGTTCCAGCATCAACAAACTTTATCTTTTCAAATCCCTGTGCTGGGATTTGTTAGAAAAGAATTTATTTTAGTGGAGAAACCAAATATCCTTAAATACAGGTCGCTTCTTCTCCTTCCTTGTTCCAAAACAGTCAGGCACTCCCTCATTAGCCTCAACAAAAAGTTGAACTTCATCATCAAAACCTCTAAAGCCAGCTATGAAGGCAGAATTGTGGCAGACATCAAAAACAAGCACAAAGCCTTATATCAAGAATCTCCACTGCAATAGCCAGGATTGCTCTGAGTTACTGCACAATGGTACCTCCTATACTAAGCCAGCAGATATTGCCAGCACACTGGCTGACAGATTCAGTGACAACTTTACCCCCCAAAGAACCAATCACAATACTGG